>NC_091978.1:122767793-123069475 GCF_044704955.1 Pristiophorus japonicus | reverse complement strand
CGTCTTAGCACAGTTTGCTCTTTCAGGCTCGTGGTGGTTGGTGCCATCGGATGCCTGAGAGGTGGAGCCGATCAGGGGCAGGGTAGCGATATCGGTGCCGTTGCCCTCCTGAGATCGCTTGCTCTGCAGCTCGTATGTAATGGCTGCTTGTGGCCACACTCCATGGTGCATAACTCTGGTCCCAGGGACACAGGCTACTACGTTATGTAGCTCGCTGGACCTGTGTGCTCCCGATGGGTGTCTGCCCGCTGCATTGACTGAGTGCAGTTGAAGTTCTACATTACACATCGTTTCAATACTCATTGTAACTACCCTATAGCTCCGATCACGACTGTGGGCCTTTTTTTTGCTTATTGCCTGTACACAACTCTGATTATCAATCGCACATTTTGCATCTAACTCACAGTTGCTGTTGCATTGAAACTCTTCTTTGCTTATTGCATGTACACAATTCTGATCATCAGTTGCACATTTTACATCTAACTCACAGTTGCTCTTACATTGTTTGAAAATGTGGACCTGTTCCTTTAAGTGTGGTGGGTTGCAGCCCTCCTTTAAGAGAGCCTTGCTTTCTTTACCCCAATCCTCTTCTCCATTTGGTGCCACGTGTTGCTCCATCAGCGCTGCACCTCGTGGTCTGGCCACCACCATCGTTTTCTTCAGCGCCTCACCTCGTGGTTTGGGCGCCACCTTTCGTCCATCCACGATGTTGACTGCGGTGATCCTCTTCTCCCCGGGTTCTGCCACCGAGGCTGGGAAGTCGCCTCTGGATCCGATTTTCTTCCTCCGGAGTCCTGCCACTGGAGCCTGGAAGGTGCGTTCGGGTCGTCCCAGCTGAATCGTGCTGAGCGGTCTGTGCCTCGGGTGCTGTGCTGGTCTGCTCTCCGGTGCCGGGTCCACCCTCAAGTGAGGGCTTGCTTTGCCTCTGAGCACAGAGGACGTCGATCGCTGGACGGGTGATGTCTTCCCACTTCCAATGGATCTTCTCCATCCACCTTCTTCCGAGTAACGTTGGTCCATCAACTGCAATAATCCACAGAGGTAACTTGTGCACTGCGCCATCATGGAGTACCTTTACATCCGCACTACCAACGACTGGGATAAGTTCATTGGTGTAGGTGCGCAGCTTTGCCTGAACCGGGACCAACTTGGGTCGTTCAGCTTTATTGTCACACAGCCTCTCAAAGGCTTCTTGATTCATTGCTGACTGGCTCGCCCCCGTGTCCGCTTCCATGAAGACTGGAACGCCATCTATCTCGACTTCTGTCCTCAACGGGGAACACTCGGTGGTGCAGGTAAACATGCTATATACCTCATCGTGGGGCTGAGCTGCTTCTCTGACTATCCTTTCATAATCCGCGGTGGATTCATGGCCATCTGCAGACTCTTCATCAACACAGTGAGTCATATTTCTCTTACACATTCACTGGAGGTGGCCCTTTGTGCTGCAGCATTTACACACCTAGTCTTTAAAATGGCACTGGTGAGCCCTGTGATTCCCTCCACAACGCCAGCATGGAGCTACTCGACTAGCCCCCCTCAGCGGACTCTGAGTTAAGGGACTCGGGGGTCTGTTCTATCTTCCCTGAGAAGTTTCATATTCTACAGTCCAGCTTCTAAAAGGCGCCACTCTGTGCACAGTACTTGCCAGGTTTGAGTCTTGAGGATGAGTCATCTGCCTAGAGCCACAGGTCGAGGTCATGAATGCTGGCTCACAGAAATGGCCTTCTGTAGTGTGACTGTGGTATCTGCAGACAGTAGCTTATGAAGAAGGCCCTCATGGCCAATTCCAATGACAAAAATGTCCCGCAGCGCTTCGGTGAGGTGGTTGCCGAAATCACACGGTGCTGCCAGCCTCCTGAGGTCTGCAGCATATTTCGCGATCTCCTGGCCTTCGGGCCGTTGGTGGGTGTAGAACCGGTGTCTGGCTGTGAGGATGCTCTCCTTGGGCTTGAGTTGCTCTTGGATCAGCGTTACGAGCTCCTCGTACGCCTTGATCGTTGTCTTTGCTGGTGCCAGAAAATCCCTGACGAGGCCATAGACTGTGGGCCCACAACTGGTTAGCAGGATAGCTCTGCGCTTATCAGCCAGTGTGGCCGGGTTGCCTCCTGCCAGGTCGTTTGCTGTGAAGAAATGGTCGAGCCTCTCCACAAAGGTGTCCCAATCATCACCATCGGCGAACTGCTGCAACGTACCATGGGTAGCCATTTTCGCGTGAAGGTCCGTAATCTCGTCGCCAATTGTTATGTCTTTAGATGCTCTGATAATGACTCCACGAGGCAATGTGCTGTACTTGAACTGTAGTGACCTTAGTCCTTTATTGATAACTCCAGAGTGAAGATCACACATGGTGGCCTGCCTGTTATACTAGGCCAGGCACACCTGTACAGGTAATCTGCAAGTCTCCCACTGCTGTGCCCTCTGGTGGCACACTTTGTGATGGTGCACACAGTAACCATGTTGGATACATGACAGAGGCCATCAAGAATGCACCCAGACCACGTAATGTAATGGAGCTGCGCTCGTTCCTGGGACTCCTCAACTATTTCCGTAACTTTCTTCCAGGGTTGAGCACCTTGCTCGAACCGTTGCACAAGTTGCTACGCAAGGGAGACGACTGGGTTTGGGGTCAAAATCAAGAGGCCGCCTTCAAAAAGGCCAGAAACTTGCTGTGTTCAAACAAGTTGCTTGTATTGTATGACCCAGTTAAAGATCTAGTTTTAGTATGTGATGCGTCGTTGTACGGTATCGGGTGTGTTTTACAACAAGCAAATATAGCGGGCAAACTCCACCCGGTTGCATATGCGTCTAGAAGTCTATCCAAGGCTGAAAGAGCCTACAGTATGGTCGAGAAGGAAGCTTTGGCCTGTGTCTATGGGGTAAAAAAAATGCACCAGTATTTGTTCGGACTCAGGTTCGAGTTAGAAACCGACCACAAGCCCCTAATCTCACTGTTTTCGGAAAGCAAAGGCATAAATATCAATGCTTCGTCGCAAATCCAAAGATGGGCACGAACACTGTCGGCCTACGATTTTACGATCCGTCACAGGCCAGGCACTGAGAACTGCGCTGATGCCCTCAGCTGGCTACTGTTGCCCACCACCGGGGTGGAAATGGCGCAGCCCGCAGACCTGTGCCTGGTCATGGACGTCTTCGAAAGCGAAGGGTCACCCGTAACAGCCCGCCAGATCAGGACCTGGACCAACCAGGACGCTGTGTTATCTCTTGTAAAAAGTTGCGTTCTCAATGGTGGCTGGTCAGCGGTCCCAAGAGAAATGCAAGATGAGATAAAACGGTTTCACCGTTGTAAAGACGAAATGTCCATCCAGTTGGATTGCCTCTTATGGGGCAACCGCGTCATCCTACAAAAAAAAGGCACCTTCATACCCGACCTACACAGTGCCCACCCAGGCATAGTCATGATGAGGGCTATCGCCAGGTCCCACATCTGGTGGCCCGGCATTGACTGGGACTTGGAGTTGTGCGTGCGCCAGTGTAACACTTGCCCACAATTGAGCAATGCCCCCAGGGAGGCTTCACTTAGTCTGTGGTCCTGGCCCTCAAAACCATGGTCCAGGATCCACATAGATTATGAGGGCTCCTTTCTAGGAAAAATGTTCTTCGTTGTAGTGGATACCTACTCTAAGTGGATCGAATGTGTAAAATTGGCATCCAGCATGTCCACCACCACCATTGAAAGCCTCAGGGCCATGTTCGCCACCCATGGCTTACCCGATATTCTGGTCAGCGACAATGGTCTGTGTTTCACAAGCTTGGAATTCAATGAATTCATGACCCGCAATGGCATCAAGCATGTCAGGTCTGCCCCGTTCAAGCCCTCATCCAATGGCCAAGCGGAGCGGGCAGTCCAAACCATAAAGCACAGCTTGAAACGTGTCATGGAAGGCTCCTTACAAACCCGCCTATCCTGGGTGCTGATCAATTACAGGACACGGCCTCACTCACTTACTGGGGTCCCCCCTGCGGTTACTAATGAAACGTGCACTCAAAACCAGGCTCTCCTTAGTCCACCCTGACCCCAACCATCAGGTGGAAACCAGGCGTTATCGGCAAAACATGTACCATGATCGCGCGGCTGTATCATGCGACATCACTGTAAACGACCCGGTGTTTGTGCTGAATCACGGTCATGGTCCCAAATGGGTCGCTGGCACTGTTTTAGCCAAGGAGGGGAATAGAGTGTTTTTTGTCAAACTGCTTAACGGACAAACATGCAGAAAGCATTTAGACCAGACCAAATTACGATTTACAGGTAACCAGGAACTACTGGGAGAGGACCTTACCTTCAGCGATCCACCTGCACACACCCAATCAGCAACAGACCTAGCTGCCAACCACGAGGATGATCCCACCATCTGCAAGACAGCAGTGGCCCGACCAACTCACCCATGCCAGAAGTGACACTCAGATGATCAACCAGGGAGCGCAGAGTTCCGGATCGCCTCAACCTGTATCTAACTCGCATCAAAGACTTTGGGGGGAATGTTGTCATATATGTATGCTCTGTGTATATACTATGCTGCTAGTGGTATATACCACTAGAGGGTTCAACTGTGGGAGGCCCAGGCAGGAGCTGCATAAAAGGATGGTCACCACTCAGTGAAGGCACTCTGCAGTTACAATAAAGAGACTAAGGTCAGCAGTTCAAGCACAGCACTAGGCCTCGTGGAGTTATTCTACAGATAAGTAGAGACATATTAAGTGCCAACAGTCTTGCCCCCAGAACATGGATCCAGAGCCGGAAGAAGTTTAATGGCCTCACACGAGTGGTCAAGGTGAGTGAATGCATTCACAATTTCCATATTCCACTATCTATACCACTAGCCTCACACACTGCTCAATGCACCACACCCCCATCACTCACCTACCAACAATCTCCAGCAATTTTGACTCATATCTCACAATCATAGCTTTACCTCAGCCTCACACACTTACCACTGCTACAAGCCTCACATATCACACTTTGCACACAATGCCAACTATTCACCATGACAGGCACATCACCCAAACACGTAGCTCTACACACACTGACACGCTTCCCTTTCTCTTGCAAGCCAAGGTGGCTTATAACCAGCGCAAACAGGAACAAATCGGCGGAGGGCAAGCACGGCTGCAGAACCTGACTCATCCGGAGGAGACTATGCTGCCTGGAGATCATGGGAGGGTCGTCACTGAGGCCATGGCACTCAACGAGGCTGAAATCATTGATGATCAGACCTAATCTTTCATCTCACATACCGCCTCCCCCTCATCCCACAATCTCTTCTCACTTACAAGCTGCTGATGGTGTAAGCATGCACATCTTGCTTTATCCCCTCCTCTCACCACAACCCAACCCTTGTGCCTTTCTCCTTTCAGATACCCAAGAATTGCCACTAGCCCAGCCTGTGCAGGAAGAAGTAGAGGGGGACAGTGATGGAGAAGAGGTACGGTCACTTGATCAGAGTCTCCCTGGCATCAGCTCATAAAATGGCACTCTGTGAACTTTAGAGGGTAGTATCGAGGCGGGATCTGCACATGATGAGTTACCAGGCATGAGTGGGCTGCAGCCAAGGGACGGGGAAAGGATAATACATGGCCAGCTCACCAGAGGGCAAGGTCACACACGAGTTCTGCTGTACAGGACTCGATGGGGTGGAGTTCAGAAGAAGGGTGAGGGGCATCACACAGAAATGCTTGGTGCTTATCGCAGGCCTGCCAGAGAGCCTATTATTACTATCAAGGAGCATGGAGGAGTCAACATTGCACTGGGCTTTGGGTGGAGCTTGGAGCTCAAGACTTCCAGGATGGAATTGATAGAAACATAGAAACATAGAAATTTACAGCGCAGAAGGAGGCCATTTTGGCCCATCGTGTCTGCACCAGCCGACAAAGAGCCGCACGGCCCTCGGTCAGCAGCCCTGAAGGTTACATATAAACCTATGAACAATGAACAATGGCGGAAAGGTAAAGAGCATCCAGCCCAACCAGTCCACCCCACACAACTGTGACACTCCTTGCACCACAACATTCTACACTCCACCTCACCCGGAGCCATGCGATCTCCTGGGAGAGGCAAAAAAACAGATAAAAACCCAGACCAATTGGGGAAAAAATTCTGGGAAAATTCTTCTCCAATCCATCCAGGAGATCACTCTAGCTGTATTAGATTCCCTGAAGTACTTACCATTGTATCTGCGCCAGCCAACAAGAAGTTATCCAGTCTAGTCCCACTTACCAGCTCTAAGTCGGTAACTCTGCAGGTTACGACACTCCAAGTGCCCATCCAAGCACCTTTTAAGTGTGGTTAGGGTTTACATAGAAACATAGAAACATAGAAAATAGGTGCAGGAGTAGGCCATTCGGCCCTTCGAGCCTGTACTGCCATTCAATTAGTTCATGGCTGAACATGCAACTTCAGTACCCCATTCCTGCTTTCTCGCCATACCCCTTGATCCCCTAGTAGTAAGGACTACATCTAACTCCTTTTTGAATATATTTAGTGAATTGGCCTCAACAACTTTCAATGGTAGAGAATTCCACAGGTTCACCACTCTCTGGGTGAAGAAGTTTCTCCTCATCTTGGTCCTAAATGGCTTACGCCTTATCCTTAGACTGTGACCCCTGATTCTAGACTTCCCCAACATTGGGAACATTCTTCCTGCATCTAACCTGTCTAACCCCATCAGAATTTTAAACGTTTCTATGAGATCCCCTCTCATTCTTCTGAACTCCAATGAATACAAGCCCAGTTGATCCAGTCTTTCTTGATATGTCAGTCCCGCCATCCCGAGAATCAGTCTGGTGAACCTTCGCTGCACTCCCTCAATAGCAAGAATGTCCTTCCTCAAGTGAGGAGACCAAAACTGTACACAATACTCCAGGTGTGGCCTCACCACGGACATGTACAACTGTAGTAACACCTCCCTGCCCCTGTACTCAAATCCCCTCGCTATGAAGGCCAACATGCCATTTGCTTTCTTAACCGCCTGCTGTACCTGCATGCCAACCTTCAATGACTGATGTACCATGACACCCAGGTCTCGTTGCACCTCTCCTTTTCCTAATCAGTCACCATTCAGATAATAGTCTGTCTCTCTGTTTTTACCACCAAAGTGGATAACCTCACATTTATCCACATTATACTTCATCTGCCATGCATTTGCCCACTGACCTAAACCTATCCAAGTCACTCTACAGCCTCATAGCATCCTCCTCGCAGCTCACACTGCCACCCAACTTAGTGTCATCCACAAATTTGGAGATACTACATTTAATCCCCTTGTCTAAATCATTTCTGCTCTACCACCTTTCCAGGCAGTGAACTCCAGACCCCCACAACCGTCTGCGTGAAGAAGCTTCCCCTCAAATCCCCTCTAAACCTTCCACCAACCATCTTAAACCTATGCCCCCTTGTAATTGACCCTTCCACCAGGGGAAATAGACCCTTTCTATCAACTATATCCAGGCTCCTCAAAATTTTATACACCTCAATGAGGTCTCCTCTCAGCCTCCTCTGTTCCAAGGAGAAAAAAACCAGCCTATCCAATCTATCTTCATAGCTAAGATTATCTATTCAGAAGCTGGGTATTCTGTGGTGTAAATGCCTATGCATTAGTTCTTTTAACATGGGGTCGTTGTTGCACACCAGCTACCACACGGGTTTAGCTGAGCAAGGTCTTGATCCAGTGGCAAGGGGGGTCCAAGACGACAGGAGACCAGGCACTGCTATATGGGCCTAGTTGCCTATGGCGAGATGTTGGCCGCAGGCTCGGCACTGGGTAGCACCCTTGATGGTAGGTGGTCGAGGCTTGGTTGGGGTCAAGCATTGGGAGGGTCAGTGGCCCACTGGGGTTCAGCGTGGGAGGGCAGGGGGTGTCACAGCCATGGTACTCACCATGTGCTGGAGGAGGAGAGGAGGCCACCTTAAACCTATGCACATTTGATCAGCTCTGCTGGGCAGGCCACACTGTTCGCATACCGGACACGAGACTCCCAAAGCAAGCGCTCTTCTTGGAACTCCTTCATGGCAAACGAGCCAAAGTGGGCTGTGGAAACGTTACAGGGACATCCTCAAAGCCTCCCTGATAAAGTGCAACATCCCCACTGACACCTGGGCATCCTTGGCCAAAGACTGTCCTAAGTGGAGGAACTGCATCCGGGAGGGCGCTGAGCACCTTGAGTCTCGTTGCCGAGAGCATGCAGAAATCAAGCGCAGGCAGCGGAAAGAGCGTGCGGCAAACCAGTCCCACCCACCCCTTCCATCAACGACTATCTGTCCCACCTGAGACTGTGGCTCTCGTATTGGACTGTACACCACGTAAGAACTCATGTTAAGAGTGGAAGCAAGTCATCCTCGATTCCAAGGGACTGCCTATGATGATATCATGATGATTCTGCAGTGAGTGCCTCACCTCCTTAGTCCCCAAAACCTTTCCACCATCTACAAGGCACAAGTCAGGAGTGCAATGGAGTACTCTCCGCTTGGCCGGATGAGTGCAATTCCAATAACACTCAAGAAGCTCAACACTATCCAGGCCAAAACAGTCCACTTAATTGGCACCTCATCCACCACCTTCAACATTCACTCCCTCCACCACTGGCACACCGTGGCTGCAGTGTGTAGCATCTACAAGATATGCTGCAGCAACTCGCTAAGGCTTCTTCAGCAGCACCTCCCAAACCCGTGACCTTTACCACCTAGAAGGACAAGGGCAGCAGGTGCATGGGAACACCATTATCTCCAAGTTCTCCTCCACATTACACACCATTCTGACATAAATATATCGCCTTCCTTCATCAACACTGGGTCAAAATCCTTGAACTTCCTCCTTAATAGCACTGTGGGAGTACCTTCACCACACGGACTGCAGCGATTCGAGAAGGCAACTTAACACCACCTTCTCAAGGGCAATTAGGGATGGGTAATAAATGCTGGCCTTGCCAGAGATGTCCAGATACCATTAATGAATAATTAACAAAAACACTGCCACCCCACCAGAGCCATTGCAGTTGCTTGGCAGCCAGCCATGCCGAGGTGGTGCAGTCTACATTTGGGCCTTCTTAACTGCCAGCGCTAAGGTGCCGAAGTTCACGGCCAAAATGTTATTGGATTTACCTATCCACTACTTGCACTTCCAGGGAATGATGTATTTGAACTCCTAGGTCTCTCTATTCATCCACTCACTTCACCATCTTTGCAGTAAGTATATACTCCCATTCCTTGTTTTCCTCCCAAAATTCACATCTGCTATTTATCTGTCCAATCCACTAACCGCTCTGTGCCATATAATCATAATAAGAACATAAGAACATAAGAAATATGAACAGGAGTAGGCCATATGGCCCCTCAAGCCTGCATCGCCATTCAATAAGATCATGGCTGATCTGATCATGGACTCAGCTCCACTTCCCCGCCTGGTTCCCATAACCCCTTATTCCCTTATCATTCAAGAAACTGTCTATTTCTGTCTTAAATTTATTCAATGTCCCAGCTTCCACAGCTCTCTGAGGCAGCGAATTCCACAGATTTACAACCCTCTGAGAGAAGAAATGTCTCCTTATCTCTGTTTTAAATGGGCGGCCCCTTATTCTAAGATCATGCCCTTTAGTTCTAGTCTCCCCCATCAGTGGCAACATCCTCTCTGCATCCACCTTGTCAAGCCCCTCATAATCTTATACGTTTCGATAAGATCACCTCTCATTCTTCTGAATTTCAATGAGTAGAGGCCCAACCTACTCAACCTTTCCTCATAAGTCAACTCCCTCTGTTGTGTATGGAGAAAGAGTCAGACTGAACACTGTGAGCTCAAAGTAAAGTGGAGACCTTAGTCTTTTATTGCAGGTCTCCAGAGTGCCTCTCCAGCCTATGAAGTCTCCTTAAATACCTGTGCTTCCAAGAGATTATGGGATCCCTAGAGACTCCAGGGAATGAGCCCTCTTGTGGCTGTACAGAGTAAATACAATTCCACATATATAACAACACTATTTACAATGTGAGTCGATCTGGGAGCCAACTTTCCCTGGTTGATTGTCTCGGTGTGAAAGCTGGTGTTGTTAAATCATTTGTTGGGCCCTCGCTGGGCTGCTGTGCAGTTGGCCTTGCTGGGCTGCCTGATGTGTTGGGTCCTACTGGGCTGCTGTGGATGATGGGTTCTGCTTCGTGGTCAACCGTGGTGCCGGTTGCCACTGGTGTGTATGTTGGGGGATCAAAAAAAGTAGGATCCAAGGTGGGTTTCTCAGGATAGTCCGTGAATCTGAGTTTGATTTGGTCCAAGAGTTTCTGATGAATGAGTCCATTTGAAAGTTTGACCCGAAATACCCTACTCCCCTCTTTGGC
Organism: Pristiophorus japonicus; assembly: GCF_044704955.1. NCBI lineage: Eukaryota > Metazoa > Chordata > Chondrichthyes > Pristiophoridae > Pristiophorus > Pristiophorus japonicus. Next base: position 123,059,136 of record NC_091978.1, on the reverse strand, counting down.
CACGACAGTGCCGGGAAGCCACTTGGGACGTTGTCCATAATTTAATACAAATACAGGATCATTGATTTCAATCTCGCGTGACACATTTGCGCTATCATGGTGTGCACTTTGTTGAAGCCGCCTGCTCTCTACTTGTTCATGTAGATCAGGATAAACTTGTCTCAAGTGCTCTTTTCATGGGCAGTTCAGCAGGTGGGATCTCAGTGCGTGAGTGGGGTCTCGTGCAGTAGCTAAGCAGGACTCGGGATAGGCGAGTCTGCAGTGAGCCTTAAGTTAACCTCTTCAAGCCTTGCTTGATGGTTTGCACTGCTCTCTCTGCCTGACCATTGAACGCTGGTTTAAATGGGGCAGATGTGACATGTTTTATCCCATTACAGGTCATGAATTCTTTGAACTCAGCACTGGTAAAACATGGCCCGTTGTCGCTCACCAGGACATTGGGTAGGCCGTGTGTGGCAAACATGGCCCACAGGCTTTCAGTAGTGGCAGCGGACGTGCTAGCCGACATTATCTCACATTCAATCCACTTGGATTACGCGTCTACAACCACAAGGAACATTTTACCCAAGAACGGGCCTGCATTATCGACGTGTACCCTGGACCATAGTTTGGAGGGCCGTGACCATAAACTAAGTGGCGCCTCCCTGGGTACATTGCTTAACTGCGAGCATGTATTACATCTGTGAACGCAGGACTCTAAGTCCGCATCGATAACGGGCCACCACATGTGGGATCTGGCTTTCACTTTCATCATTACAATGCCTGGTACTGTGAGGTCATTGATGAAGGTGTCTCTGCCCTTCTTGGGGACCATTACTCAATTGCCTCACAGAAGGCAGTCTGCCTGTATAGACATTTCCTCTTTGTGATGCTGGAACGGCTTTATCTCTTCCTGCATTTCCACTGGGACACTGGACCAGCACCCGTGAAGCACACAGCTTTTGACTAGAGATAATAAGGGTTCCTGGCTTGTCCAGGTTTTGATCTGCCGGGCAGTGACGGGTGATTGCTCACTGTCAAATGCTTTTATAACCATGGCGAGATCTGCGGGCTGCACCATTTCCACCCCCGTGGTGGGCAATGGCAGCCTACTGAGAGCATCGGCGCAGTTTTCTGTGCCTGGCCCGTGACGGATGGCGTAGTTGTATGCAGACAACGTGAGCGCCCATCTCTGGATGTGGGCCGATGCGTTGGTATTTATCCCTTTACTCTTGGAGAACAGGGATATAAGTGGCTTATGGTCAGTTTCCAATTCGAATTTTAGCCCAAACAGGTATTGATGCATTTTCTTTACCCCATAAACACATGCTAATGCTTCTTTCTCAATCATGCTGTAGGCTCTCTCAGCCTTAGACAGACTCCTGGATGCATAAGCAACCGGTTGCAGTTTCCCGAGATCATTAGCTTGTTGCAATACGCACCCAACGCCATATGATGACACATCACATGCTAGTACCAAACGCTTACATGGATCATACAACACAAGCAATTTGTTTGAGGATAACAGTTTTCTAGCTTTTACAGAGGCATTTTCTTGGCTTTTACCCTACACCCATTCATCTCCTTTATGCAGTAAAGCATGCAATGGTTCTAACAGTGTGCTGAGACCCGGTAAGTAGTTACCAAAGTAGTTCAGGAGTCCTAGAAACAACTGCAGCTCCGTCACGTTCGGTGCATTCTTGATTGCTTCCGTCTTCGAATCGTTGGGCCTGGTGCCATCTGCCGCAATTCTTCTCTCCAGGAACTCCACTTCAGACACCAGAAAAACGCACTTCGAACTTCTTAACCTGAGCCCCACGCGGTTGAATCGAATAAGAACCTCCTCCAGGTTTTGCAGATGCTCGACTGTGTTTCGACCTGTGACCAAGATGTCGTCCTGGAAGACCACGGTGTGCGGGACCGGCTTCAGTAAGATTTCCACGTTTCTCTGGAATATCGCCGCCGCCGATCTGATTCCAAACAGGCATCTGTTATAAACAAAAAGACCTTTGTGCGTGTTGATGCAGGTGAGGGTCTTCGATGATTCCTCCAGATCCTGCGTCATGTAGGCTGAAGTCAGATCCAGATTCGTGCACATCTTTCCTCCCGGCAGTGTTGCAAAGAGGTCTTCAGCTTTTGGTAGTGGGTATTGGTCCTGCAGGGAGAAGGCTTTCGACAAGGTCCCACACAAGAGATTATTGTGCAAAGTTAAAGCACATGGGATTGGGGGTAGTGTGCTGACATGGATTGAGAACTGCTTGTCAGACAGGAAGCAAAGAGTAGGAGTAAATGGAGACTTTTCAGAATAGCAGGCAGTGACTAATGGGGTACAGCAAGGTTCTGTGCTGGGGCCCCAGCTGTTTACACTGCACATTAATGATTTAGACGAAGGGATTAAATGTAGCATCTCCAAATTTGCGGATGACACTAAGGTGGGTGGCAGTGTGAGCTGCAAGGAGGATGCTATGAGGCTGCAGAGTGACTTGGATAGGTTAGGTGAGTGGGCAAATGTATGGCAGATGAAGTATAATGTGGATAAATGTGAAGTCATCCACTTTGGTGGTAAAAACAGAGAGACAGACTATTATCTGAATGGTGACAGATTAGGAAAAGGGGAGGTGCAAAGAGACCTGGGTGTCATGGTACATCAGTCATTGAAGGTCGGCATGCAAGTACAGCAGGCAGTTAAGAAAGCAAATGGCATGTTGGCCTTTATAGCGAGGGGATTTGAGTACAGGGGCAGGGAGGTGTTGCTACAGTTGTACATGGCCTCGGTGAGGCCACACCTGGAGTATTGTGTACAGTTTTGGTCGCCTAACCTGAGGAAGGACATTCTTGCTATTGAGGGAGTGCAGCGAAGGTTCACCAGACTGATTCCCGGTATGGCGGGACTGACCTATCAAGAAAGACTGGATCAACTGGGCTTGTATTCACTGGAGTTCAGAAGAATGAGAGGGGACCTCATAGAAACGTATAAAATTCTGATGGGGTTAGACAGGTTAGATGCAGGAAGAATGTTCCCAATGTTGGGGAAGTCCAGAACCAGGGGACACAGTCTAAGGATAAGGGGTAAGCCATTTAGGACCGAGATGAGGAGGAATTTCTTCACCCAGAGAGTGGTGAACCTGTGGAATTCTCTACCACAGAAAGTTGTTGAGGCCAATTCACTAAATATATTCAAAAAGGAGTTAGATGAAGTCCTTACTACTAGGTGGATCAAGGGGTATGGTGAGAAAGCAGGAATGGGGTACTGAAGTTGCATGTTCAGCCATGAACTCATTGAATGGCGGTGCAGGCTAGAAGGGCCGAATGGCCGACTCCTGCACCTATTTTCTATGTTTCTATGCTTCTATAGTTACTTTGTAATCGCCACAGATTCTGACGGTTCCGTCTCCCTTGAGGACTGGGACGATAGGACTGGCCCACTCGTTGAACTCGATCAGGGAAATGATGCCCTCTCTTTGAAGCCAGTCTAGCTCGATCTCTACCCTTTTTCTCATCATGTATGGTACTGCTCTTGCCTTGTGATGGATGGGTCGTGCCCCCAGAATTAGGTGGATCGGCACTTTTGCTCCTTGGAATTTCCCGATGCCTGGTTCGAACAGCGAAGGAAATTTGTTTAAGACCTGGGCACACGAAGTGCCGTCAGTGGGCGATAGTGCCTGGACGTTGTCCCAGTTCCAGCGTACCTTTGCCAGCCAGCTCCTGCCGAGCAGCGTGGGACCATCACCCGGTACCACTCAGAGTGTTAGCTTGTGCGCCGCTCCATCGTAGGAGACATTTACGGTAGCACTGCCGATTACAGGTATCAGTTCTTTCTTGTAAGTTTTTAGTTTCTTGCGAACTGGAGTTAAGACTGTCCTCGAGACCTTTTGAAAGTCTTTTTGCTCATGATGGACTGGCTCGTGCCCGTGTCCAACTCCATTGCCACTGGAAGTCCATTTAGTTCAACATTCAGCATTATTGGGGGACAATTTGTGGTAAATGTGTGCACCCCATGTACCTCTGCCTCCTCGATCTGAGGCTCTGGTTCGTCGTGATCCTCCGTGGATCTGTCCTCCTCTGCAACATGGTGGTTTGCATTTTAACAGGCTTTGCAGCTCGCCTGCACATTTGTTGGAGTGTCCCATTGTTCCACAGCCATTGGAAACGTACTCTTTGAATCGGTATGAATGGAAACGATGATCACCCCCGCAGTGCCAACAAGGTGTTAATGGCTTTGCATTCATCACCCTTGATGGTAGACTCTGAGACATCTGCAGACGTGTAGCTGCAGGTATGTGTGACCTGCCCTGTACGTTATGATTCAAAAACATCACTTTGTTCACAGTACTTGTAGCAGCACTTGTGTGCTGAGAGATTTGCTTCGTATTGTCATTGGTGGCAATGAACGCCTGGACTATCGCTATGGCCTGACTCAAGGTAGGGGTCTCGACAGTCAAAAGTTTGCGAAGTATGGTGTCGTGGCCAATGCCAAGTACGAAAAAGTCTCTGAGTATGTGCTCCAAATGTCCTTCAAATTTGCAATGTCCTGCAAGGCGTCTTAGCTCGGCAACATAACTCGCCACTTCCTGGTCTTCAGAACTTTTGTAGAACTGGTACCTCACTATCAGAACGCTTTCCTTCAGGTTCAAATGCTCTCGGACCAGTGTGCACAGATCATCGTACGATTTCTCCGTGGGTTTCGCTGGAGTGAGCAGATTCTTCATGAGGCCATACTTTGGTGCCCAACAGATGGCAAGGAGGATCGCCTTTCGTTTGGCAGCGCTCTCTTCCCCATCTAGCTCATTGGCCACGAAGTATTGGTCGAGTCGCTCCACAAAAGTTTCCCAATCATCTCCCTCTGAGAATTTCTCCAGGATGCCCACTGTTCTCTGCATCTTTGGGTTCGCTATCTGTACCTTGTCGCCAGTTGTTGTGTATGGAGAAAGAGTCAGACTGAACACTGTGAGCTCAAAGTAAAGTGTGACCTTAGTCTTTTATTGCAGGTCTCCAGAGTGCCTCTCCAGCCTGTGAAACCTCCTGAAATACCTGTGCTCCCAAGGATTATGGGATCCCTTGGGACTCCAGGTGATGAGCCCTCTGGTAGTTGTACAGAGTAAATACAAGTTTACATATATAACACCCTCATCCCCGGGATCAACCTAGTTAACCTTCTCTGAACTGCCTCCAAAGCAAGTATATCCTTTCATAAATATGGAAACCAAAACTGCACGAAGTATTCCAGGTGTGGCCTCACCAAAACCTTATATAGTTGTAGTAAGACTTCCCTGCTTTTATACTCCATCCCCTTTGCAATAAAGGCCAAGATACAATTGGCCTTCCTGATCACTTGCTGTACCTGCATATTATCCTTTTGTGTTTCACGCACAAATATCCCCAGGTCCCACTGTACTGCGGCACTTTGCAATCTTTCTCAATTTAAATAATAACTTGCTCTTTGATTTTTTCTGCGAAAGTGCATGACCTTACACTTTCCAACATTATACTCCATCTGCCAAGTTTTTGCCCACTAAATTAGCCTGTCTATGTCCTTTTGCAGATTTTTTGTGTCCTCCTCATACATTGGTTTTCCTCCCATCTTTGTATCGTCAGTAAACTTGGCTATGTTACACTCAGTCCCTTCTTCCAAGTCGTTAATATAGATTGTAAATAGTTGGGGTCCCAGCACTGATCCCTGTGATTACTGATTACCAACCAGAAAATGAACCATTTACCCCGACTCTCTATTCTCTGTAGTTAGCCAATCCTCTATCCATACTAATATATTACCCCCAACCCTGTGAACTTTTATCTTGTGCAGTAACCTTTTACGTGGTACCTTGTCAAATGCCTTCTGGAAGTCCAAATACACCACATCCACTGATTCCCCTTTGTCCACCCTGTTCATTTCATCCTTAAAGAACTCCAGCAAATTTGTCAAACATGACTTCCCCTTCATAAATCCATGCTGACTCTGCCTGACCGAATTTTACTTTTCCAAATGTTCTGCTACAAATTCAAGCATGCCATTTTTTGGCACTTGGTGGGATGCAATGTACTATCCCGACGCCTGATTGGTGAGGCCTGAGGCAACCTCGATAGTGGCCCTCAGACCTCATTTCTATGGAGCCAATGAAGCTTAAATGAAGATCGAGCACCGCTGGTCTCGAGGCGTCCCTCAGGTAAGCAAGGAAGGGTGGACGATCGTGCCTCGGGCCAGGGGAGGTAGTTGTATCAGGGAGCAAAGAAGTGGTGGCCGGGGGTGGGTGGAAATTGGTGACAGGTTGGGGGGTGTGTAATCAGTAGTCAGGGTGGGATGAGGCGGGGCGATCGGAGACCAGATGGGGAGTAGCCCATGCTGTTGATATGGGGTCATGTGAGCTGCACTCTTGCTCTCCCAGGCTCTACATTCTGGTAAGTATGGGGTCTTTCTCATCGGTTAGCACCATGTTGTGTTGTGCGAGTTCAGCCTGTGGCGCGTGAACTGATGGGGAATTTGAAAATCAAAATCATATCCTGCAAGACGAGCAGGACCCTAATTTTAATAAACTATTCTAACCTTTAAAAGTTGCCAACAAGAGCTCCCGTCACCAGTGCATCTACCTTCTCAAATATGGCAGGCCTCCCACTTGCGGCCAGGAATGCCTGTGCACTTCCTGCCTGCCATATTGGGAGCATAGTAGGCTGATTAGCACCCAAAAAATAGGCCATAGAGTCATAGAGCACAGAAGCAGTCCATCTGGTCAATCACACCTGTGCGGTCTCTTTGAAAGAGCTATCCAATTAGTCCCACTCCTCCACTCTGTCATTATAGCCCAAGCAGACTTAGCAACAGACAGCACCAAACATCACGCTTCAGTCTGACCACTGGGAAATAAAGGAAAATCCCTGCAAGTTATACCACGATCTTCACTATACAAGTGATTGACCCACTGTATTTTCAGTGTAACTGCATGTTTACACCTCTTTAGTAAGAGCTGTTTTGGAGTTATCAGCTCTTTTGAAGCTATTGGTAAGCGTTTGCTAGTTTTCAGTCTAAGTATGCTCGCTACTGTCTACAGGCTCAGTTGTTTGGCAACTTATGGCCACTGGATGGAGCCATACTTCGAAGAAAAAAAATGTAATACTCAATACAGTGTATGGAAAACATGAACCAAGAGAAATATAATGCCGTGGAATTTGCGGTCAGTGGCAAAGCAAAGGCAATTGCCGCTACCCCCGAAGTACGCTTCATACAAGGATCTCACGATCTCTGTGTTGAGCAGTTCGGGTTTTCAGACATGAAATTAAATCAACATGTTGTGGCGGGTATCCTATCGTGCCAGCAGCTGTGACGTCAACAAGCTGTCTAGCAGCCAATCAAAGAAGTGGATAAGTTCTTAAAAGTCTAAGGGGCCGAAATTGCCCACTTCGTTAAGGCCTCTTACCGCCTCTAACAAGGTGGGGTATTTCCCTTCTGACTGGGAGCAGGCGGATGGGTCCGACCCATGTGAAATTGTCCCCAAGCCGAGGGCGGAGGAAATGCAATAACAAATTTGCACACAACAAGCTCCTACAAACAGCAATGTGATTAAGAGCAGATAATTTATTTTAGTGATATTGATTGAAGTGTAAAATTTGGCCAGAGCACCAGGAATAGCTCCCCTGCTCTTCTTCGAAATAGTGGATTGTAAATAAGAGAGGGAAGATAAGGTGTGGGACTATTGTTGAATGGGGAATTGGGGTTGCGTCACTGGTACCGCAGTTGGATGAGTCAAATATGGACAGCCCGGCAGAAAGGGACTGTCTGGGTTGCATCTTCCTCCTCAGCTGGTTGCCATATGCCTGGTGGCAAGATCTGTGCCCTCACGATGACAAGATTGTGAAGCATGCAACCGATGACAATAAATCTTCATACACACCCTGGTGGGTACTGCAGGGATACTCCAGAGTGGTCCAGGCAGTGGAAGCGTTATTTAAGCACGTAAATGGTCTGCTTGATCACATTCCGTGTGGCAGCATAGCTTTCATTGTCTGCATGCTGGCCAAGTGTGCTTGGGTTGCATACCAGAGTCATGAGCCAGGTGGTCAGCGGATAGCTCTGGTCATCCAGTAGCCAACCTTTGGTTTGTCTTGGTGGCTCAAATGCAAATGGTAGAAAGGACTGCCATACAATGAAGATATCATGACTGCTGTCAGGATGCTGAGCATTGACCTTGATGATACACTGAATATGGTTGCATACCATCTGGATATTGAGGGAGTGACTTGACATATGGCGCCCGCAAAGCATCATGTGTGCAGTCAAGCTCACCCTGCACCACAGAAAAGCCTGTAATCTTCATGAAGCTGCGTGCCTGCTTCTTTCTAGCAAGAGAGAATTAAATGTATTTAGCTCTCTTTGCATAGAGTGCCTCAGTGACTTCCCTTAGACAACAGTGAATGGCCAACTGGGAGATGTTGTAAATATTGCCTGCTCCTGCCTGGAAGGAGCCTGACACATAAAAGTTCAGTCATTGGCAATGTGGTTCTTGGCCTGCTCTGAGGCTGCAGTTCTGCATGCAAAAAGTGGCAGAATTCAGTGAGCACTGCCTTAGTGAAGTGGCGGCATTGCTCACACGGTTCCTCGCTGAATTTAAGTTGAGAGAACTGCTCCTTAAAGACCCTGGGTGGATCCCACCATGGCAGCTGGGGAAACTATCATCTGGAAAGTGACAGTCAATAATGAAGGGAAAAGAAACTGGGAGGTCAATTTTAACTCAACCAAATCGGCGTTAACGGTAACAGCCTCAGAATAAGGTTGATAGAATTAATGTCCCGACAAGGCCAATGCTCCAGCTACCACCATGTTTAATGAGATCTCACTCTGTTTCAGGAGTTAGGTCCAGTTAATATGCAAACTGGGGGCTTGAGGTGCATAGGGACAACTGGCATATGCTCCGAGCATTTGTACTGGCGGTAGCAAAGGTTACAACAAACTAATTAGAATCAGCATGGAACTTTGAGGAAATGTTGCAAAGCCACTATTGCACTATCTAAAACATTGCAACTGATTTGGGGAGCAAAAAGCAGCAGATCATCCAAAAAATCTGCGTTGTCAGGGGAAAAGCTGACTTTCGACATACAATAAAGTACATATAACACAAAGTGATCTATTTTATATAACTAAAGACAAACACTTAAAAAACAACATTGTGCATACACCATATTCTGAGATTAGTCATCCCTGATATCACAAGATTATAATTGGAGAGCTTCAATTTTAAGTTTGCATTTCATACTCAATATTCCTTAAATTTCTATTTCCAGATCTTAATATGAAACTATGGCTTCTCAGAATTGGAAAATCATAATAGATTAGGTAACAGCTGATGTGTTGTTTAGTATTTCACAAAATCATGTTATCTGTCACACTCTTATATCCTATTTCAATTGTAACATGAAAAGAATTGGTAATAATAAGGCTTCTTCTTAATTAACTCCACCTTTGGAGCCTAGCATAAGAAGGACATATGACTAGACTTGAGCAATGTCTTCACACAAGTGAAATATTGTTCTTTCAACAATTACTGGAAGAATTCCACTACACTCAGCCACTTGAGGTCAGGCCACTTCAAATCATGCTCTCCCTTCGAGAGCCAGCAATGCTTTGAAAACTTCAGCTAAAGACAATCCTTCTAGAACTATTCATTCTTAACTACCCAGATACCTGGAAACATATCTCAGTCATGTATACTGTGCTTACCTCCACATTGACAGAACCTGTCATGTATGTATGCTTGGGTTTACTAGTCACCAGGTGGCGCCACTGTCGGAGGTCATTGGGCTGTGCGTATGTGTGTGCGGCCCAGGTATAAAAGGCCAGCCATCTTGTAATGTAATCACTTTGGGCCCTAATAAAGTAGAGCCAGGTTTGTGCCTGTTCGGAGTTTACAGTATTCAGTCTATTGAATCATTGCATACACAACATTTGGCGACAAGGTAACAAGAACCTTTGCATACAAAAATGAGCACAATTGGAATTCTGGAGCGATTCGTGGAGGGAGAAGATTGGGTAGACTTTGTAGCCCACTTGAACCAGTACTTCGTGGCCAACAAAATGGAGAAAGAGGCAGTTAGGCAGTCCTCCTCATAGTTTGCAGTCCAAAAATCTATGGAGTCATAAAGAATCTCCTCTCGCCCTTAAGTCCAACGGACAAGGACTATGAAACATTGTGTGCTCTTGTACGTGACCACCTCAAACCAGATGAAAGCATCATCATCTCAAGATATCGATTCTATACGCACGTTCATTCTGAGTGCCAGGATGTATCCAAATTCGTTGCCGACCTAAGACGTCTAGCTGGACCATGTAAGTTTGAAACTGCGTTGGCAGTTGTAATTAGCATCAACCATGAGGTGATCCTGCGTAAGCTACTGGCGGCGGAGATGCTGGATTTGAGCAAGGCCATCACGATTGCCCAATCATGCATGACGACGGACAAAAGCTTAAAGTAGATATCATTGAAAAATCGGAACTCGGCAAGTACTGTAAGCAAGATATTATTGTCGTTTGGCAGAGCTACATATGGCAAGGCCTATCCGACTGCGTACGTGAAACCTGTTGCTGCTCAAAGTCCGCCAATGGGAATGAATCCGATATCACCATGTTGGCGTTGTGGGGGAAATCATCGGCATCATCAGTGTTGGTTTAAACAGTATTTTTGTAAAGGTTGTTTAGAGTGGGGCATCTCCAGCGCTTGTGTCTGCAACTGAGCAAGCGTGCTGCAACACATCACATGAAGGATGATGACCAGTCTAGCACGGATCCGGATATGTAATCCGAGATACCAGAGGAAGAATTGTATGGACTGTATTCATTCCTAACAAAGAGCCAACCGATAATGATTAATGTAAAACTTAATGGTGTGCCGGTATCGATGGAATTGGACACGGGTCGAGTCAATCAATAATGAGCCAGAGGACATTCGACAAGCTGTGGGGTACTAAGGCTGTGAGGCCTAAGCTGAGTTGCGTATGTACACTAAAGAACTCATAACAGTGATTGGCGGTGCAGTAATCAAGGTGTCGTATGGTGGTGCGGTTCCCGACTTACTGTTATGGATTGTTCCAGGCAATGGTCCAATGCTGTTCGGCAGGAACTGGTCAGAAAAAATCAAATGGAACTGGAACGAGATCCAAGCATTGTCGTCGGAGCAGGATACTCCATGTGCTCAAGTGCTGAGCAAGTTCCCCTCGCTGTTTGAACCAGGCATCGGCAATTTCACGGGAGTCAAGGTGCAGATCCACCTGGACTCGGATGCAAGACCCATCCATCATAAAGCTCGGGCAGTTCTGTACATGATGAGGGAGAAGGTCGAAATCGAACTGGACAGACTCCAGCGTGAAGGGATCATATCACCGGTCGAATTTAATGAATGGGCCAGCCCCATTGTTCCCTTGTTGAAAAGTGATGGCACTGTCAGGATTTGTGGAGACTACAAGGTTACGATCAACTGAGTTTTGAAACAGGATCAATACCCGTTACCGAAGGCTGATGATCTATTTGCAATGCTAGCCAGGGGGAAGTCGTTCACAAAACTGGATCTGACATTGGCCTACATGACACAGGAGCTGGTCGACACGTCGAAGAAACTTACGCGCATCAACACTCATAAAGGACTGTGTATCTACAACAGGTGCCCTTTTGGAATTCGCTCGGCTGCAACCATATTTCAGAGGAACATGGAGAGTCTACTGAAGTCCGTCCCCAGAACTGTCGTGTTCCAAGATGACATACTGGTCACAGGTCGTGACTCCGCCGAACATCTGAACAACTTGGAAGAGGTTCTACATCATCTGGACAAAGTGGGACTCACACTGAATAGTTCGAAGTGTGTCTTCATGGCACCGGAAGTCGAATTCCTGGGGAGGAAAATTGCTGCTGATGGTATCAGGCCTATGGAGTCAAAAACTAAGGCCATCAAAAATGCACCCAAGCCTCAGAATGTGACGGAGCTGCATTTGTTCCTTGTTTTACTCAACTACTTCGGTCATTTCTTACCTAGATTGAGCACCTTATTAGAGCCACTGCACATGCTGTTAAGAAAAGGCGACAACTGGGTTTCGGGTGTGTCTCAAGATAGAACTTTTTAGAAAGCTACTAATCTGCTTTGCTCTAACAAGCTGCTGGTACATTATGATCCATGTAAGCATCTAGTATTGGCCTGTGATGCTTTGTCATATAGAGTTGGTTGTGTGCTCCAATAAGCTAACGAGTCGGGCAAATTACAACCTGTTGCATATGCTTCAAAAAGTTTGTCAAAGGCGGGAAGAGCCTCCACCATTGTAGAGAAAGAAGCACTAGCTTGTGTGTATGGGGTTAAAAAGATGCATCAGTACCTGTTTGGTCTTCGGTTTGAACTGGAAATAGATCACAAGCCACTCATTTCATTGTTTTCGGAAAACAAAGACATCAATAGCAAAGCATCGTCCTGCATCCAGAGGTGGGCGCTGCCATTATCTGCCTATGATTATGTCATTCATCATAGACCTTTGCATTGAGCCATCTGCCGTTGCCCACAGCGGAGGTTGAAACGCCACAACCAGCAGACCTACAGTTAGTCATGGATGCTTTTGAAAGTGAAGGAACCCCTGTACGGCCCAACAAGTTAAGACCTGGATCAGCCAGGACCCAATATTATCGGTTGTGAAACATTGTATCCTTAGTGGTGATTGGTCTGTCATATCCAAGCAAATGTGTGAGAAGACCAAATCTTACATCTGTCGCAAAGACGAACTATCCATTCAATCAGATTGTATACTGTGGGGTAATTGTGTTGTTATGCCCAATAAAGGCAGAGAGAAATTTGTGCATGAGCTACATAGCATGCATCCCGGTATTGTCAGGATGAAAGCCATTGCCAGGTCTCATGTATGGTGGCCTGGAATTGACTCTGATCTGGAATCATGTGTGCATCAGTGCAACACTTGCATGCGGCTTCGTAAAGCACCAGCGGAGTCACCGCTGAGTCTGTGGTCATGGCCATCTAAAACATGGTCCAGGATCCACATCGACTTTGCAGATCCCTTCCTGGGAAAGATGTTCTTAGTTGTGGTGGATGCTTATTCCAAGTGGATAGAGTGTACAATCATGTCATCCAGCACATCCACAGCTACCATCCACAGCCTTCATGTGATGTTTGCTACGCATGGTCTGCCTGACATCATTGTAAGCGACAACGGATCTTGCTTCACCAGTATGGAGTTTCAAGAGTTCATGAAACTCAATGGTATCAAACATGTGAGGTCAGCACCATTCAAACCCGCATCCAATGGACAAGCAGAGCGTGCGGTCCAAACCATCAAGCAGAGTATGAAACATGTAACTCAAGGTTCACTGCAAACTCGCTTATCATGCATATTGCTTAGTTACAGGACAAGACCCCATACGCTTACCAGGGTCTTCCCTGCTGAACTATTGATGAAGAGAGGTCTCAAGACCAGGCTCTCTCTTGTCCACTCTGACTTGAATAATCATGTCGCATACAGATATCAAAGTCAGCAAGAGTATCATGATCGCACTACAGTGTCACGCGACATCTCTATCAATGATTCTGTGTATGTACTGAATTATGGTCAAGGTCCCAAATGGATCACCGGTACTATTACGGCCAAGGAGGGTAACAGAGTGCTTATTGTTAAGCTCAAGAATGGGCAGTCATGCAGGAAACATGTCGATCAGATAAAGCTGCAGCACACGGATGAACTGGAACAGTCTGAGGAAGACACAATCAGTGACCAACCAACCTACCCTCAGTCATCAGAGGACTCCGCTGTCATCAATAAATTTGGACTTTCAATCACTGACATGGTCGTTGCCAATCCCATCAGATCGGCTACCCAGCCCCCAGTCATAACAGACTCAGAACGCTCGTCCAAGGCTGGAGTTGAACTGAGACATTCAACTCGGGAGCAGAAAGCCCGGACCGTCTCAATTTGTAAAAAGACCGTTAGCAACTTAAAGGGGGATATTGTCATGTATGTATTCTTGGGTTTACTAGCCACCAGGTGGCGCCACTATCGGAAGTCATTGGGCTGTGTGCACGTGTGTGCAGCCCAGGTATAAAAGGCCAGCCATCTTGTAATATAATCACTTTGGGCCCTAATAAAGTAGAACCAGGTTTGTACCTGTTCAGAGTCTACAGTATTCAGTCTATTGAATTATTGCATACACAACAGAACCCATCTTGCTGAGTGAGGTTGAATGATTCCAATAAATGCAGAAAAGACATTGCGAGAGCTAGGTCATCAAATGACAGAGGAGGATGGAAGGGAATCTGGGAACAAATCCTCACAAGATAATGGCAGATGAGGTAGGGCATTTGATCCATTTAATTCATCCATCCCGAGAGATTTGAACTTACCCCCTCCCATTGAAGCATCTAATTGTTTTTTAAATGATTCCAGAATGTTCACCTCCAATATTCTAATGCATATCTATTCCAAGCATTGATCACTTTTTGTATGAAGAAGATCTTTTTTTAATTTGTTCTTGGGATGTGAGCAACTACTACCAGCAAGGCAGTAAGAACACCACCGCAGCTCGGGGCAATAAAAGGAGCTGGAGCGCCAGGTCCTGGGACATCATGGGACACCCCGACCTGCGAGAGAACATCTCCGTAGGTTGGGGTTATAGAGCTGGAGTGCCGGGCCCTGGGACATCATGGCCAACCCGACCTGTGAGAGAACATCTCTGTAGGTTGGGGCTATAAAAAGAGCTGGAGCACGCCACTGCAGCTTCCAGCGCGAGCTGACACAAATGTGAGACAGCTTCGAGGTGGGCGACTGGATGACGTCATCAGGACCCAGGTTGCCGTTTGGAGCATGGGCAGGAGCATCGGCGGGGCCTTGGTACAGCAGAGGAGCGGGAAGTTCATGACAGATTTGCGACGAGTGATCGGGGCAGAGGAGTGATGAGGGGTCATGGCTGAGATTTTGTTGGTGATTGTGACGGAGGTTCGGCGAATGTTTGGCACAGAGGGAGATCGTGGCGGAGGTGCGGCGAGTGTTTTTGTGGCGGAATAGCGGTGAGGGATTGTGGTGGAGGTGTGGCGAATGTTTGTGGTGGAGGAGCGGCAAGAGATCATGGCGGAAGTGCGGTGAATGAGGGTACAGGGCCCAGAAGAGCCGAGGGCCCAGGGCAACACGAGCCTGCCCACACTGCGATATGGGTGCGCACTAGGTCTGTGCAGCAGAGCAGGTCTCCAGTTGTCCTGGTTAACCCTTGCCACTGGATAAACGCCTAGCTTTGTCAAGCCCGTGTGGTGGCTGGTGTACAACGGTCACCACATGTTAAAAAAAATCCACGCACAGACATCTTCCACCCCGTCAATTGGAGTTCAGGACTGGAATATCGCGTCCTTCGTTGAAACATCTCTGAACTGATGTGGAAGCAAGTCATCCTCGTTTGCAGGATCGCCTCTGATGATGATTTATTACCAATTCCTAGGTCCCCAGTGGGTGTTAAGAGTTAGCTGCATTGCAATGATGAAAATCATATGGCTTCTAGAATAGGCAGGTGATCCACTCCAACAGATTACTGCCCAGGCTGTAAAGGTGAACATTTATCCCATTCTAGAAAACTGGAGTCATATGTAGGACATGTCAGTCTCTCTATTTGAAGGACATTAATGAAACAGTTACATATTTACAATAATCCAGCAGCTTTTGTGATCCTTTCTGGTGATGATAATTCAAGTTCAAAAATTACTATGGTGAGATTTGAACTCAAGACTGTTGTGTATCTGTAAAGCATGCACTCCCATGTTCCGCCACCAGGGAGCGCATCCCCTGAAGTCCCAAGGGATCCCAGTATCCCTTGGGAGCACTGTATATAAGCCGGCCTCTAAGGCCTGTTCCTCACTCTGGAGTGTCTTAATAAAGACTGAGGTCACTGTTACTTTAACCTCCCTGTATGCAGTCTCATCTGTGTTAGGAACACAATAACTGGCGACGAGTATACGAATCCAACGCAAAGATGCAGCAAACTGTGGGCATCCTGGAGAAGTTCTCGGAGGGTGAGGACTGGGAAGCCTATGTCGAATGGCTAGACCAGTACTTTGTAGCCAACGAGCTGGACGGAGAAGAAAGTGCTGCAAAAAGGAGAGCGGTCCTCCTTACAGTCTGCGAGGCACCAACCTACAGCCTCATGAAGAATCTTCTGGCTCCGGTGAAACCCACAGATAAGTCATATGAGGAGCTGTGTACACTGGTTCGGGAGCATCTTAACCCGAGGGAGAACGTGCTGATGGCGAGGTATCGGTTCTACACGTGCCAGCGATCTGAAGGTCAGGAAGTGCCGAGCTACCTCGCCGAGCTCAGGCGACTTGCAGGACAATGTGAGTTTGATGGCTACCTGGAGCAGATGCCCAGAGACTTTTTTGTACTGGGCATTGGCCACGAGACCATCCTACGAAAACTTTTGACTGTAGAGACACTGACCCTCAGTAAGGCCATTGCGATAGCACAGGCGTTTATGTCCACCAGTGATAACACCAAACAAATCTCTCAGCACACAAGTGCTAGCAATGTTCATAAATTAACTGGAACCGTGTTTGTGAGCAGAAATGTACAGGGCAGAACCCACGAGTCTGCAACTGCCAGCAGGCCTCAGGTGACCCAGATGACTCAGAGTCGGCAACAATGGATGAATGCAAGGCAATTCACACCTTGTTGGTATTGTGGGGGCTTCCATTCAGCCTATTCATGCTGCTTCAAAGGGTATGTTTGCAAGAGCTGTGGAACAATGGGGCACCTCCAACGAGCTTGCAGACGAGCTGTAAGCTCTGCAAAACCTGATAACCACCACGTGGCAGAGGAAGATCGGTCCATGGTGGATCAAAGCAATTTCAAGCCTCAGAGAGAGGAGGCAGATGCTGAAGTACACGGGGTGCACACATTTTCAATTAAATGACCACCTATAATGCTAAATGTAAAATTGAATGGCTTACCCATAGCCACGGAACTGGACGCTGGCGCTAGCCAATCCATCATGAGTAAAAAGATGTTTGAGAGACTGTGGTGCAACAAGGCACTCAGAGCAGCCCTGAGCCCCATCCACACGAAACTGAGAACGTACTCCAAAGAGCTCATCACTGTCCTGGACAACGCCATGGTCAAGGTCACCTATGAGGGCACGGTGCATGAACTGCTACTCTGGATTGTCCTGGGTGATGGTCCCACACTGCTTGGAAGGAGCTGGCTGGGCAAAATCCGCTGGAACTGGGATGACATCCGAGCGCTATCACATGTTGATGAGGCCTCATGTACCCAGGTTCTTAACAAATTTCCTTCCCTTTTTGAGCCAGGCATTGGAAACTTTTCCTGGTCGAAGGTGCAGATCCACTTGGTTCCAGAGGCACGATCCATTCACCACAAGATGCGAGCGGTACCTCACATGATGAGGGAGAGAGTGGAAATCGAGCTGGACAGGCTGCAACGCGAGGGCATAATTTCCCCAGTGGAATTCAGCGAGTGGGCCAGCCCAATTGTTCCAGTACTCAAAAGTGATGGCACGGTCAGGATTTGTGGCGATTATAAAATAACTATTAATCGTTTCTTGCTACAGGACCAATACCCGCTACCTAAGGCAGATGACCTATTTGCGACGCTGGCAGGAGGCAAGACGTTCACCAAGCTCGACCTGACTTCGGTCCACATGATGCAGGAGCTGGAGGAGTCTTTGAAGGGCCTCACTTGCATCAACACGCACAAGGGACTGTTCATCTACAACAGATGCCCATTTTGAATTCGGTCGGCTGCAGCGATCTTCCAGAGAAACATGGAGAGCCTACTCAAGTCGGTACCATGCACGATGGTTTTTCAGGACGACATATTAGTCACGGGTCAGGACACCGTCGAACACCTACAAAACCTGGAGAAGGTCCTCCAGCAACTGGATCGCGTAGGGCTGCGGCTGAAGGGGTTGAAATGCGTCTTCATGGCAACACAAGTGGAGTTTTTGGGGAGAAAGATCGCGGAGAACGGCATTCGGCCCACAGATGCCAAGACTGAGGCTATCAAGAATGTGCCCAGGCCACAGAATGTCACGGAGCTGCAGTCGTTCCTGGGGCTCCTCAACTATTTTGGTAACTTCCTACCGGGGTTAAGCACCCTCTTAGAGCCCCTACATGTGTTATTGCATAAAGATGAGAACTGGGTATGGGGAAAAAAACAGTAATTGCTTTTGAGAAAGCCAGAAACATTTTATGCTCCAACAAGCTGCTTGTATTGTATAACCTATGTAAAAAACTTGTGCTAGCATGTAATGCGTCGTCGTACGGAGTCGGGTGTGTATTACAACAAGCTAACGTTGCGGGGAAGTTGCAACCTGTCGCCTATGCCTCCAGGAGCATGTCTAAGGCTGAGAGGGCCTACAGCATGATTGAGAAAGAGGATTTAGTGTATGTGTGTTCGGGGTAAAGAAAATGCATCAGTTTTTTTTCCCTCAAATTTGAGCTGGAAACCGATCACAAGTCCCTCATATCCCTGTTCGCTGAAAACAAGGGGATTTATAAATACTAATGCCTTAGCCCGCATACAAAGGTGGGCACTCGCGCTATCAGCTTATAACTATACCATCCGCCACAGGCCAGGCACCAAGAACTGTGCGGATGCTCTCAGTCGGCTACCATTGCCCACCATGGTGGTGGAAATGGCGCAGCCTGCAAACTTGTTGATGGTGGTGCAGCTCACAGACTTGTTGATGGTCATGGAAGCGTTTGAAAATGATAAATCACCTGTCACGGCCAGCCAGATTAGGACTTGGACTAGCCAAGATCCTCTGCTGTCCCTAGTAAAAAAACTGTGTACTGCATGGGAGCTGGGCCAGCATCCCCGTTGAAATGCAAGAGCTAATCAAGCCATTCCAGCGGCGAAAGGACGAACTGTCCATTCAGGCAGACTGCCTGTTGTGGGGTAACCGCGTAGTGCTACCCAAAAAGGGCAGGGAGACGTTCATCTCGAATCTCCATAGCACATAGATCTGATAGCCTCAGTATTGGCGTCTGTGGGCCGAATGCCGTGTGGTGGCCCGGTATCGACTCTGACTTAGAGTCCTGTGTACGGCAATGCCGCGTGTGTGCTCAGTTGAGCAACGTGCCCAGAGAGGCACCACTAAGTTTGTGGTCCTGGCCGTCAAGACCATGGTCGAGGATCCATGTTGACTATGCGGGCCCATTTCTCGGTAAAATGTTCCTGGTGGTGGTGGATGCTTTTTCAAAATGGATTGAATGTGAAATAATGTTGGGAAGCACCACCACCGCCACCATTGAAAGCCTGAGGACCATGTTTGCCACCCACGGCCTGCCTGCCATAATGGTCAGTGACCAGTGCCGAGTTTAAAGAAGTCATGACCCGCAATGGGATCAAACTTATCACCTCGGCCCCGTTTAAACCAGCCTCCAATGGGCAGGCAGAGCGGGTAGTAGAAATAATCAAACAGAGCCTTAAGCGAGCCACAGAAGGCTCACTCCAAACTCGCCTGTCCCGAGTACTGCTCAGCTACCGTGTGAGACCCCACTCGTTCACAGGGGTGCCCCCGGCTGAGCTACTCATGAAAAGGACACTTAAAACCAGACTCTCGCTGGCTCACCCCAACCTGCATGACCAGGTAGATAGCAGGCAGCAGAAACAAAATGTAAGCGATGGTCGCGCCACTGTGTCACAGGAAATTGATCTGAATGATCTTGTGTATGTGCTAAACTATGGACATGGTCCCAAGTGGATCGCGGGCACGGTGATAGCTAAAGAAGGGAGTAGGGTGTTTGTAGTCAAACTAGATAATAGACAAATTTGTAGAAAGCACCTGGACCAAACGAGGCTGCGGTTCATAGACTGCTCTGAACAACCCACAGCAGACACCACCTTTTTCGAGCCCACAACACACACCCAAAGGATCAACGACGCCACCCTGGACCAGGAAATTGAACCCATCATGCCCAACAGCCCAGCAAGGCCAGGCTCACCCAGCAGCCCTGCAGGGCCAACAACACGCCAGCCCAGCGAGGGCACAGCCAACACACCAGAACAGACATTTGTACCAAGGCGGTCCACCAGGGAAAGAAAGGCTCCCGACCGCCTCATCCTGTAAATAGTTTTCACTTTGACGTTATGGGGGAGTGATGTTGTGTATCTGTAAAGCATGCACTCCCATGTTCCGCCACCAGGGAGCGCATCCCCTGAGGTCTCAAGGGATCCCAGCATCCCTTGGGATCACTGTATATAAGCCGGCCCCTAAGGCCTGTACCTCACTCTGGAGTATCTTAATAAAAACTGATGTCACTGTTACTTTAGCCTCCCTGTGTGCAGTCTCATCTGTGTAAGGAACACAATAAAGACCAAGACCACTAGATTGTTAGTCTAGTATAATAAACACGAGGGTACCATGCTCACAATTTCTTGCTATAAGTCCAAAATATCTTTTATGAGTTTGAACCTGTGTCTCCTGGTTCTACACTTACGGTTTAATTTTAAGTAATATTTTGGGTTAAATTTTTCGCCCTTAACAATCTTATTTACCTCTTAAGATCATGTCTCAGACATTTCCTCAGTGGGATAAAAATCCCATGTTTCTCCAATCTTTCTGTTATGTCTGTAATATACTTGTGAGTGACTCTACGAAGCAATGTGTTGTACTCAAGGAATAAAGGACCTTGGTCCTTTATTCCAAGCTCCAGAGTGAGGCACAAGCATGGTGTGCAGCCTTTTATACTGGGCCCTGCCACCAGGGCAGGAAACCCCCCGGTCTCCACCAGTTGCACCCTCTAGTGGTGCCAGCATGTATATACATGGTGTAAACCTTATTGAGAGTACAGCAGGTAAACAAGTCTCCATCTTATGCAACCAAACAGTGACTACACAGAGAGTACATCCATAGACTGCATATACAACATCACTCTCCCCCAAGTCCTTTTGCCACAACGTGGGGTGGTATCGGACATAGTGCAAGTACAAAGAAAGGAAGAAAACAATTTTTTTTCCAGTTTGTATCGTGACACCTTGGTTCAATGACTTACATTTGTTTTATGGTCATGCGCCAGGATTGGGTAGATTGCATTCATGGTTCAGTCATGGTCAGTACTGAGGTAGCAGTACAGGTATGCAAGGATGTTAGTTCCAGAACAACCGGACAGGGTCCTAGTCATCTGATAGCGGTGCTGCACCCCCTGCTAGCGGGGTGAGCTTGGTTCGCTCACCTAGCCAGGACTCAGGGCCCTTGCCGTTGCCTAGTGGTGGGCAGAGCCACAGATGTGTGTGGCCTCCCTGTCCTCCTTTGAGGGCTGCAGAATCTTCTGCCTGCTCTCTAACGGTGTTAGGAACCTGGCTGTTCCAGGTCCCGTTTGGGGAACTCATTGGTCCTGACATTTTGCTCCCGGACATGGCCGAGGTAGTGACTGGGTCTGGGGGCTGCACCATTTCCACCCGGGTGGTGGGCAACGGCGGCCGACTGTGTGTATTCGTGCCGTTTTCATTTCCAGGTCCGTGGCGAATAGTGCCATCGGGTGCCTGCAGTGTGGGATAGACCTGAGGCAGGGTATCAGGATCAGTGCCTTCACCCTCCTGAGGTCGCTCGCTTGCTACTTTTGGGGACACTCTATTTCCGACTGTTCAAACTGTCACATGTCAGAGAGTGGAGAGCACCAGTTCAAACTGTCACAGGACAGAGAGTGGAGATCTCCAGTTCAAACTGTCACAGGATGGGAGAGTGGAGAGCACCAGTTCAAACTGTCACAGGACAGAGAGTGGAGAGCACCAGTTCAAACTGTCACAGGACAGAGAGTGGAGAGCACCAGTTCAAACTGTCACAGGACAGAGAGTGGAGAGCACCAGTTCCAACTGTCACAGGACGGGAGAGTGGAGAGCACCAGTTCAAACTGTCACAGGATGGGAGAGTGGAGAGCACCAGTTCAAACTGTCACAGGACGGAGAGAGTGGAGAGCACCAGTTCCAACTGTCACAGGACGGGAGAGTGGAGAGCACCAGTTCAAACTGTCACAGGATGGGAGAGTGGAGAGCACCAGTTCAAACTGTCACAGGACGGGAGAGTGGAGAGCACCAGTTCCAACTGTCACAGGACGGGAGAGTGGAGAGCACCAGTTCAAACTGTCACAGGAGCATCCAGTCGTGCCCCGGTAACTGCCCCCAAAGGAAGTGGAGTGTGGGAAATTGCACTCCGCTTCCATTGAGGGGTGGTAAGGCCAATTCTGCGGTGGGAGCAGGACTTCCACACTGGGAGCTAAAATTCCCGGCCCCAGAAGGTTACCGCCCCCAAGATGGGAGCCTGTGCGGGGAGGCAGAGGGAAGTTGAGGGGAGACGGGGGCGGGGGATGGAGGGGAGAGTGGTGGAGGTGGGGGACGGAGAAACCCAGGGCGGGGGACGGGAGGTGCCACATTGTAGCGGAGGTCTGGGGGGGGGGAAGTGTGTTGGAGGGGCGGGCCTGGGGGCTCTGTGCCTCGGTGCGGGGAGTGTTCAGAGTGGGGTGGACGGGTTGACTGTGCAGATGGCGGTTGGTGGATGTGGTGTGGTTGGTGTCGCGGGGGCGTGGCTCCGGGGTGGCCGGGGCTGGGGGCTCGACATCCGGGGGTGTTCGGCATTTGGGAAGGATTCTGACGGGACGGGGCAGATTGGGGGAGTGTTCCTGGTGTTGGGTGGGTCCGGAGCCGGTGGGGTGCACGCTCTTGGGATGGGGGGTGGGCTGTTTGGGGCTGGGATTGGGAGACTTCTTCACTCGGGGAGTTGTTGGCCTGTGGGGTTCCCTGCCGCGGAGAGTTGTTGATGCCAGTTCATTGGATGTGTTCGGGAGGGAGTTGGATGTGGTCCTTGCGGCTAGGGGGGGTCGGGGAATGTGAAGGGGGCGTGGGGGGGGAGGTGCTGGGGTGGGTGATCAGTCATGATCTTGTTGAATGGTGGTGCAGGCTCGAAGGGCTGAATGGCCTACTCCTGCACCTATTTTCTATGTTTCTATGTTTCAATGACATCTCACAACAACATTTTGTCCTTTACATTAGGAATAGTACTGACAATTCGCAACAACAGTTTGTTCACATTCTTAATCGGTTCATTACATTGATTGCCATGTATATAATGTCTCTTTATGTTCAGTTGGTTGCAGGTCTCCTTTAAGAGAACCCTGCTGGCTTTACCCCAATCAAATCCTTTGTTAGACACCACGTGTTGGTCCCTCAGCATTGCACCTCGTGATATTGCCGTGGCCATCTTTTTATTTCAGCCACGCTGCTCCTCGCTGCATCAGGGATGTCCTCACGGTTGACTGCCTTGATCCTTCGCTCCCGCGATTCTGCCACAAAAGCTGGAAGAGTGCCTGTGAATTCAATCTTCCTCCCCAGGAGCCCTGCCACTGGAGCCGGGAAGGTACTTTTAGGTCGTTCCGATCAGATCATTGCCACGCAGTCGTGATGGATGGTCTGTGCCTCAGGTATTGCGCTGGTCTGTTCTCTGGTGCCTGGCCCAAGCGAAGGTGAGGTTTTGCTCTGAATCTGAGCATGGGGGACATCGATTGCTGGAGTGAAGAGGTCTTTCCATTTCCACTGGATCTTCCCCATCCACCTTCTTCTGATGTAGCGTTGGACCATCACCTGCAACAATCCACAGAGGTAACTTGTGCACCACGCCATTATGGATTACACTTACATCCGCACTACCAAGGACTGGGATCAGCTCCTTGGTGCAGGTGTGCAACTTTTCCTGTAATGGAACCAGCTCGGGTTGTTTTTCATTCCGTAGCCTCTCAAAGGCCTCCTAGCTCATCACTGACTGGCTCACTCCTGTGTCCACTTCCATGAAGACTGGTACGCTGTTTATCTCAACTTCCATCTTCACTGGAGGACAATTGGTGGTGCAGGTATACACTCCATACACTTCTTCTTGGGGCTGAGCTGCCTCTCTGGCCAAATCATCATACCCCCCTTGGATTCAAAGTCATCTACCGACTCCTCTGCTAGACGGTGAATCGTATTTCTTTTATACATACGCTGGAGGTAGCCCTTCATGTTACAGGCTTTTCAAACGTACTCAGCAAACCGACACTGGTGAGCCCTATGGTTTCCTCCGCAACGCCAGCATGGTGCTGCTCGATTAGCAGCCCTCGGTGGACTCTGAGTTCTGGAACCCTGAGGTCTGTGCTCTCTGCCCTGAGCAGAGCCACGTTCTACAGTCTTGCCTGTGAAAGGCACCATTCTGTGTACATTACTTGCTGGGTTTGAGTCCACAGGATGAATAATTTGCTTGGTGCTGCAGGTCGAGGTCATGAACGCCTGACTGATGCTGATGGCCGACTGTGGTGTCGGCAGATAATAGCTTGTGAAGGAGGCCCTCATGGCCAATTCCTATAATGAAGATGTCTCGCAATGCTTCGTTGAGGTGCGTGCTGAAATCACATGGTGCCGCAAGTCTCCTGAGGTTGGCAGCATATTTTGCAATTTCCTGGCCCTCAGGTCTGCTGTGGGTGTAGAATCTGTGCCTGGCCGTGAGGATGCTCGCTTTTGGTTTTAGTTGGTCGTGAATTAGTTCAGTCAGCTCATGATATGTCTTATCCTTGGCCTTCGTAGGTGCCAGCAAGTCCTTGACGAGGCGGTAGACCTCGGGCCCACAACTGGTCAACAGTATATTCTTGCACTTCTCCGCCAATGCATCCGTCTCCCCTGTCAGGTCGTTTGCCACAAAATATAGCTCGAGCCTTTCTGTGAAGGCATCCCAATCATCACCCTCTGCGAAGTCTTTTAGTGTGCCATGATCGCTTGAAAGTCCTTATTCTCGTCGCCAGTTGTTATGTCTGTTAAATGTTCCTTTGTTTCTTGCTGGCAAGAACTAGCAACAGTATAGAATTATAGAATCATAGAAATTGTACTTATGTACTTATGAATGACTCCACGAAGCAATGTGTTGTACTCAAACTGTAGTGACCTTGGCCCTTTATTCCAAACTCCAGAGTGAGGCACAAGCATGGTGCACAGCCTTTTATACTGGGCCCTGCCACCAGGGCAGGAAACTCCCGGTCTCCACCAGTTGCACCTTCTAGTGGTGCCAACATGTATATACACAGTGTAAATCTTATTGATAGTACATCAGGTAAACAAGTCTCCATCACACAGTGACTACACAGAGAGTACATCCATAGTCTGCATATACAACACTTTCCTTGTAATTCAGACTCCTGATGCCAATAATCAATCTCATGGCTCTTCTCTGCACTGCCTCCAGTCCTTAAATGTTCCTTTGTTTCTTGCTGGCAAGAACTAGCGACAGTATAGAATTATAGAATCATAGAAATTTACGGAACAGAAGGAGGCCATTTGGCCCATTATGTCTGTAGCAGAAAAAAAGTTATCCAACCTAATCCTACTTTTCAGTTCTTGGTCCATAGCTCTGTAGGATATGATACTTCAAATGCATATCCAAGTACTTGTTAAATGTAATGAGGGTTTCTGCCTCTACCACTCTTTCAGGCAGTGAGTTCCAGACCCTCATCATCCTCTGGATGAAAAAAGTTCTCCTCAACTCCCCTCTAATCCTTCTACCAATTACTTTAAATCTGTGCCGCCTGATTATTGACCTCTCCGCTAAGGGAAATAGCTCCTTCCTATCCACTCATAATTTTATACACCTCAGTTAGGTCTCCCCTCAACCTCCTCTGTTCCAAAGAAAACAACCCCAGCTTATCCAATCCATCTACATAGATAACATTCTCCAGACCTGGCAAAATTCTCATAAATCTCCTCTGTACACTCTCTAGTGCAATCACATCTTTCCTGTAATGTGGTGACCAGAACTGTACACAGCACACTAGCTGTGGTCTAACTAGTCTTTTATGCAGTTCAAGCATAACCAACCTGGCCTTATATTCTATGCCTCGGCTAATAAAAGTATCCCATATGCCTTCTTAACCACTTTATCTGCCTGTTCTGTTACCTTAAGGAATTTGTGGACATGCACTCCAAGGTCCCTCTGTTCCTCTTTGCTTCTCAGTATCCTACCATTTATTGTGTATTCCCTTGCCTTGTTAGCCCTCCCCAAATGCATTACCTTACTCTTCTCTGGATTGAATTTGCCACAGTTCTGCCCAACTGACCAGTCCATTGACATCTTCCTGCAGTTTACAGCTTTCTTCCTCACTATTAACCACACGGTCAATTTTTGTATCATCTGTAAACTTCTTAATCATGCCCCCTACACTGAAGCCTAAATCATTGATTTATGCCACAAAAGGCAAGGGACCTAGTACTGAGCCCTGCGGAACCCCACTGGAAACAGCCTTCCAGTCACAAAATCATCTGTTGACCATTACCTTTTACTTACTGCCACAAAGCCAATTTTGAATCCAACTTGCCACTTTCCTTTAGATCCCACGGGCTTTTGACGTTTCTGACCAGTCTGCCATGTGGAACCTTCTCAAAAGCTTTGCTAAAATCCATGCAGACAACATCAAATGTGTTACCGAGTATTCATGACGCATTCTGATCAGAGCACCATAAAGCTTGATCACTACCCCTTCTGACATGTATTGTACTGTTTTGGCTATGTAGTTCAATATCCTGTTGGCTTTGTGGATTGCTGTTTTGCATTGGCTGGAAATGTTTGGCGTTGCGTCTAAGACTCCTAAGGGGAGAAATTGGGCTACTTTGCGCCTCCTGTTAGCGCCCCCGGCTGTAGACTGCACCACCTCAAGCTTGGCCTTACTGCAGCCTGCTTGTGCCCAATGCATCGCCCAGTGCAGATCCCTCTGCTAAGCTTGCCTGCAACGATCGCATAATGCGAATCTTTGAGGTGGTGCCTGCGGATGAGAGATGCAGTGACATGGTGCTTGGGTCCTCCTCCTTCATCACTCTCATTGGGGGACTCAGGGACAGGCTGGTGATCTGGTTGCTGATTATCTGAAAGCATAAAGGCACAAGACCCTCTTTCAAGTGAGGGCAGGGTGCCAGGAAAGGAGCAAGGAATGCAGACAGTATCAGGAGCTGGAAAGTGATAAAGCCTTCTGGTGTGAGGGAGAAATGAGATGAGAAAAGGAGAGGAGATGAAGATACCATTGCTACTCCCAACAGGGCTAACATCACCGACGGCTATGGCGCCCACCACCTGCTGCCCAATAATTTGCAGCACTTGCTCCTCCAGGTCTGAGAGCTGCTGGAGCTGAGGTTCACCCCCGCCTGTCCTCTGCTGCTCCCTCCTATTGTGTGCCATCTTGGTCTGCAAAAGAAACAAATGTATTTGAGTCAGCTATCTGTCTGGGAGATATGCCTGCTGTTGTTGAATAGTTGTGAATGTAGATGAGGATGTGAGTTTGAGTAGGTGCAGATGTTTGGTAGGTGAGTGGTGGGGGAGTGGTGCTTTGCGTAGTGCGCACAGACAGAGGTTCAGATGCTGCTATATAGGACCTGTTGAAGCATGTACTCATCTTGACCACCCGACTGAGGTTGTTGAATTTTTTATGATACTGTGTCAGGCTGCGTTGCACGACACTACTGGCCAAGACCTCCTCTGCCATTCCCCTCCACATGGCCCTGATGACTGCGGCAATAGTCTCCTTCCACTGGTTGGGAACAGCACTTCACTCCTTTGCTCCACTGAAGCCACCAATGCCTCAAATGCAAACGGAAGAGCTCTCTCCCTGGGATTTGGATTGCAAGCAGCCAAAGCCATGAGGTGTTTCACTTGCTTGCAGGTCACCTTTAGTTCCAGGAATGCTGAAAATGAGCAGTTGCACATTGAGACAACCTCCCCTTTAAGAGCTGGAATGAGCCAGTGTGAAGGATTGAAGGATGCTTGCTAAATATAATTCACCTGAAATTTGATAGCGCCCCTGTTGCACCCCACTGAGGTTATTAGCACTTGATTTGCTGCCCACCTTCCTTCCTGGGGCGCTAAAGTCCAATTTAGAAGAAGTTCAGAATCCTTAGCACCTGCCGCTAAATTTTCAAAATTTCAAAAGGTAGCGACTCGATCGAACTTCTCCCCCCAGCTCTCTTTTAACTTCATCCTTAGCTATTTCAACACCATTTATGGAGTATGTATGACATCTGTTTTCCTACCTATGTATAGCACTTTACATTTGTGAGCATTAATTTAATCTGCCATTGTTCATGCATATTTTTTTCAGCTCATACAGTAATTTTTGAGGAGTATCCTCTGGAGTCACTGCCCCTCCTAGTTTGGTATGATCTGTACATTTGATCTCTTTGCATTGATCTTCTGAGTCCAAGCCATTTATGTAAATTTAAATAGGGACTGAAAAAGCTGCAGCTTAGGTGCATTGTCCACCCGGGTCTGCCTGCCCCCCGACACCCCCTCCTTCCCCAGCCAGCTTTAGAGGTGTTCCCTGGTTATCCTGGCGATTCTGGCTGGTATGCACTACTTAGGGTCGAAATTGCCCCTCTCCTTAAGGCCTGTAACCACCGCAAATCGGCGGCCATGCTGCTGAGTGGAGTGGCCGCCGACTTTTTGTGGAATGGCCACTGCTAGCCCAATTTCCCTCCCAAATTTTCCCGGCGGTGCCCCGATCCCCTACCCTACTGATCCGCTGTTGCTGATCCGTGGTCCAGTGAGGCTGTGGCCTTCTGCAACGGCGGTGTGGCTTCCCTTAAAGGGGAGGATACACTGCCGCTACCGCTATGTTTATTTTTTGTCAGCCGACTGCTCTGTTGGCCTGACAATTATGCCCTCAGGTTCGGCCAGGCCGCCAACAGGCAGCCTGACACCCCCTCTTGGGCACCAGGTCACTGGCCCGGCCAAATCCCTCCCAGGCAGCCCAGTGGGCCGAAGTTTTAAAATCGCAGAGGATCTCCCCTTTAAGTGAAGGGGAGAGCCATGGTGACACGGCACCGTGATGACATCATCGTGGTGGTCATTCTGCACCACCTGTTTCTGCCCCTCAAGTATTATCACCGCCCCCATTAAGAGCAACTTCCAGATGCATGGGAAAAAAGACAACAAAAAGCCGATTGTCACTCAACTGGCGACCTGAACCGCAGCTGCGGTAAAAACCTTCAGGGTGGGAGTGTCCCGTTTTGGACAGGGAGCAATTTCTACACCCTTAGGTTTAGCAGAAGCCACATCTGCTAAAAGCAGGCAAGAGTGGTGTTATGGGCTAATAAAGGATTCAGGATTTAGAATGAGGACAACACCCTATCCACCACGTTGCCTTGTGTTCCACTTCTGCCTTGCTTCTGGTGGTGGAGCAGAAATCCTGAAATCTAGGCTGACCCTTTAATGTAGTGACTTCATTGGCTGTGAGTTGCTTTGTGATGTCCTGAGGTGGTGAAAGGTGCTATATAAATGAAAGTTTGTACTTTTCTTTCTTTGTTGCAGGGGTTTGTTGTAATGTCAGAATATTGCCTTTTAGATAAAAGTTTAAACTAAGGCCCTGCCCGCCCTAGGGACGGGGCAGGGGGTTATGTGGGAGGAAACTGTAAAAGATTACATGGGGCTTTATCAAAAAGGTCAGAGAGCTTTCCCAGTGCCGTGGCAAAATATTCATCCCTCAATCATCACCACCAAAGACAGATTAACTGGTCATTCATTTTGTTGCTGTTTGCAAAATTTTGATTCACTGCCACTTTAGCTTATACAACAGTGACTATACTTCAAAAGTAATCCATTAGTTGTAAAGTGATTTGGGACATCCTGCAGACATAGGAGGTGCTATATAAGTTCAAGCCTTTTCAGCCCACTTAACATCTACATGACAGCTTTATATTGTGTGACAGAAATAGTTTAAAATTGGTAACTTTAAAAAAAAACGTTTTAATTCAGGAGTGGGTGCTCAATGTAGAATCCTCTCCTGGAAAATTCCCAGGATATGAAAAGAAATGCAGAACCTTAATGGGTCAACACTTGCCACCAATGAGCTGCCCCTTTTAGAATGTCTTTAATGCTTTAAAATCAGCGTGTGTCTTATCGGTTTATTGTGTCTTATATTACTTTGATAAAGTGCATTGTATCTGCCCCCCACCCCCAAATAGAGAACAATCAGATAAAAAGAGTCAATTATTTTAGTGCACTTTGCTAGCAATAGAATAAATCAGAAAGTCACAAAATGTGCTCGCAATAGATTAAATCAGAAAGTCATAAAATGTGCTTGTCTGGCACCTTGTTAATTAAGAAATGTGAAGTGCAGTAACAGGACGCATTAATGGATCCACCTTGAGGAACATCAAGCTGACTTTGATGCTGTGGCAGCAACTTAGGCTTTAACCACCATTATAATCATAATTGTGGCAACTTTCACCTCTCCAATGGACACTGCAGCCGAGAGTTGGTCTGCAGTCCCGCAGAGAATGAAGTGTGGGCTGTCTCACTGCATAACCTGCATTTCCCTCGCCCCACCCTTGCCTAGATCGCTGCTGGCCGAGGCGTAAGGCCAGCTTCCCGGAGAAAGTGGCAGCAAGCCTCGGGAAGCCATGGTAACAACGCCAAGGTTTCCCCTGTAAAGGGAGATGGCATCATAGCGGCCTCAAGTCTGGCCCCGACCAACGTTCTTGTTAAGCTTCGTGGCCGCACAGCACTCTGCAGATCCTGCGCAGCCGGAGACACAGCTTTTAAATAGAAAAAGTGTGTATGCACGGAGCTTTGAATGGCCCGTGCAGCTCATTATAAAGGGGCCATGAAGGGTAAAAGAAAATTAGAGGGAACATTGCCCAACACTTAGCTGCTAAAGGCTTGTGGGACACAACTCTGGTCTTCAGGGCGTTTTTGCTCCTTCAAGGTCCCTTGTCGGCTCTGCAGGTGACCCTGCTTCAATACCATGTACAATCTGCTCCTTCTTTAAACTAATGAAGGAGAAGTCGGAGGATTGAGGAAAGAGTAAATTTAAAAGCAGCGAGCGAAATGTCAAGGTTCTAGAGCCGAGCAGAGTTTTGGGTCAAAATAAACAGAGTGGGTCAGGAAGGGACAGCGAGAGTAACAAAGGTAATAAAGTGACTAAGGTGACATCAGGGAAAAATAGAAAATAGTCAAAGATAAAGGCACTATATCTGAATGTGCGAAATAGATGAATAGCGCAGATAAAAATGAATAGGTTTGATCTAATAGCTATTACGGAGACGTGGTTGCAAAGTGACCAAGATTGGTAACCAAATATTCCAGGATACTTTTAGAAAAGATGGGCAAAATGGAAAAGGAGCAGGGTTAACCCTGATAATAAAGGATAGAAGACATTAGAGAGAAAGGATCTTAGCCCTGAAAATCAAGTAGTAGAATCAGTTTCGGTGGAGCTAAGAAACAGCATGGGTGGGAGTTGTTTATAGGCCCCCAAACTGTAGTGATAATGTAGGGCAGCATATAAATCAGGAAATTAGAGGTGCATGTAAGAAGGGTAATACAGTAATCATGGGGGACTTTAACCCACATATAAACTGGAGTAATAGTGTGGAGGACGAATTCATGGAATGTATACAAGATAGTTTTTTTAGGTCAGCATGTTGAGGAACCAACTAGGGAACAGGTTATTTTAGATCTAGTCTTGTGCAATGAGAAATGGTTAATTAAAGGGGTCTTTAGGGAAGAGTGACCATACATGATAATGTTATATTAAGTTTGAAAGTAATTTAGTTCAATCCGAAACTAGGGTCTTACATCTAAAAAAGCAAACTATGTGCGTATGAGGGGTGAGTTGGTTAACGTCGATTGGAAAACTACATTAAAAGGTATGATGGTAGACAAACAATGGCTAGCATTTAAAGAATTAATACATAATTTACAACAAACATACATTGCTTTAAGGCACAAAAACCCCACAGGAAAAGTAGTCCAACCGTAGCTAACAAGAGAAGTTAAAGATAGTATTAGATCGAAGGAAGAGGCTTATAATGTTGCCAAAAATAGTAAGCCTAAGGATTGGGAGGATTTTAGAATTCAGCAGAGGACCAAGAAATTGATAAAGAAAGGGAAAATGGAATACAAGAGTAAACAAACTGTAAAAGCTTCCATAGGTATGTAAAAAGGAAAAGATTAGCGAAAGTAAGGGTCCCTTACAGGCTGAGACAGGAGAAATTATAATGGGGATTAAGGAAATGGCAGAGAAATTAAACAAATACTTTGTGTCTGTCTTCATGGAAGACACGAAAAACATCCCGGTGAACCAAGGGTCTAACGAGAATGAGGAACAGAAAGAAATTATTATTAGTAAAACAATAGTACTAGAGAAATTAATGGGACTGAAAGCTGATAAATCCCCTGGACCTGATGGCCTACATCCTAGGGTTTTGAAAGAGGTGGCTATAGAGATAGTGGATGCATTGGTTGTCATCTTCCAAAATTCCATAGATTCTACAACGGTTCCCACAGATTGGAAGATAGCAAATGTAACCCCGCTGCTTAAGAAAGGAGGGAGAGAGAAAACAGGGAACTACAGGCCAGTTAGCCTGACATCAGTAGTAGGGAAAATGCTAGAATCTATTATTAAGGATGTGGCACTTAGAAAAGAATAATAGGATTTGGCAGAGGCAACATGGATTTATGAAAGGGAAATCATGTCTGACAAATCTGTTAAAGTTTTCTGAGGTTGTAACTAGTAGAATAGATGAGGGGGAACCAGTGGATGTGGTGTATTTGGATTTTCAGAAGGAATTTGATAAGGTGCCGCACAAGAGGTTATTAAACAAAATTAGAATTGGGGTAATATACTAGTGGGATAGTGTGTCAAGGGATGAATAATATCCTTACTGCAATTATATAGGGTCCTGGAGAACACACCTGGAGTATTGTGTACAGTTTTGGTCTCCTTACCTAAGGAAGGATATACTTGCCATAGAGGGAGTGCAATACAGGTTCACCAGACTGATTTCTGGGATAGTGGGATTGTTCTATGAGGAGAAATTGAGTATATTAGGCCTATATTCTCTAGAGTTTAGAAGAATGAGAAGTGATCTCATTGAAACATACAAAATTCATACAAGGCTTGACAGGGTAGATGCAGGGAGGATGTTTTTTCTGGCTGCGGAGTCTAGAACCAGGGGTCACAGTTTCAGAATAAGGGGTCGGCCATTTAGGACTGAGTTGAGGAGAAATTTCTTCACTCAGAGGATGGTGAATCTTTGGAATTCTCTACCCCAGAGGGTTCTGGAGACTGTCGTTGAGTATATTGAAGACAGAATCGATAGATTTTTGGATATTAAGGGAATCAAGGGATATGGGGATAGTGCAGGACAGTGGAGTTGAGGTAGAAGATCAGCCATGATCTTAGTGAATGGTGGAGCAGGCTCGAGAGGTTGAATAGTCTACTCCTGCTCCTATTTCTTATGTTCTTGGCTCTGGAGGTCCCACCTCCATGGAGCCTGCCATGCATTTCTGATGAGCCCCGACCCAGGGAGTTAGTTTGAAGTTGGGGCAGACTTTTGATTGAGTTCTGACAAGGTGGGATTTCAGCCCAAAGAAAGGAATGTCTACCAGCTTTGTTAAATGCGTAACATCATGGATGTTTTCCACAAATAAAATCTATGCTTGTTTTTCACAAATTAAATATCCATTTGTAGGCATAGAAATAACTGGTCTTACTGAATGCATTGTGCATTGTAATAAATATTGTTGACTGGTCCTATGAATGAAATTACTGTCATCTGAATATCGTTGGCGATATTAGCAGAAAAATGGTTAGCCCATTCACGTGATATTGCTCTGTCTGTTGGTTTAGCACAATCGCTAGCCCATTTAAGTATAAACGTCTGTATTAAAATGGTCCAGAAAATTGTCAAACATATTTGTTAAATGTTTGTCCATTGATATCATTAACAGTAATTTCCAAGTTATAATCTCGTATTTGGAGAGAAACATGGAGCAAACTTAGAATATCAATGTGATTGATATAGCCTCTGCAAGTTTATTTTCCTTTCAAACACACACATTCATTTACATATTTCACAGACAAACACAAAATAGCTAGTCTACTGTACAATCTATATAGAACAAATTTTAACAGAGGTAAAATATATTATGCACGTACATAACTTTCAAGTTTAGATAACAATACCATTTTTATTTTTATGTTCATATAAAGGGATTACAACATCGATCAAACAGCTGCTTTCAGTAGGTCTATATGGCACCACCTCACAAAGCTTTCACAGGCAGTAAGCATTATCCTGGGTGGGTGGGGGATGGGGGAGGAGTCGAAGAATTTTTTGTTGTTAACTGTGTTAACTACATTTCTAATAAGACTTACAAGCTTGAAACAGTATTTTGAAGAAAGACAGTGGTAGATTTTGTAGAATGTACAGAAATATGGCAGTTGTACTTCATTTCAAGTTTGTCCATCAGAATGGCCTCAGTAAATAATGGCCTGTATATCTCCAGTCTGCACAATATCTGTAAACCTTCATTTAATAATAAACTACGCTCCAGTGGGACCATTCTCATTATGTTACTTGATCAGCTACCTGCATTTTAACTACAGGACCAGTTCAATCATAAGATGGAGATTTCTAGTACAGCAAGTATGAAGAATTGTTTTTTTTAAATAATTTTGTGCAAACCAAGGAAAAGGATGTTCATGATGGGGAGTGGAATATTTTTCATTTTGGGTACCCAGTGTCAGCATCAAACACTCACAAGTCAGGTATAGCACAATTAGATGCAGAGCAAATCTCTTCTGGTTCTATCCCAGAAACATGGGTGAGTTCCAACCTCAGAAATGTCACAAGTGTGGCATTTGTTTCTATTTTATTTTGCCAACTTTCCTCTCTGAAAGAGATTGCCAATTAGTATCAGTTTTGTGCTGTGTGCCTGTTAGGAACTGAGTTGACGTGACACAAAGTCAGCAGATAGAGGAGAGTTTTATCCCATTAGTATTGGCTGGATTTCATCTCGGATCCCAGCAATAAATGTCCACTGTTTAGCCCACAGCACCACTTAATCCCACAAAAGTGACTTAACAAATTACTACTGTACAACATACCCATTCCTGTTTGTTAGTCAACAATACAATTAATTCTAAGACTTAAGGATCTATGAAGAGAGTATACTAAAATGAAACCACTCACACAATCAGAAACTCATTTGCACATGCAACAGACTAATGATAAAGTTTAATATACATTTACACACACAAATCATTTTTCAGACACTCCAACAAAAAATGGTCACTTAAAAAGTCATATATATTCAGTAACTTTACTACACAGACAAATGGCATTTTTAAAAATAACTTTACATTGTGTCACATACATTTACACAAGACACAAATGTCTCAGAGAATCTGCAAATCACACGCCATGCTAGCAGATACTGGCTCTAGTATATTATATCCAGGGCTTGAATTGGCATCTATACACGACACAAGGGAAATATTCAATTCCGGGAGGCACTGAACAGCTATGAGGTAAATCCCTAGTGGCAGAGGACTGAGTTATGAGGAAAAACTGGAGAAACTTAGGCTCTTCAAACCTGAAAGGAGGTGTGTGAAGAGGATATTATACAGGTATAAAAGAGAATATAGAATGTAGAAAAGTGCTACATCAAGGTATAAGTAGGTCAAGGGAACAGGTTCAAACTGGTGAAACACAATTTTAAAACTGATGTCAGGAAGTTTCTTTTCATTCAAGAATAATCAATGCTTGAAATGGGGAGTGGAGGCAAAATCTTTGCAGTCATTTGAGAGGCAATTAGGCATAATGGCAGATGGACTATAAGTTTTCTCAGATAGATAATCTAAGATGGCCCGAATAGACTTCCTTAACTGTTCGGCATATGATCTGGTCATATGTAACATATTTTGAGTGACTGGATATTTAGCTGTGTCTAGAACATTTTCTTGCCTAACAAATTTGAATAATGTTTATTATTATTTTCCACAAAAGACACCTGCAGTGAATTTTCATGATGTTCTCCCGCTCGTCGGCTGTTACTTTGGCAGAAGAGCTATGGGAAACACCGGGAAAATGGCGTAAATTTACTCTCATGCTTTACAGTAAGAGAATTCTGAACATGTCTTTTTAGAATTTTTATTCAGTAGATTATCATGATGAAGGCTAAATGTCATCTCGTTAAAGATGGTCTTGTCCAATTTTATTAATAGTTTGCAAATGGCTAGAAAATCGACTGGGCTAATTAAAAGTAAATAAAGCTGATTTGATACTAAAATGTGTTAACTTCAAGCCCTACGGTATGTAACTTTGCACAGATATCTACATTGAATTAGAGATGCACTATATATTCTGAAATATTGCACTTAGTGGCCTATTGTCCCTCAATACAGAGGCTACACAAAAATATAAAACGCAAATTACTTCAGTACCTATGCACCATTTTACATTTTCTCCCTTCAGGTAAAAATAAAAATTCAGACACCAGAAAGATAATTCTTGTTACATTTAATATTACACATTACATAATACATCATTTTTTGCACCTAAAAATACTTATCGTTGTAATTTGTTTTATTTATGTAGTTTAACTGCTGGCAAAACACTCTTCCGAGGTTTGTGAGCTACCATGCAAATTGGCAAACTAGCAGAAAAATTATGTGAAGGATCTTAAAAATGATAAATTCTCAGTGGATACAATTTATCTTCAAGATTGCTGTGGGGCACAATGTTGTAAAGAGATTTACATTTATGACTCCCTCTATAGTGGTAAATGAAAAATAATTATAACTGAGGCTGCAGTTGTACGATATGACTGGTCTGAAACTGTGTGGACTGGAAAATACAGCCAGCAAAACCAAAGTTACACTGCAGGTTTCAGCTGGTTACAACTTGCACTTTGCCTACCAGTACAGAGCTCTGGAGATGCGCACTCTGCTCCTTTGGTGGGTGACATATATAATGTTAGGAGAGAGCGGCAGCAGCATCTGCTTTCTCATAACATTTGAGCAACTCAGTTTCAAGTCTGTAAAGTGTTCCAGCGATCAATGCCTCAACACCTTTGAACCTCGTCCAAACCACAATGGAGTTGTATCTCACTCTATGTGAAGTAAGAGTGATGTGACATGACCTTCTCGAGGCGGTCTTGCATCACTTGGCTTTAGTGCTTTCGGGTGTCACATCAGGACCTGACTCTGCAGTCATACTGGCATTTTTGTGGCAATACACACCTGCAACTTATTCACATCATCATGAAAGTGATAGTATAACTGTGGCCCCAGACTGCTAGCAAATATATTACAAAGCTCTTTTTGCAAATACTTATTATTGATTAAAGAACTCTCTCATTTGTAATTGCTCCTTTAAATGACATATGGATACTTATTACTATACACAGGACACTCATTCAAGTAATCAAACTAACTTAACTCAGTAATTTAAATGCGTACATTTCTGTTGCTGAATTCACAGATTTGTGCAGACTGAGGATAAGTTGTTTATCATCAATTTATCATCGAAGGAATGCTTGAAAGGCCACATAAATCTAGTAAGCAGGGAGATCTAAGTAATTTATAAATGTAGTACACTGAGCCTAGGGACCCATTGTCCCTGATAACAGTCACACAAACCTCAAATCTACAGAAAAATTGCAGAACCAATACCAATATAAGTAAATGTTGGCTAAGTGTCAGTTTTAATGCAAGAGGTCTTAGGAAACAGTACTGTGCACAGACTAGCAAAAAATAAATATAGATTGGTTTGTTTAATATAT
Organism: Pristiophorus japonicus; assembly: GCF_044704955.1. NCBI lineage: Eukaryota > Metazoa > Chordata > Chondrichthyes > Pristiophoridae > Pristiophorus > Pristiophorus japonicus. The sequence continues at coordinate 123,021,572 of NC_091978.1, read as the reverse complement.
AGAGGCCATACAGTAACATTTTCATGGACTAATAACTAAGGACTAATCTTTGCAATATAGACACGATTTGATTGCCTCCGTGTGTCTATGGACAAGTCACTAACAGCTGCAGTTCGGTTGCTGTGGAGGCGGGTTTTCTGTGAGTTTTGTGTTTTGTTTTCCTGCAGCAACAGTAGGGTCTGTGTCCAAACTCTCCGACATCTTCTCACAGATGATGTCAACAAGGCGTTCAAATGTTTGCTTTACGTTAACGTTATCCTTGGCACTGGTTTCGAAAAATTCAAAGCCTTGTAGAAAGAATAAAAATAACAGTTTTTCAATGACAGTTGCTAAAAAAGTACACAGAAAGAGCAGTCTGCACACAGCATTTCTCCTGTTTTTCTTTCTGTGGCTCAGAGGACAGTCTGGAGATTTACTCTGTCAGTGCTGCTGTAGCCAGCTGCCAGAAAGTGTTACCAAATAACTGGGCCTCCAAAATTCACACCCCCGCTTTGCAAAAGTGTCCAATCTTGGCTTAAAAGCTCTCAATTTAGTACCCACTTTGAGCAACTACTTTCTACTGTCTGTGATGGCTTATTAATATTCATCCCCTTTTCTTCTGAAGACAGCGATTCAAGCTGAACAGTTCCAACTCTCGAGTATTTGGTCATGTAAGCTCAGCCAGTGAAAGCTGGGAAACTGGTAGTTGGGATATCCTCATCTGATTGTCAAATATAAAGGCTTTACAGTAGGAATCATTGGATATTAATCAAAAGTGGGAAGTCTGATATTTTTCTAAATTACAATTGTCACAGTAACAAATGTATTTCATTTTCAGAGGTGAACAATGCAGAACATAATTGTCAAATGCCAGTTTCTACAATGATCATGTTGATACATAAAATACCTAGGGCTCGAAATTGGTCGTTGCATAAGGTCTGCAGTGCGTCGTTTCAAACCGCCGAGACCGAAGAGGACAAAATTGGTCGATTTTTTTTCCCAGCTTTATGTTGGTGGTATGCCAGCGGTCTGCAGCAGGCGGTGGGTAACATAGTAGTCGATCCAGATCAACTTTCTTTTCGATGGACAGTGCAGCACTGAACTGTGCATGCGTGATTTTTTTTCCCCCCGTTTTTTTCAAGGAAGCGTTTTACCCTTAATTTCGGGGTTCATGGATCACCTGCTCATGCGCAGTGATTTGAAGCGGAGAGAGAGAGTGAGAAGGAGCAGCGAGCTAGTCGACGATCAGTTACTTTAAAAACACATTGCAGAGTTAAAAAATATTCATAACTAATAATTCTATAGTTTGAACAATAAGACATATTTTACAAAGCAAAAATCATATAAATATAATGGAAATGTTAAAAAAAAAGTTGAAGCGCAGGAACATCAAAAAGGACGGGAGGTTGAGGGAGTTACCTGCCCTTCGAGAATATTACAGAGAGGTACTCCGAGCTAACAAAAGGTGGTCATGGAAAGCAACCCCCCCACCCCCACACCCCCAAAGGAGTTCAACAGGATATGGGACGAGATCGGGGAGGCTGAGTCCTCCACAAGTACAATGGTACGCACCGGGGAAAGGTGCTGTAAGAGGTGGAACGAGCCGGTGAGGGTAGCAAAAGTAATAATTTTATTTATGCACCCCCCATGTGCCATGTACTATGTAAATGTAGGTTCAGTGTCACACGGATGATGTTATTTATCTTAAGGTTATGGCAATGTATTCGTGCTTTCAGGCAATGACAAGAGGATCAACGCAGTGTTTTTCAACTGTGTGTGTGTGTGTATGTGTGTCTGAGATGTTAAATGGATTGAAGATTTTTTACTTTCATTTACTTTACTTTCTACAGAAGAAAACATCTGCAATAGCAGCCGATCACGTACGGGGGGAGGACCCACAACCCAAGAGCCATTGACTGAAATAGAGATCCGTGCCCTGTCCCTGGTCGGGGACTGCAACCATGCGTTGGAGCTGACCCACTCACACAGGATGGTCAGTTGAATACAATCCAGTCTGTGTTGCGGTCCTCTCGTCATGTAATGTAATGGTAACTGTAATGTTGGCCTGATGTAATGTATTGTAAGTTTATTGCAGTAATGTTGGCCTCATGTGATGTACTGCAATGTTGAGGACATGTAACGCAATGCATATATGTATTGTCTGTCTGCGATATGTAATGCAGTACTGCAGCAGTGGTGGACATTTAAGTAAGACTGCAATAAGTCACTGTACTATGTACTCATGTAACCCTGACCCCTCCCCCTGGTGCCAAGCATTTTTAAATGTTGTTTTGTACTTCCAGACTCAGACGATTCAGACCACACCGACACAGAGAGACCAGACAACAGACCCACTGCCTCCACCTCTGACGTCACCCAGCCCTCTCCCGACTTCACCACTGGCAGAGATGATGAAGACGAAGAGGAAGAGCAGCAGATCCTGGAGCTGGGGGTGGAGAAGGAGGAGGATACACCAGCTTCATGTAGGTCAGTCAGAACGGCAGGATATGTCGCGATGGAGCAAACTGCTGGCTCTGTCGATACCATGCGGCGATTGACGGGATCGGGACATGGAGCAGAATCCCCTCATGCTAAAGTAGTCTGGTCGACAGCACCTGAGGGTGGGGGGCTACCAGCCGCTTCCGGCCCTGAAGATGTGCCTTCCCCATCACGAGCTTCTCCTGGGCCCCATTTATTGTGCCTGCAATGTCTGACCCTCAATGACAGCAACAGCACTCGGGGTGCGGTGCTGCACGCCGGCTTGGTACCACCACAGGGATGTCCGGGCTCAGGGTAAGTGGGAAAGGGAAGGGTGGGAGTAAGAAAGGGGGGAATAGTCCTAAGGGTGTTGGAGCACGTGGTCGAGGACGGGGTCGAATACAGAAAAGGGTCTTATGTTGTACTTGTTCATTAAATAATTGAAGTTTGATTTTTAAAAGTTTATTAAAGTTGTTAAAGTTTTGTTAAAGTTGTTATTACAGTTGTTATTACAGTTGTTATTACAGTTATTACAGTTGTTATTACAGTTGTTATTACAGTTGTTACAGTAGTTTTATAGTTCTAAGTTTTAAAACTGTTACATATTTTTGACATTTTTACATAAATGTTTGAATTGAATTGTACAGTGTCAAGCTTTTGGGGTTACAGTCATCAGGGTCCCAAAACGCAGCTCTCCACATTCAAGCAAAGCATTCACTTATGCGCTGCTGCCGTAACAATTTTCAATGGCATGTGCTCCATGTGCCCTCCGCTGTGGTGTTGGGGGGTGGTGCCATGGATTCATCTGGAAGCTCCTCCACATTCCTATCATTTTCCTCTTCTTCCTCCTCCGTCTCCTGCACTCTCTCCCCAGGAGGTCCCGCAGTCCCCTGTGGCAATTCTTGTTGCATGATTGCTAAATGATGCAACATGCAGCACACCACTGTGAACTGAGCAACCTGCTCTGGGTGGTATTGCAGCCTGCCTCCCGAGTGGTCCAAGCATCGAAAGCACTGCTTCAGCACTCCAATTGTTTTTTCGATAATATTACTTGTGGCTATATGGCTCTTATTATATCGTCGTTCGGCTTCTGTCTGAGGGTTCCGCAGGAGGGGGTCAAGAGCCAGGTGGCGAGGCCGTACCCTTTGTCCCCCAGCATCCAGCATTTAACTTGTGGCTCAGACTTCAACAGGTCAGACACAGTGTTCTCACGCAAGATGTGCGCATCATGGATGCTCCCTGGAAAAGTGCCATTCACTGCCATTATGCGCTGTGTATGGTCGCATACAAGCTTCAAGTTGAGGGAGTGGAATCCCTTATGGTTTCGGTACACCTCCACCTCCTGTAATGGTGCTTGCAGGGTAATATGGGTACAGTCAACAGTACCCTGCACCTTGGGGAAGCCGGCAATGCGTGCAAATCCCAAAGCACTGTCACTCTGTGCCTCCCTGGTCATTGGGAAGTTTATAAATTCCATCCGTCGTGCATACAATGCTTCGGTTTCCTGTCAAATGCACCATTTAGTAGCATACTGAGAAATAGAGCATATGTCCCCAGCTGATGCCTGAGAAGAGGCACATGCATAAAAGGAAAGTGCCGCAGTCACCTTCATCTCGACAGAGTGCAGTAATGTTGGTGGTACTGGGCTACAGGTCTGCCTTAATGAGCTGGCAAATCTCACTGATAACCTCTTTTCGGAAGCGCAGCCTTCGAACGCATTGTCGATCGGTCAGGTCCAAGTATGAACGCTTCTCCCTGAAAATCCTTTGCGGGTAAGGCCTCCTCCTCCTTATCAGTCTGCGACCTCCTCCATTACCCTGATAACTCTGCTCAATAAACCTCCTCACATCTGGATCCTCCATTAGACAGGTAGTCAGCAATACAGGCTGAGATAGTACAGGCCCCGTTCTTTTTAAATCTCTAGAATATTTTTCAATGTATAAAGTATAACTAAAATGCCTTTGATTTTAATAATTTACTCAGTGCCAATAAAAATACCTTTTGCACTGTAAATCCCACTGTAAAGTCGCTGTTCACCTCAGAAATACAGAGGTGCTGCTTTAGCTGACTGTTCCCAATTTCAAAATGGCAGCTCCGAGCACTACCACCCATTCCCGCCTACTTAACATCGCGTAAAACCATCTTTTCCAGGATGGTATGCAACGACCGTATGTCGGCGGGATGTGATGAAAATCGGGCTTTTTGGGCGGTATGCGGTTGGTCCTGCAGGGTGGATGGTGTGCATACTGCTCGGTGGTATGTCAATGATGAATATTCCGCCGAGCGATATGTCGACGGTGGGTAGGTGTTTTTTCACCAAAATTGCATTTTTCAGTGGTAAGCGGGCAGTAGTGGGTGGTATGTTGATGAATTTCAGGCCCCTAAAAATAACATCAAAATACCAATATTGGCTACAAAGTTATGCTGAATTAAAAATATTGCTAATATTGGTGATCATTTTAAATTAAGAAATGCTTTTATAAATTACCTTCATTATCATTGCTCCAGCACCCTTTTCGCTTTGGTTCTGTAATTATCTCTGACATGTATAACACACAAGGTGCTGAATAACCTCACATCAAAACCTGTTTTTGAGAGGACTGGAACTAATGTATAAATCATTAGCATTAACAGGTGATTACTATTTTCTGTAATTGATAATTTAGTAATTTTGTTGTATTCAGTTGGAATAGAAGTTCGCATAACTACTCCTGCTAATTTAACTAAGTATTTTATTTGGATGGTTGGGTTTTTGAAGGTGAAGGATAGTGCTGTGAAGAGTAAGGTTAATTAGCACATATGTAAAATTATTTAGGATTAGTGAGTATTTAACAAAAAGTTACTTTGAGTATTCAAAACAAGCATACACCTTTAGCCTGAATAAATACTGATTAGTGATTGAGAACTGTTTTAAATAATCTCCAGTCTTACAACAGTCTAATTGTTTTGGGTCAGTGGTATCATCAACTAACCCTTCCCTGACATTTCTTTGCAGTATTGCCCCAGCTCAATCTGATTTTCTTCCAATGTTTACGGCTGATCGACATCCAGCTCATTTATTTGACTTCTACCAGTTGATATCCTCAGCATTGCTTGCTTGTCAATCCTGTGGGAGTTCATCTTCTAAAGGCAACAGCAAAGACAGATGACATATCATCACCTCTAGAAGATTCTGTCTCTTGAATCTCTTCGATGCACCCTAATTTGTGGCAAGGTTGAACTGACATATGTTCTAAATCTTTCTCAAATTTCAATGATAGAAAGCATCTAGTCTGGCTTTCAATAGCTATGTATAACCTTGACTGTATTGTTGTCTCACATAGAGAAAACTGTAAGTTTTCTTTAAAAAAAGGATACACATAGAACATAGAGCAATGCTTTACTGGAAGTTAGAGAGAATGGCTTAGAAATTCCTTACCATAGCGCCACCCGTTAGCGCTGGAATCATGGCCAAAAATGGCAGTGGCAAAGTGCCCTTCTTGGGCACCCATGGGACTTGGCGGCTGCCATTTTGGTGAAGGCCTTAGCGCTGCTAATAGCACAGCCATGTCCCTGCCAAGAATGGCCAGCACCGAATCCTCCAAGGGGTTGAGGTGAAGCTAGGAATGGGAGATGTGTCTTGTGTTTGGTACAGATTGTTGGTAGGTGAGTAATTGGAGGGGGGGGGGGGGGTGAGGGGCAGGGGAGGGGCAGGGGAGGAGTCATGCAATGAGCAGTGTGTGAGGCTAGTGGTGCAATTAGTAGGAGATGGATTTTAAAGATGCATTCACTCACCTTGACCACTGGTCTGAGGTCATGAAGTTTCTTTGGGAATTGGAGCCAGGTTCTGGGGGCAACACTCCAAGCAGTGACGGCCTCAGTTATCTGGTCCCGCATCCTTTTCTGGAAGGCCGTCTGGCCCCTGTGGGTAGAGGACCTCTCTTGCAGTGTTGACACCTTGTAGAAAGCTGGAGTGCTGCTTGCGAGGCCCTGGGTGCCCCTTCCTTGGCTTGCTGAGCCATTTGTGTTAATGCTGAAGCACTTTTCCAATTTTTTTAGGTGCAGAAGGGAATTCAGCTTTAAGAATTTTCCATTTGGGAATTCTTTTTAATGTTAATTTTTTTTCAGAAGGCAGTTGGGTTGTTAGGGATAAAAACTGCTTATTTTTAAAATGATTTTGATTTTTTTCATTTTAGAAGGCAGTTCCACTTTCAGGGACTGCACTGCTTTCTGAAATGATAGCCTCACTTCTTGCCGCAATGATGCTATGGCCGCGCATAATTGTGGCCTCCTGCCAGGACAAACGCCACCAGGATGGCATTGCATGGTAAGTTTAGCACTGGCCTAATTAGCCACCAGTGCCAACTTACCAGTCTTGCCAGCGAGTCCATTTGCACAGGTCATTAATTGAATGCGTAGCCCAATATTGAATGCGTAGCCCAATATATTTTTTTTAATTACCTGCAGACCTCGATCTGCTGTCAATGGTCCTCTGATTGGCATTTATAATAGTCAGGTAATGGTAGCTCAAATCTCAGCACTCTGGGGTAAATTTAGCATATGGGCAATAATCTGGCAGATCTACTAACACCCCCCCCCCCACCCATTGCACCTGTCTGATTTTCACTCCATTGAAATCAAAAGCTATCTATTTCCTTAATTAAGAATCCATCATAACTAATGTCCGTCTGCTTTCCTGATTAGTGTTACCCGTGGGCCGACACATGCTTCACAGTGCTTTTATTTGTCCACTGTATAGATTTGAAGCACAAACACATATTCAATACATTCAGACTTGCACTGGTGGCATGCAATTTAGGTTGTTGAAAGTAGTTTAAACATGCAAATTATGCCATTGGATCAGGGAATTGTCAATGTAAAAATGTAAATTCTTCTGGAAGAGACCTCTTGCCAAAACACCCAGGGCTGCTCATTAGGTAATGGCGGCAGGGCGATAACGTTTACGCCCGGGAACAATTTGCGCCTCAGTCAGAAAAATTCAGCAGCTGGGCCCTGAGTGTGGGCCGGTTGAGCAAGCACAAATCCAGAGCTAAACAGCCTGCCTCGGAACGCTCTAAGAGAGGCCTGGGGGGGGGAAGAAAACCTGGAAAAATAAATCACCAAAAACATTCCCAATAAATAACTCACGCCACCACAACATAAATCGCAAAAAAAAACAATCACATTTACCTGAGGTCGATATTACTTACCTCACTGTGACTACTACAGCTCAGATCGCCCACTTTCACAGGCAGTCCCAGCAGGGTACTCTATGGAGTGCTATGGATCGGGTGGCAGTCAAAAATTGAGCCGGTGTTGCAACCAGGGGCATTGCACACCGGCTCGCATCTTCCTGGCGGTAATGTTCCGTGCCTCATCGAAACTGGCACCGAAAGTCCCAACGAGGCGCTGGAAGCTGGTCGCCCGCCTGGAAGTGCTTACCGTCACCATTGCTGCTCCTCTGGTGCACTAACGGGGACGGCAGAAGACCGAAAATCCAGACCCTAGGATTCGAGTAGCTTTTTTTTTAAATCCACAGAAGGAACTAATTTTAATGTCTTGTGAACCTTATCCTGCAAAGCCTAATTTTCTTCCACAACATTCAATCTTTCCCCCATTCAAGGTATAATTATTACTGTTATTTTTACCAAAATGTACCACCTCATACATACTAACATTCAATTCCATAAATCCAATGTACTTTTTTACTCACTTCACCATCTTATCAATATCCTCTTGTAGCTTTCTTTGATTCTCAGAATTATTACTATGCCCCTATTTAGTATTGTTTACTAATTTAGATACTGCTCCCTTTAGCCCTCTATCCAAATCAGTGATAGACTCAATGAAGAGCAGCAGTTCCAGAACACAACCCTGTGAGACACCACTACTCACTTTCAACCATTCTAAGGCCCAAGTTTCCACATGATTTGCGCCTGATTTTTAGGAGCAACTGGTGGAGAACGGACTATCTTAGAAATCGCAATTCTCCACATTTTTTTTCCTGCAGTTCTAGTCAGGTAGAACAGTTCTACTTTGGAACAGAATTTTTTCTTCAAAAGGGGGTGTGTCCGGCCACTGACGCCTGATTTCAAAGTTTCCACAGTGAAAATGTACTCCAAACTAAAGTAGAATGGAGCAAGTGAAGATTTTTGTAGAACTGAAAAAACCTGTTCTACACATTAAAAAATCAGGCACAGGTTACAAATTAGGCGTCCAGAACGAGGGGGGGGGGGAAGGGAAGTCATTCAATTCTACAATCAATCCTTATTTATACTTCTACAAATATTACACAAATAAATCCAACCTGAATAAACATTTATAAGCAAAGAAAAGATTAAATAAACCATCTTCCTACCTGTGTGAAAGTGCTTCAGCCATCGTTCGTTGCCGCGGGGGGTGGGGAAGGAAACCGCCGTTTGTTGCCGCGGAAGGGAGGGAGGGGGAGGAGACAGCAGTTTGTTGCCGCGGAAGGGAGGGAGGGGAAGGAGACAGCGGTTTGTTGCCGCCGCGGAGGGGAGGGAGGGGGAGGAGACAGCGGTTTGTTGCCGTGGAGGGGAGGGAGGGGGAGGAGACAGCGGTTTGTTGCCGTGGAGGGGAGGGAGGGGGAGGAAACCGCCGTTTGTTGCCGTGGAGGGGAGGGAGGGGGAGGAGACAGCGGTTTGTTGCCGTGGAGGGGAGGGAGGGGGAGGAAACCGCCGTTTGTTGCCGTGGAGGGGAGGGAGGGGGAGGAGACAGCGGTTTGTTGCCGTGGAGGGGAGGGAGGGGGAGGAGACAGCGGTTTGTTGCCACCGTGTAGGGGAGGGAGGGGAAGGAAACCGCCGTTTGTTGCCGTGGAGGGGAGGGAGGGGGAGGAGACAGCGGTTTGTTGCCACCGTGGAGGGGAGGGAGGGGAAGGAAACCGCCGTTTGTTGCCGTGGAGGGGAGGGAGGGGGAGGAAACCGCCGCTTGTTGCCGTGGAGGGGAGGGAGGGGGAGGAGACAGCGGTTTGTTGCCATGGAGGGGAGGGAGGGGGAGGAAACCGCCGTTTGTTGCCGTGGAGGGGAGGGAGGGGAAGGAGACAGCAGTTTGTTGCCATGGAGGGGAGGGAGGGGGAGGAAACCGCCGTTTGTTGCCGTGGAGGGTGGGGAGGGGAAGGAGACAGTGAGAAGGCTGCAAGAAGCCTCAATGCTGATGTGCTGATGGCAATGTGCTTTTATTAAAAAATGTTCAAAAATTAAACAGCTACAAAGAGCTACAAAAATGGACGAGTGCCAATGTTTCCTTCACACTGCGCGTGCGCGGACGCTCCAACGTGCACGCGCAACGTTGCCGGCAGGAAAAAAACTAATTTAAATAGTACCCGCCCCCTCCCACGTACAAAATCGGCGCGAGTGTAGGCTCCGCCCCCCTGGGCGCCGCGCCAAACAGACAAGGAGCTGCAAAGCGCTCGAGAATAGCGCGTTTTTTTTCTGGCGCCGTTTTAGGCACGAAAAACGGGCGCCCAGCTCGGAGGGGCGCCCGTTTTTTATCCTGTGGAAACTTGGGCCCTAAGAAACTGCCCCTAACTGCTACTCTGCTTTCCCTTCTAATCAGTTATTGGTTCCAATTTTCTAATCTTCACCCAAATTCCATACCACTTAATCTTCTCCAATAGTCTTCTATATGGTACTTAGTAAAAAGATGTTTTGAAAGTCCTGTAGACCATATCCAGTACATTTCCCTCAACCATCATATTTGGCATCTGTTTGTCAAAAATGATCTTCCTTTCTGAAATCTAAGTTGGCTGCTCCTAATTCTTATTATCGCCTCATCTAGATATACAGTAATTTTATTTCATTTTAACTGTTCAAATGTTTCCTTGTCGCAGATGTTAAACTAATAGGTCTGGTCTGTTCCCTTTTTAAAACAGAGTATTGCATTGACCACTCCAGTCCTCCAAGGCATAACTGCACCCAATCACTCTCAATAGAACTCTAACTGGCCCGGCGCAAAGGGGCAATTTCGGCCCCATAATAAATAAAAGGCAAGGATTAGAAAAGTCAGTTAAATTGATGGAGGACAAAGTGCTGGAACCTGAAGGAATATAAATACAATTTCCGGGACCTCTGCTATTTCTTTTCCATTTCACTCATGATTCTTGGATATATCCCTTCAGGTTCCAGCACTTTGTCCTCCATCAATTTAACTGACTTTTCTAATCCTTGCCTTTTATTTATTATGGGGCCGAAATTGCCCCTTTGTGCCGGGCCAATTACCGCTGGTGGCCAGCAATTAGAATGGACTAAAGGGTTTTCGCCTGAGCGCTGCGCACAGAGTGGTCCCCCTGGAATTGTCCCTGGGGCTCCGCCGGCAAAAAGGGGTTTGCACTTCACCACGGTGATGACATCATCGCCGTGCGCGCCAACCCCTTATCGGCCCATGCCAGCCCCTTTGCGCCCCATGGGGGAAATTGCCCTGCGGGAGCAAGGGCTGCGCATGCCAATGCCACCAACAGGTTCTCGGTGCGAGAAGCTTTGGTGGCTGTAGTGCTCCGGCCACCCTTAAAGGGGAGGTGCCGCCACTGCAGCTGATATTTTTGTTGGTGTCGGCCGACTTTTCAGTGCGTTCTTTCGACGCTCTTGCGATGCTCAGCGCTGTGCTACTCACATCAGTGTAGTGCTGATGATGTCAACACATTGGTGTAATGTCTGCGCGTCACTGACCCACCGTCTCATGGCTCCGTGTCGCAACTCGACCCACTCATTCGAATTATGCGTTGCAAATCCAACACGGGACAATTTCGGGCCCTATGTCTCTTATCTTGCTTGTAACCAATTCAGGATGTACCATTTCCCGCATTATCCTTCCCTTTTGTAATTATTGATGGTAAGTAACCCTGCCAATTTATTTTCTACCAGTTCACTATCTCCTCCTTCCAGGTCCCAATGAAAATTTAATAATTTGTAGAATACTTTACTGTTTCGTTTACTATTATTTGAGATTCTCTCCTCCTACTCTCTCCTTGCATTCCATATCCCTTTTTTCACCTTTTTTTATGTATTCTTTTATTTTTTAAATTTTATTATAGCTTTATGCCCTCTTAAATCTCAAATTGTTTCTAACCTCTTTATTTATTAATGGCATCTTGAAATTTGAAGTAGTCTCTTTTTCGTTGTATGCACTTATATTGCACCCATTTCTGAACAATAATCCTGTGCCACCTCCATTTCTTTAGCTCCCTTCTTATCTTTCTAAAATCTGCCTTTGAACAGGCACAATCATCATCACAGGACATTGGCTGGAATTTTCACAGGAAAACAACGGGCGGGTTGGAGGGAGTGAAGTGAAAGTTGTGGAAAGCTAAAACCCAGCCCCAACCTGTCCACTTTCACCTTTTACACAGGCGAGACGGGGGAGGGAAGCCAATGCGCTGCCAGGAGATGGGTTGGCAATTTAAATATTATAATGAGGCCTGAAGTCTCTGCTTTAACCTGCTTTGCAAGTTTAACTGCAGGCGGCCGGGGATTCTGGGGCTCAGGATTCCTGGTGGCTGCAACGAGGTGACCTCAGCCTCGGGGAGCAATTCTTGTGGGCTGGGAGGAGCAGGAGTGCTTCCTCCTAGCCGCCCAAGTGCACCACCAGCAGCCCACAATCCCCGGGCTTGGAACAACCCCCTCGGCACCCCTCCACCCCTCCCCCGGGTATTGCGACTCAGCCCCAGGGTCAGGGATCGGACTTTACCGTCCCACCCCCGGCCTCCGGGGATTGTGACTCAGCCCCAGGGTCAGGGATCGGTCTCAACCGCACCTCCCCCCCGCCCCCAGGGATTGCGACTCAGCCCCAGGGTCAGGGATCGGACCACCCCCCATACATGAACACGTACCTGAGAGCTCATTTGAGCAACCAACCGGTTCTTCCAGTGGGGCTATTGTCGACTGAGCCTATCCTCAGAAATGTCGGACTGCACTTTGACACCTGATTCCTCCGCATGCCCTTGTGCTCTATATCACCTAGTGACAAAACCTAATTGCCAGTAGCTGTATCCTCTCAGGTGGAGAAGTAAGTCAGTGAATGTGCAGTACATGAAAATGTGGTGGGGTTTGCAGAGATTGAAGGGTCTTGCCATCTCTCTTCCTTCTGCTCCTCCTTGCTGTGCTTCAGCTAAAAGAAAAGAAAAAGAGATTAGAATAATAGTTATGTAGAGGTGTTCTGTGTAGCACTTGAAGATGAATAATGAAGTTTCTTGTAACCTTGTCGCTGATCCTGAGACATGAGACGGGGCAGATGCTTACAGACAAAACTACAACTGCCACTTTCCCTCCTACTTCTCTGTCTCAAACAACATCAGTGATATGCCACCCGAGAGCTCCAGTACTTCTTCCTCTGGTAGGGTGAGATGCCTTGTATGACCGGTGAACCACCATCTGTAGCTCAAGATTTTCAGTCATTATGGGCCACATTCTCCTTTAAACGAACATAAAAGAGAAGACCTAAGTATAGCATTGAAGGTTGGAAAAATATCTTGTTCTATGAGTTAGATACTTAAGGTAATCCAGTAAACATGAAAGCATAGGTGTGGTGAATTAGGGATAGCTTCTCATGCATGCACACTATGAGGGAAGGTGCACGTACAGGTTGCATGTGGTGATAGGAGCAGGGGTCATTGGTGCAGATTACAGCCCTTGAGGTCAAGTAAGAGTAAAGTATGATGGAGTGCCATAAATAGAAATTGCACCAAAGGTTCACGGGAAGGAATACACCTACCTTGGCTGTCCTAGTTGCATCATTGATCTTCTTCCTGCGGAATCCTAGAGATCAAGAGGTAGCACTCACTGCCACAGCCATTTCCCTCCAAAAAGTGCACATCACAGATTTCAGGAGTTTCCTGCCACAACTCCAAAGAGAGTGCCTTTCCCGCTCTGCATTTCAGTCAGCAGAGCAACAGGTTTAATTCAGAAATATTCGCTGCTCTTCTCTTTGATCAGGCTGCTATCCTTCTCTCCCAGTTTGCCTGCTTCCTTCAATGCTGCCATTACCCCTTAAAGCAGAAGGCAGTTTTATATCCTGCTGCACTCAGTCTCTGCACAGGGAGCTTTCTTCACAGTTCTCCCGGCTGCCCACCTTTTCCTACATCCCACCCTCTGGCATAACTATGGCACGGTAGACATGATTGCATTGTCTGCCCACGATTTCTACCTTATTCTTTACGATGATTGAAATTCCTCAAAAACTTGTCAGTTAAAGATTTTCATTTAATTTTACACTAGTGTTTTCCAGATATGCTCAGCATAGCATTTAATAAGAGATATTGATTATTTATTGTGTAATTTATCATAGAGATGGACTTTACTTCCAAAGGATAAATTCTAAGTGATGCTTATTTATCTTAATGGCTCTAAGGTTCTTAATACCCAAATTCACTTTATTTAATTTAGAATTTTAGAACCTTTTGGAAGATAGGACTAATTTAAACAAATGGGCACTGAAATTCCAGTGGCACCATTGTGATTCCAGCAGTGTGAAGGTGTGATACTTTGTCCCTGGCATGACTCCATATCTAACCCAAGGGGACAGGATCATAGCCATATTATGTAATCGTAGAATGGTTACAGCACAAAAGGAGGCCATTCGGCCCATCGAGCCCGTGCTGGCTCGCTGCAAGAGCACCTCAGCCACTCCCACTACCCTGCCCTTTCCCCTATAGCCCTGCAATTTTTTCCCTTCAGGTACTTATCCAATTCCCTTTTGAAAGCCTTTGTGGAGGCAGATTCAATCATAGCTTTCAATATTAGGGGTGGGTGTCTGTGCCAGGCAGCACTCTGGGGGTACCCACAAATATAAATTATAGGACGCCAGAGGTCTCTCTGCCACTGAGACAGAATCAAAAGCTGGTTGGGCCAAAGAATTATAGTTGTGCCAAATTCCTCTTTGCACCTCCCTTGAAGGTGGACCCTTAATTCTAAAGCAATCGAATGCCATTTGAATCTGGCTTTGTGGGGCCTATTGCTGGTCACGTTGACCATGTATCTTGCAGAATTTCCAGGTAGGACAAAATTCCCACTCCACCATACCATCAAAATAATGTTGGGATGGTAGGGCAGTAAAACCTCCTCACCCCACCCCCATTGGAAGCTATCATTCCACTAATTAAGGGACAGAAACCTGTTAGTGAAGTGCTTTGCCCAAGTTCTTGCCCCTTTGATGCCATAACATCCAAATTCTGACCCATAAAAGAGCAGAATTTCTGGGCTATCATCAAAGCTGTGTTAGTTGTTGGCCCTGAAATTCCTCAGAGAGTTTGCTGGATTCCCAGTATAACTCCTGTGGGTAATCTGCGAAACCCACCAGAAAACGGTAGGGACCTGGTTTCACCAAGTCGCCACCAATTTCAGGATTTTAAGGCCTTCCTTTAAGAAGTGGAACATGCACCCACTTTGTGGGGAATCCAGAGGCATGGACTCCTATTCCAGGCATTCCTGCTTTTTTGGGTCATTTGGGACTCGGTGTAATACCGGAGGTTGGTATGCCCAGTTAATTAAAGCATGCCGACTTCCAGATGTGCGTTAGTGGGGCCCATGAGGGGTGGAGGGGGTGGGGGGGCGAAGGTTGAAAGACCTCAAATGTCCTATACTACAGAAGATTGAATTCTTTTTGCCAATATTTTGATCGTCCCCTTTACATGGAGCTGAAGGTAACATGGCTGGGTTTTTGGGGGGTGCATGGGCAATTCCCTCTTCCTCGGTGGTAAGCCAATGCTGCATTTTCCAGCTGCATGGGCCAAGCAGGTGTCAGAGTTGTGTCTGCAGTGGCACAGGTGCCTGGTTGTCCCATTAGGTCCCCTCCCACTAACACCCCAAACTCTGTCATGATCAGCTTTGGAGAGCACCAGAGCAATCTTGGTGGATACAGTCTTCAGATTTTCAGAGCCGTTAAAGAGCAGCACAATATGGCATCAGACAACAAGAGAACAGAAAGTTGTAAGGTCACTTACTGCAGTGTACTACTGGGTTATCTAATATGTGATATAGTTAGATTATCAAAAATATAAGTGTCACATTTCAGGATTTTTTGTCCATTTTTCACAAAATATTTGAAAGAAATGTTACTTTTAATATTTTTTTAAAAAAAAGGGCACCCAGATGAAAGGTGATAAATATGCTAAATAGAAGATTGTTTCCCTCAGCGACTAAACAATAAGTGTTTGTTAGCTTGTCTATATAATTTTTTTTCTGTGAACACAGAGCGATAAAGAGAGAGAAACTGGGACACAGACTGACAGCGAGGCATTTATGAAACAGGATGGCTGTGAGGGCAGTCAGGTTTGTTGAAGGGAAAGCAATGAGATCTTTCTGAGGCAAAGGGATTAGAAATGCTGGAGAATAGTTAGAAGAAACTTAAGTTAAGCAAAATAACTTACAATGTGTGCTATTATGGCTAGTTATTTATTTTATATTACGTGATAAATTGTATGGATTGAATTAAGGCATCCTAGATGTAACAGCTGTTCTGTATGGTCACCTTATTGTGAATTAAGGCAGTTGAAAAATTCATATCTGGCCTCATTTCATCAAGTGTTTGCCCAGTCCACCTTCAGAAGGGTTGAAGTAATAGACATGCAAAGGACATGAATATTCAGATCAGATCATTAGAAGGTATACTATCGTACAAGCGGATATAGGGCACTGAGAATCAACGTCGATAAAAGTAAGATGCTCAGATTACTTTCAGGGGCAATTGGCGGTACTGAACCCGAGAAAATATCTACAGGAGACCTGAATTTGTAACAATACGTTATCAACAAAATGCATTAAGGACAAGCCAAAGTTAATGCTGAACAAGACAATTCACATCGGCCAAACATACCAAGTTGGTCTGCCAGTTGCTTTCCTCTCTCCATAGATACTATCCTTTCATCTTCCATGTCACATTTGTTGCCAACCAGTATAACCTGAGCGTTGTCCCAGGAGTATGTCTTGATTTGGGTTGACCTAAGAGGAAATTGGAGAATACTATCATCTTAGAAATACATTATAGAGAGGTTTGTTACTTTTGTTAAAATAATAGCAATATTGTGCAAATCATAATGCTTCTCAATAGCTGATTGTCACAAATGAAAAACTTTTAGAAATATGGGCTATATTTATATTGATGAATTTCTGGTTGATAAAATTTTCTCCACAACTCCAGTCCCAATCAATTCTAAAGATTTTACTAAGACATGGTGACTTACAAATCTTAAGGATAATGTCTATAACACTGGTAGTGGTGCAATAAGAAGGAGTGGAATCTGTCAGGTGGATTCCTCATCAGACCTGGGTTGGAATAGCAAGGGGCACAAGGCATGACAAAGAGAAGGAATGGGGCAAAATGCATCCCTTGTAATGGACATAGTTCAGTGAAAGATCTGTATGATACCTCATCTTACGCAAAATAAAACACACTTCATAAAATGAGTCACAAATTTAAAGCCACCAACAATCCTCTAAATCCTTTCCAACCAAGCAAATCCATTTAAAATTTGGTTCTATATATTCACACAATACTTCGTTTGTTTAATTTTCCACCAGAAAGGAGCATGGGATTCAGTTGCTAAGTAACATCATGGAATATTTCCCTTAATAAAATATTGAGCATAAACTATTGATATGCTTTACTATGCCCTTTCTGTAAATGATTTCAGATGCAAAGTGATGAAATAGCACACAATCTTGAAAGATCGATTATTTTTATAGTGCTAATGTGACCTTTCAGAGGACAAAAAGCTACTCAGTAATCATATATCCGGTGACCTACTTTTTCATGCAACTTCTGTCACACTGTGACAGAGAATTAGTATCAAGAGCCTTGAAATCACCTCAACAGTTACAGACCACCCGAAGAAACTCAACCAACAAGAAAATTAACAGTTTCACTTAAATATTATGCTGTGTATATTAACATATGACCTAACATATCTGTAGAAAATTCTCTTGTTTACTGTTTAATGGAAAGCTTTAATTGAAAAATCAGACAGGAGTTTTATAAAACTCCGGTGTTACACTAATATTTGCAGTGTAACTTAAAAGTGAAACCATCTATTCTCTGTGTGGAGGAGTCTTTTCAGGTAGTTGCAGTTTAATTAAATGTGATGAGTAGAGAGGAAACCTGCCTTATATTAGAAATACCTGGCTAATGCACACCAAGCAACACGTAGAGAAAATACCTCGATTCCACCATATTTTTATGGCAGTATTTTTACACATGCCTGTGTTCAACTGTGTTCCTGTGTTTTCCTTTTTTTCATTTTTATTGTTTTTCCTCTTTATGCTTTCCTCCATTCTTCCACAACCAGGAAGACAGGCAGATCTGCTTCCATACCCCTACAATGCTGCTCTTCAGCCAACTATTCTAAGAGCCACAAGACTGATCCACCAGAGACTTGGCACTTAATTTTCCTTCTCTATTGGCAAACATCTCACTAACCAATTTGATGGCACCATCAAACCAGGAATACTCATCACATTTAATATGGTGGGCACAGATTCACAATTCACTTTTAGTCATTGCAAAGTTAATACTGTATTAACTTTTACTGTGCGGGGAATGGAAAATATCACACTGGTACAGTAAGGAGTGAGGTTACGTTTGAGACATATTGTTCAAGTAGAGCAGATCCCAGAACAGATCTCAATGAAATTCAACTTCACACTTGCTCCAAAGCTTTGGGTCGACAAGAATAGTTCTAGGTAATATAAAGGGGAAGCAGAGCAAGAACACGTGTGACATCCCCACTGACACCTGGGACTCCCTGGCCAAAGACCGCCCTAAGTGGAGGAAGGGAGGAAGTGCATCCTGGAGAGCGCTGAGCTCCTCGAGTCTCATCGCTGAGAGCATGCAAAAATCAAGCGCAGGCAACAGAAGGAGCGTGTGGCAAACCAGACTCCCCGCCCACCCTTTCCTTCAACCACTGTCTGTTCCACCTATGACAGAGACTGTGGTTCACGTATTGGACTGTACAGCCACCTAAGAACTCATGCTAGGAGTGGAAGCAAGTCTTCCTCGATTCCAAGGGACTGCCTATGATGATGAGCAAAAAAATATAAGCTGAAATTTTACAGTAATATAAAGAAAAATTATTTTATTAGATACAAGGATTGGGATGGATAAAAGCGTGAATTGAGGATAAGTAATACTAAAAGGAACATAGTGTATGTCCCAGCTATAATGCAAATCACAGACTAATAAAACTCCGAATACAGCAGATATAAAAATAATTTCCCCTATTTCCATCTCTGTAACATTGCCTGCCTCTGCCTTATCTCACTCTCACTGTCACTCAAATTTTTACCATGCCTTTTCCACCCCCAGATTCAATTAATCGTTGGTGGCCTCTGGAATTCTTTCCTTCATAAATCACAACCTATTAAAAATCCTGTCTACTGCATTCTATCCCATACTAATCCTATTCCCTTATTATTTCTGTGCCTGTCACTTGTCCCTTGTCCATCTGCACATCATTTTTAATATCTTTGTCCTCATCTACATATAGCTCCATGGCCTCAACCCTCCATCTGCAACGAGGAGGTGCGTGGAAAGGCGGAAGTTCCGGGGTCGGCGAGAGGCCTATAAAGGCCAGTGAGACCGGGAGCAGCGTCGAGGAGGTGCGTGGTGAGGCGGGAGTTCCGGGGTCGGCGAGAGGCCTATAAAGGCCAGCGAGAGGCCTATAAAGGCCAGTGAGACCAGGAGCAGCGTCGAGGAGGTGCGTGGTGAGGCGGGAGTTCCGGGGTCAGTGAGAGGCTTGTGCAGCTACAGGGAGAAGGCAAAATAGTAGTAGAAAGAAACAGAAAGGTGACTTCACAGCCAAGAGTGTAAGTGATTGGCTGGTGATTGGTGAGTAGTTTTTTTTCCTCTTCGATAACAGTGAGTAAACTTTAGCATTGTTGTTGCCAATTTAAGTTAATCTAAGGGTTAAGTCATGACAGGAGAGCGCTGTCACGTGATACGCTCCTCCTGTACCATGTGGGAACTCAGGGACACTTCCGGTGTCCCTGACGACTACGTGTGCGGGAAGTATATCCGCCTTCAGCTCCTGACGGACCGTGTTGCGGAATTGGAGCCGAGGGTGGATTCACTCTGGAGCATCCACGATGCTGAGAATGACGTGAGTAGCACGTGTAGCGAGTTGGTCTTACCGCAGGAGAAGGGTCCACAGCCAGATAGGGAATGGAAGACCAGCAGGAAGAGTAGTGCAAGGAAGGTAGTGCAGGGGTCCCCTGGGGTCATCCCCCTGCAAAACAGATACACTGCTTTGAGTACTGTTGGGGGGGATGACTCATCAGGGGAGGGCAGCAGCAGCCAAGTTCATGGCACTGTGGCTGGCTCTGTTGCACAGGAGGGCAGAAAAAAAGAGTAGGAGAGCGATAGTGATAGGGGATTCAATTGTGCGGGGAATAGATAGGCGTTTCTGCGGCCGCAACCGAGACTCCAGGATGGTATGTTGCCTCCCTCGTGCAAGGGTCAAGGATGTCTCGGAGTGGGTGCAGGACATTCTAAAAAGGGAGGGAGAACAGCCAGTTGTCGTGGTGCACATTGGTACCAACGACATAGATAAAAAAAGGGATGAGGTCCTACAAAACGAATTTAAGGAGCTAGGAGCTAAATTTAAAAAGTAGGACCTCAAAAGTAGTAATCTCGGGATTGCTACCAGTGCCACGTGCTAGTCAGAGTAGGAATCGCAGGATAGCGCAGATGAATACGTGGCTTGAGCAGTGGTGCAGCAGGGAGAGATTCAAATTCCTGGGGCATTGGAACCGGTTCTGGGGGAGGTGGGACCAGTACAAACCGGACAGTCTGCACCTGGGCAGGACCAGAACCAATGTCCTAGGGGGAGTGTTTGCTAGTGCTGTTGGGGAGGAGTTAAACTAATATGGCAGGGGGATGGGAACCAATGCAGGGAGACAGAGGGAAACAAAAAGAAGACAAAAGCAAAAGACAGAAAGAAGATGAGGAAAAGGGGAGGGCAGAGAAACCCAAGGCAAAGAACAAAAAGGGCCACTGTACAGCAAAATTCTAAAAGGACAAAGGGTATTAAAAAAACAAGCCTGAAGGCTTTGTGTCTTAATGCAAGGAGTATCTGTAATAAGGTGGATGAATTAACTGTGCAAATAGATGTTAACAAATATGATGTGATCGAGATTACGGAGACGTGGCTCCAGGATGATCAGGACTGGGAACTCAACATCCAGGGGTATTCAACATTCAGGAAGGATAGAATAAAAGGAAAAGGAGGTGGGGTAGCATTGCTGGTTAAAGAGGAGATTAATGCAATAGTTAGGAAGGACATTAACTTGGATGATGTGGAATCTATATGGGTGGAGCTGCAGAACACCAAAGGCCAAAAAACGTTAGTGGGAGTTGTGTACAGACCTCCAAACAGTAGTAGTGATGTTGGGGAGGGCATCAAACAGGAAGTTAGGGGTGCATGCAATAAAGGTGCAGCAGTTATAATGGGTGACTTTAATATGCACATAGATTGGGCTAGCCAAACTGGAAGCAATACGGTGGAGGAGGATTTCCTGGAGTGCATAAGGGATGGTTTTCTAGACCAATATGTCGAGGAACCAACTAGGGGGGAGGCCATCTTAGACTGGGTGTTGTGTAATGAGAGAGGATTAATTAGCAATCTCGTTGTGCGAGGCCCCTTGGGGAAGAGTGACCTTAATATGGTGGAATTCTGCATTAGGATGGAGAATGAAACAATTCAGAGACCATGGTCCAGAACTTAAAGAAGGGTAACTTTGAAGGTATAAGGCATGAATTGGCTAGGATAGATTGGCGAATGATACTTAAGGGGTTGACTGTGGATGGGCAATGGCAGACATTTAGAGACCGCATGGATGAAATGCAACAATTGTACATTCCTGTCTGGCGTAAAAATAAAAAAGGGAAGGTGGCTCAACCGTGGCTATCAAGGGAAATCAGGGATAGTATTAAAGCCAAGGAAGTGGCATACAAATAGGCCAGAAATAGCAGCGAACCCGGGGACTGGGAGAAATTTAGAACTCAGCAGAGGAGGACAAAGGGTTTGATTAGGGCAGGGAAAATGGAGTACGAGAAGAAGCTTGCAGGGAACATTAAGATGGATTGCAAAAGTTTATATCGATATGTAAAGAGAAAAAGTTAGTAAAGACAAACGTAGGTCCCCTGCAGTCAGAATCAGGGGCAGTCATAACGGGGAACAAAGAAATGGCAGACCAATTGAACAAGTACTTTGGTTCGGTATTCACTAAGGAGGACACAAACAACCTTCCGGATATAAAAGGGGTCAGAGGGTCTCGTAAGGAGGAGGAACTGAGGGAAATCCTTATTAGTCGGGAAATTGTGTTGGGGAAATTGATGGGATTGAAGGCCGATAAATCCCCAGGGCATGATGGACTGCATCCCAGAGTACTTAAGGAGGTGGCCTTTGAAATAGCGGATGCATTGACAGTCATTTTCCAACATTCCATTGACTCTGGATCAGTTCCTATGGAGTGGAGGGTAGCCAATGTAACCCCACTTTTTAAAAAAGGAGGGAGAGCGAAAACAGAGAATTATAGACCGGTCAGCCTGACCTCAGTAGTGGGTAAAATGATGGAATCAATTATTAAGGATGTCATAGTCGCGCATTTGGAAAGAGGTGACATGATAGGTCCAAGTCAGCATGGATTTGTGAAAGGGAAATCATGCTTGACAAATCTTCTGGAATTTTTTGAGGATGTTTCCAGTAGAGTGGACAAGGGAGAACCAATTGATGTGGTATATTTGGACTTTCAGAAGGCTTGCGACAAGGTCCTACACAAGAGATTAATGTGCAAAGTTAAAGCACATGGGATTGGGGGTAGTGTGCTGACATGGATTGAGAACT
This sequence comes from Pristiophorus japonicus, assembly GCF_044704955.1. Taxonomy (NCBI): domain Eukaryota; kingdom Metazoa; phylum Chordata; class Chondrichthyes; family Pristiophoridae; genus Pristiophorus; species Pristiophorus japonicus. The sequence continues at coordinate 122,999,290 of NC_091978.1, read as the reverse complement.
GGTTGTCAGACAGGAAGCAAAGAGTAGGAGTAAATGGGTACTTTTCAGAATGGCAGGCAGTGACAAGTGGGGTGCCGCAGGGTTCTCTGCTGGGGCCTCAGCTGTTTACACTGTACATTAATGATTTAGACAAGGGGATTAAATGTAGTATCTCCAAATTTGCGGATGATACCAAGTTGGGTGGCAGTGTGAGCTGCGAGGAGGATGCTATGAGGCTGCAGAGTGACTTGGATAGGTTAGGTGAGTGGGCAAATTCATGGCAGATGAAGTATAATGTGGATAAATGTGAGGTTATCCACTTTGGTGGTAAAAACAGAGAGACAGACTATTATCTGAATGGTGACAGATTAGGAAAAGGAGAGATGCAACGAGACCTGGGTGTCATGGTACATCAGTCATTGAATGTTGGCATGCAGGTACAGCAGGCGGTTAAGAAAGCAAATGGCATGTTGGCCTTCATAGCGAGGGGATTTGAGTACAGGGGCAGGGAGGTGTTGCTACAGGTGTACAGGGCCTTGGTGAGGCCACACCTGGAGTATTGTGTACAGTTTTGGTCTCCTAACTTGAGGAAGGACATTCTTGCTATTGAGGGAGTGCAGCGAAGGTTCACCAGACTGATTCCCGGGATGGTGGGACTGACCTATCAAGAAAGACTGGATCAACTGGGCTTGTATTCACTGGGGTTCAGAAGAATGAGAGGGGACCTCATAGAAACGTTTAAAATTCTGACGGGTTTAGACAGGTTAGATGCAGGAAGAATGTTCCCAATTGGGGAAGTCCAGAACCAGGGGCCACAGTCTAAGGATAAGGGGTAAGCCATTTAGGACCGAGATGAGGAGAAACTTCTTTACCCAGAGAGTGGTGAACCTGTGGAATTCTCTACCACAGAAAGTTGTTGAGGCCAATTCACTAAATATATTCAAAAGGGAGTTAGATGAAGTCCTTACTACTAGGGGAATCAAGGGGTATGGCGAGAAAGCAGAAAGCGGGTACTGAAGTTGCATGTTCAGCCATGAACTCATTGAATGGCGGTGCAGGCTAGAAGGGCCGAATGGCCTACTCTGCACCTATTTTTCTATGTTTCTATGTTTCTACTTCATCCAGTCCTATTTTCCTTTGCATCCCCCATCTCTTCATTTCACTTTTGGCTACAGAGCCTTCTGTCTTTTCATCTCCACACTGTGGAACTATTTAAGCCCCTCTGCCTTGCTATATCCTCTTCAAAAACCTCCTCAAAACCTACTTCTTTGATCTGGTTTTCAGTCACCCTCCTTAATCCCTCTTCCTCAATTTCTCAGTCTCAGTTTCACCCCCTCTGTGAAGCACTTTATTACTTTAAAATGCTACATAAGTGCAAGCTGTTACTGTGACAGGTCTCTGCCTGTGTCAGGTACCTGGATGACCCAAATAAATATAAAAACTAAAGCCAGAATGCAACCAGGTTTTTGCAAACTGGTGTGAACTTGTCTGTGCCGTGTGTTCTTGATCAACCATTAGCACTTTGCAGAGGTGAAAAATTAAAAGCTGCAATGAAAATTAAAAGCTGAGATGGAGTTCTATCACCTTATGTGTTTATAAGCTGATTCCAAATACACTACAGGTATTAGTAATTACATTGTGCTGAGAGTTTCCATGTTAAAATGAACAATGTATTTCCTTTTACCTCCAGATGTCGTATTCAGTATTACAACAGCGAAGTGCTGCACAGAAGCAGCTGAACAAATTAACATTAATGACCATGCATTTATTTCCTGGACTATGCATTTCATAAATTTGTCTCAATGTATAGAAAGCAATGTGTCTGATGTGACTCACAGTACAGAATGTCAGGCAGTAAATTAAAGGAAATGTTTGAGATTAGCATGGCTCGATCTCAAAGGCTATTTAGCCCGAGTTAATAGTTGCCCTGGAAACAATAGATGTTGTAGTTCACTTAATTCAGCTAAAGCACCAGACAGATTTTTAAAAAGCGAACCAGCTTAAATGGGTAGTGTTGCCGTTTTACTAAGTGCCTTACCATGTGACTACATGGAGAGGGTACAATGATATGGCAGCCTGATGACATCATCACCTTGCCAATTCTGTTCAGGAGCAGAAATATATATTTAATTTGGGTTAAAATGAAAATAATAGGAAAGCCACTCTCAAATGTTTCTACTGCAGCAGCTATATGTCAGCTGCAGTGTCAACATGCCTTACTTACCATTCACTAGGTTGGTTTCACAGCTGATTTCTCACAGAAGACTCTTTCTGGAACCGAGCCTGCCTGAAAATTCAATTCTACAGCAACTTTTGAAAAAAAGGAAAATTGTAGTATTGCTGTGCTGGAGAGGCATTTATTTAGATTTTGTGTCATATTGTGATCTTGGGAGGGGAGGTCATAAAGATCTAGGGTGTGCCTGCAAATAATTTTAAACTAAAAATAGGCAGTTTTGCATTGTTGTCGGCAATGTGCGGCTAAATAAAAGTAATATGAAATTTATACATTAAAAAAAATAAAATGCACAGCTGAAAGATTTTCATAACCTTCATAATAACAAGCATATCAATACACTGACAAAAACACTAGAACTGATTAAAGAGATGTGAAAATGTAAACCATCATCAAGCAGAGGCTGTCGAAGGTGTTTAAAGCAAGATAATGTTTATGTTGAGTTGACAATGCAGGGATAATGGAAAGGGTACATATAGATTGGTGTTGAAGGGACATGGATGATAATTTTCATCGACATACAGCCACATTCATGCTGATAAATGGGAGAGGGATGGTGGGTGAGGCAGACAAAACAAAATCCTGCTACCTCCTGGCCGTGTGAGGCCCACCTGACTCGATTTATGAGCGGGCTTTGAAATGGATGTCAGCACTTCCGTCCAAAACAGGCAAAAGTCTTATTTAAATTGGTTGTAGGACCCCAACACAATTTTCAGATACCAATGGGTAGAATGTGCGTTATGCATGTTTCGACCAGTGGTACCAGATGTAGAGCGGATAAACCAGTGGTCCTTAATGAGCCAAAGGTGGGCAGAGGAAACGTTTCAAGGACACCCTCAAAGCCTCCTTGATAAAGTGCAACATCCCCACCGACACCTGGGAGTCCCTGGCCAAAGACCGCCCTAAGTGGAGGAAGTGCATCAGGGAGGGCGCTGAGCACCTCGAGTCTCATCGCCGAGAGCATGCAGAAACCAAGCGCAGGCAGCGGAAAGAACATGCGGCAAACCTGTCCCACCCACCCCTTCCCTCAACGACTGTCTGTCTCACCTGTGACAGGTAATGTGGTTCTCGTATTGGACTGTTCAGTCATCTAAGAACTCACTTTTGGAGTGGAAGCAAGTCTGCCTCGATTCCGAGGGACTTCCTATGATGATGATGATGATGATGGTGATGATGGTCCTTAACAGGACTGCTGCAGGCTGCTCTAAAAATGGGGTCAAAACCTTGATGCCACTGATTTTTGGGAGGCCAGAAATTGCATGAATTGTCCTCCTGACCACAAATAAATCTTCCCATCCACTCCATGCTGCTCAGTAGGTCCCCACCCTTGGAATTGCCTCCCCCCTCATTTTAAGGTTTAAGGGGGTGTTAATTTGGACAGGATCCAAAAAAGGGCGCAGGGATCGCGATGCAGAATTAACCGGTGGCCATTGCTTCCGATGCAGCCTGCTAATTTACATGATTGCAGCCTGCAGCCAGCACTGTTGACTGGCTGCACTCCTGAGCAGGATCACAAAATTGTGAAAGGCTAGCATCACTTAAAGCTAGTCTGCACTATTTATAGCCAGCCTGCACCTCTTAAAGGGGAGATGAATTATGGCTGAAGCAGGTGTTGGAAGTCATTTTGGAAAACATTCTGACCTAGAATAAGGCATAAAAATGGCACAATGGGGAGAGAGAGGGCTCCAAGATTTTCTGACGCTGCACTGGAGGCCTTGGTGGAGGATGTGGAGAGGAGGAGAGATGTGCTCTATCCACAGTGGGTCAGGAGGACCTCCAGATAAACTTTGCAAAGCTGGTGGGACCAGATAACCGCGGCAGGCAGTCAATGCCAAGAGTCAAGTCGAGGACTTGCATAGAGTACAGGAAGAAGTTTAATGATCTCACACAAGTGGTGTCGATCAGTGACTGTATCTTCAAATGCCATAACCCACCAACTGCAGTTTTGGCCTCACATACTTCTCAAGTCACCACACCCACATCACTCACCTACCACCAATCTCTATCAATCATGACTCATACCTCACATTCATAGCTTCACCTCATCTTCATACACTTAGTAAGCCTCACACTCACATGTCACAGTTTACACACGCCGCCAGCTATGTAACCATGACAGCCAAACACATTGCACCACACTCACTGACACAATTATTTCTCTCTTGCAGGACAAGGTGGCGCATAACCAGAGACAGCTGCAGCTAAGTGCTGGGGGAAAGGTACGGCTGCATGTCCTATCCCCATGGAGGAGACGGTGCTCGCTATCATTGGCGCAGCCATGGCTAGACGCAGGGCTGAAAAGATAGAAGATGACTGTATCCTCATACCTAATCCTCCTTCTCACATCCCATTTCCCCCTCATCCCACAATCTCTTCTGATTACAAGCTGCAGATTGTGTAAGCATGCACCTCTTGCTTAGCCCCCTCCCCTCAACCCAACCCTACCCTTGTGCCTTTCTCCTTTCAGATACCCAAGAACTGCCACTTGGCCAGGCAGTGGTGGAAAAGCAACAGGTGGAAGACATTGATGAAGCAGAAACACCGTAACTCAAAAAATTTAGAGGATAATTTGGACGCAGGATCTGCACGTGGTGAGATATCAGGAATGAGCGGCCTGCAGCCAGGGCAGGAGATAAGGGTAGTGTAGGTACCAGCATACCAGAGGGCGAGGTCGTACAAGAGTTCTGCTGCAGAGAATTCAGATGAACAATTCTATAGGGTGGCTACAAAAGAAGGCTGATGGGTATGCGCAATGAAATGAGTGATGCATTAGCACACCTGCAAACATGATGCAGCGTCTGATGGCGATGTCTCAGCTTCCACTGCAGTACAAACAGAAGCCACCCAACATCTGGGTGCTGCAGTTGACGCTCAGACCTCTGTCATACAAGCTCAGCAAGTCACAGCTGACCAGCAATCTGTCCTCCAACAGATTACTAGGATGGCTGAGGCACCGCCCTGGGGGCGGGGATTGGCAGTGGCTCCATGGACCATGAACCTGCTGTCCTCTCAAGATGATAACATTCATGCTTGCACCACTGTCACTCCGCCAGTGCCTTTGCTGTTGCCTGTCAGCCAGTCAGCCCAGACTGCTGCCACCCAAGTCGAGATGGTGCAGTCCAATACCGGCCTTCTATTCTAAAGCTGCTTGAGGTCATCCTCCAAAACCACCTGCAGTCTCCCCCACTGAAAGTCAGCAGCCTTCCCCCAGCCATGCTGCAGCCACTGAGGTAGCACTGTGTAGGAGCACTAGGACAGGCAAAGACACACGGAAAACAGGCACAAAGGTGATTAGTTGATTTTTGACTGAAAGAGTGGAATTTTTGCTTTATAAATTTGGTTTGGAATGTTTATTTTGTGTTGGTTTTTATTTTTGCATTGTGGCCAAGCGGGCACTGTGATGGTCAGTAACAGAGGGAAGATAAGGTGTGGGAATGTTGATGAACGGGAAATTGAGGTTGCATTTACTGGTATCGCAGTCAAATGAGTTGTTCACTGACCGTTAGGAGAATTACTTCCTGAACACCCTGGGCAGATATGGCCTCCTGCTGAAAGCCCTTCTCTCCCTCCTCCCTCTTCTAGTAGCTTGCCCTGCTCTCTGGCACCTCTGCTCATTTTCCCAGTCATGCTGTAGGCCAAGTGAACTACCTACTACTGCACCCATGTCTGGGAGCAAGTGGTTTGTGCAGAAGCCTTCAAGTCAGGAAAAAGTCCTTCAGCACCTGCCACAATACTCCCTGTAGGCTTTAGCAACTTTAAAGAACTGTAGAAAGCATTAGAAATTAGTACAATAGCAGCAACAACCAGTAGAAATCAATCATCAACTAACCTGTAAGTAGTTGATGATCCCTTCAAATAGATCTGGTGGAGGTTTCTTCCTGCTGTTGAACATGTGTTTGGCTGTTTGAGCTTAAGAGAGGGCGTTAGCTGGAGCATTGAGCTCCAACATTATAGCGCTGGTGTCAAATCAGCCTTACATGCTGATTGAAGTCATAATCTGTCTAATCTGCATTTGTTCGGCGGACGCTCACTACGGACACACTAACGCCCTTACCAATATGGCTTTCATTGAAACTCGCACCAGAAGTGCACGCACGTGCCGCAGATGCCATTTAGGATCTCTAAGGGCACTCATAGTGCCCCTTTCCAAATTCTGTGCCCAAGGTCTGGATTGGATCCACAGAGGAGCCATTGTATTTCACCAAACCCCTCCCATGATTGGCAAGCAGCCTATCAGTGGCTTGTTGAGCGCTTGCTGCTCACCAACAGATTTAAGGCAGAAAATGTTGCAGCCTTGCGCTGGCACCATCGCTCTGCCCACTGCCGATCTGATAAGAACACAAGAACATAAGAAATAGGAGGAGTAGGTCAAACAGCCACTCGAGCCTGTTCCGCCATTTAGTATGATCATGGCTGATCCGATCATGGACTCGGGTCCACTTCCCTGCCCCTCCCCATAACCCCTTATTCCCTTATCAGATAAAAAACTGTCTATCTCTGTCTTAAATTTATTCAATGACCCACCTTCCACAGCGATCAAAGGCAGTGAATTCCACAGATTTACAACCCTCTGAGAGAAGAAATTCCTCCTCATCTCAATTTTAAATGGGTGGCCCCTTATTCTAAGATTATGCTCCCTAGTTCTAGTCACCCTATCAGTGGAAACATCCTCTCTGCATCCACCTTGTCAAGCCCCCTCATAATCTTATACTTTCGATAAGATCACCTCTCATTCTTCTGAATTCCAATGAGTAGAGGCCCAACCTACTCAACCTACTCAACCTTTCCTCATATGTCAACTCCCTCATCTCCAGAATAAACTTAGTGAACCTTCTAACTGCCTCCAAAACAAGTATATCCTTTCTTAAATATGGAAACCAAAACTGTACGCAGCATTCTAGGTGTGGCATCACCAATACCCTGAATAACTGTAGCAAGACTTCCTTGCTTTTATAAGAAGATAAGAACATAAGAAATAGGAGCAGGAGCAGCCCATACGGGCCCTTGAGCCTGCTCCGCCATTTAATACGATCATGGCTGATCCGATCATGGACTCATGTCCACTTCCTTGCCTTCTCCCCATAACCCCTTAATCCCTTATCGGTTAAAAACCTGTCTATCTTTGTCTTAAATTTATTCAATGTCCCGGCTTCCACAATTCTCTGAGGCAGAGAATTCCACAGATTTACAACCCCCTGAGAGAAGAAATTCCTCCTCATCTCAGTTTTAAATGGACAGCCCCAAATATTCTAAGATTATGCCCCCTGTATAACTGTAGCAAGACTTCCCTGCTTTTATACCCCATCCCCTTTGCAATAAAAGCCAAGATTCCATTGGCCTTCCTGATCACTTGCTGTATCTGCATACTAAACGTTTGTGTTTCATGCACAAGTACCCCCAGGTCCCGCTGTACTGTAACACTTTGCAATTTTTCTCCATTTAAATAATAACTTGCTCTTTGATTTTTTTTCTGCCAAAGTGCATAACCTCACACTTTCTAACATTATGCTCCATCTGCCAAATTTTTGCCCATTCACTTAGCCTGTCTATGTCCTTTTGCAGATCTTTTGTGTCCTCCTCACATATTGCTTTTCCTCCCGTCTTTGTATCATCAGCAAACTTGGCTACGTTACACTCGGTCCCTTCTTCCAAGTCATTAATATAGATTGTAAATAGTTGGGGTCCCAGCACTGATCCCTGTGGCACCCCACTAGTTACTGATTGCTAACCCGAGAATGAACCATTGATCCTGACTCCCTGTTTTCTGTTAGTTAGCCAATCCTCTATCCATGCTAATATATTACCCCCAACACCGTGAACTTTTATCTTGTGCAGTAACCTTTTATGTGGCATCTTGTCAAATGCCTTCTGAATGTCCAAATACACCACATCCACTGGTTCCCCTCTATCTACCCTGTTTATTACATCCTCAAAGAATTCCAGCAAATTTGTCAAACATGACTTCCCCTTCATAAATCCATGCTGACTCTGCCTGATTGAATTATGTTTTTCCAAATGTCTTGCTACTGCTTCTTTAATAATGGACTCCAACATTTTCCCAACCACAGGTGTTAGGCTAACTGGTCTATAGTTTCTTGCTTTTTGTCTGCCTCCTTTTTTAAATAGGGGCATTACATTTGCAGTTTTTCAATCTGTTGGTGTCATGTATGTAACCACAATGTAACACCACTGTATTACTTTATACACTCAAACTAGATGCACACCTTGACCACAATGTGCCTCGTGTGGTTTCATGCTGTAAATTAAGGACTTTACAGTTGGGACCTCTCCAGAATCCAGGGAATTTTGGTAAATAACAACCAATGCATCCACTATCACTGCCGCTACTTATTTTAAGACCCTAGGATGCAAGCCATCAGGTCCAGGGGATTTATCTGCCTTTAGTCCCATTATCTTACTGAGTACCACCTCCTTAGTGATTGTGATTGTGTTAAATTCCTCCTCCCCATAGCCCCTTGACTATCCACTGTTGGGATATTGTTAATGTCCTCTACCGTAAAGACTGATATAAAATATTTGTTCAAAGTTTCTGCCATCTCCCTGTTCCCCATTACTAATTCCCCAGTCTCGTCCGCTAAGGGATCAACATTTACTTTAGCCATTCTTTTCCTTTTTATATACCTATAGAAACTCTTGCTATCTGTTTTTATATTTCGTGCTAGTTTACTTTCATAGTCTATCTTCCCTTTCTTAATCATTTTTTTGGTCATTCTTTGCTGGCTTTTAAAAGCTTCCCAATCTTCTGTTCTCCCACTAGGTTTGGCCACTTTGTATGCCCTTGTTTATAATTGGATACCGTCCTTTATTTTTTTAGTTAGCCACAGATGGCTATCTTTTCTTTAACACCCTTTCCTCCTCACTGGAATATATTTTTCTTGAGAGTTGTGAAATATCTTCTTAAATGTACACCACTGTTCATCAATCGTCCTACACTTTAATCTATTATCCCAGTCCACTTTAGCCAACTCTGTCCTCATATATCTTTGTAGTCTCCTTTATTTAAGTTTATTACGCTGGTTTGAGATCCAACTTTCTCACCCTCCATCTGAATTTGAAATTCAACCATGCTATGATCACTCATTCCAAGGGGATCCTTTACTAGGAGATTGTTTATTAATCCTGTCTCATTACACATGACCAGATCTAAGATAGCCTACCTGCTGGTTGGTTCCATTACATACTGCTCAAGGAACCCATCCCTTATGTACTTTATGAACTCTTTCTCAAGGCTACCCAGACTAATTTGATTTGTCCAATCAATGTGGAGATTAAAATCATCCATGATTATTGCTGTTCCCTTTTTACAAGCCCCCACTATTTCCTGGTTTATACTCCGACCATCAGAGTTGCTACTGTTAGGAGACCTATAGACTATGCCCACCAGTGACTTTTTCCCCTTATTATTCCTTATCTCCACTCAAACTGTTTCAGCATCCTGATCATTTGAGCCAATATCATTTCTCACTATTGCATTGATTCCATCCTTTATCAATAGAGCTACGCCACCGCCTTTTCCTTTCTGACTGTCCTTCCGGATTGTCAAGTACTCCTGAATATTTAGTTCCCAGTATTGGTCACCTTGCAACCACGTCACTGTAATGGCCATCGGTTCATATCCATTTGTATCTATTTGTGCCGTCAACTCATCTATTTTATTACGAATGCTATGTGCTTTTAGACAAAGAGCCTTTAAATTTGTTTTTTAACCCTTTTTCCTGCTTGTTTCCTCTCTCCTTCAAACTCACTTTCTTTATTTTTGCTTTCTAATTCTAGCTTTACTCCCCTCCCTACTGAATCTATTTTCAGGTTCCCATCCCCCTGCCACACTAATTTAAACTAACTCTGACATGTGCTATGATTGTAAAGCATCCTCATAATGTGGTTTTATGAAATTAGTTTGTCCATTGTTAGAAGCTGTTAACCTATTTATTCTAACACACTTCGAGACATAGTAAGAAGAGAAAAGGATCAGGATTAAGGTGGTGATATTTCAATGTGCAGCTCCAATTATGTACATCATAGAACTGTTGTAATTAGTATTTGTTGCCTGTTCTTTATTCTTTTTGCATTTTGCATTATTTCCCCAGACAGTTGTCCCAGATCTGTCCTATTTGAATTTTCCCAATTACATCCAATTTTATTACATCATTAATTAGGTCTCTGTATAGTTTTCAAATCTGGTGAAGAGCCTTTCAAGATGGTAATGCCCTTAAAAAAACGATTAGAGATTCTCCAGCAGCATATAAATGACCACAGTGTTTATGTAAATTATTTGTCAAACCTTTCATGTGTGTTTGCCAAATAAGAAAGCAAGGAGGTTGATAATTAATGTATACAAAATGCTGATTGTCCCACAGTTAGAGAACTGTATGCAGTTTGCAACACCCCATTATAGAAATAATATTGCAGTCATGGAAAAGGTGCAAGGTAGATTCGCTGGAATAATAAGTGGAAATAGTTGAGAAGAATATTTTTCATGCAATGGGAGCCATTACCACAGATGACGATAAAAGCTAATTCTATCACAGATAAACAAATGAAGAAAAATATTAAGCGGTACGGTGGAAGAACCAAAAAATAGAACTAGTATGGATATCTCTTGTGTGAAGCTTGCAGGGGCATAGGTACGAGATACGTTTAAATTTCTATGGTTGGACATGTTGGATGTTCATTAAAATGCATCACTCAATAAGTGTCCTTATTTCATGTGCCCATAATTCCATTGAAACAAAAATGATGTTCAATTGTTCTCCCTTCTCTAGGGTGAAGTTAGTAATGGTTTAAATGCTGGGGCCGAAATTGCCTCCACTATAAGCTCCATTACCGCCTCTAAGAGGTGGGAGTGGAGCGGAGAGGCCTTACTGACTGGGGGCAGACAGGTGGGCCGACCCTTCTGAAATTGCTCCCAGGCCAGAAGTGGCGGGAACAGGGTTCCGCACCGCCCATTTTTCCGCCGCGTTAGGCACGCGCTGACCACTTACCGACTGGCAGCAACCCCCTTTTCGACCCCCGCGGGAAGTTGGCCCATGGTAAATTGCCCCGTGCGGAATTGCCCCATGGGATTGCAGCCACCGTTGGCTAACATAAAAACAGAGAAACATAGAAACATAGAAAGTAGGTGCAGGAGTAGGCCATTCGGCCCTTCGAGCCTGCACCACCATTCAATATGATCATGGCTGATCATGCACTTCAGTACCCCATTCGTGCTTTCTCTCCATACCCCTTGATCCCTTTAGCCGTAAGGGCCACATCTAACTCCCTTTTGAATATATCTAACGGACTAGCCTCAACAACTTTCTGCGGTAGAGAATTCCACTGGTTAATAACTCTCTGAGTGAAGAAGTTTCTCCTCATTTCTGTCCTAAATGGCTTACCCCTTATCCTTAGACTGTGACCCCTGGTTCTGGTCTTCCCCAGTATTAGGAACATTCTTCTTGCCTCTAACCTGTACAATCGCGTCAGAATTTTATATGTTTCAATGAGATCCCCTCTCATTCTTCCAAATTCCAGTGAATATAGTCGATCCAGTCTTTCTTCATATGTCAGTCCTGCCATAGAAACATAGAAAATAGGTGCAGGAGTAGGCCATTCGGCCCTTCGAGCCTGCACCACCATTCAATGAGTTCATGGCTGAACATGCAATTTCAGTACCCCATTCCTGCTTTCTCGACATACCCCTTGATCCCCCTAGTAGTAAGGACTACATCTAACTCCTTTTTGAATATATTTAGTGAATTGGCCTCAACAACTTTCTGTGGTAGAGAATTTCACAGGTTCACCACTCTCTGGGTGAAGAAGTTTCTCCTCATCTCGGTCCTAAATGGCTTACCCCTTATCCTTCGACTGTGACCCCTGGTTCTGGACTTCCCCAACATTAATAAGAACATAAGAACATAAGAATTAGGAACAGGAGTAGGCCATCTAGCCCCTCGAGCCTGCTCTGCCACCCAACAAAATCACAGCTGATCTGGCCGTGGACTCAGCTCCACTTACCCGCCCGCTCCCCATAACCCTTAATTCCCTTATTGGTTAAAAATCTATCTATCTGTGATTTGAATATATTCAATGAGCTAGTCTCAACTGCTTCCTTGGGCAGAGAATTCCACAGATTCACAACCCTTTGGGAGAAAAAATTCCTTCTCAACTCGGTTTTAAATTGGCTCCCCCGTATATTGAGGCTGTGCCCCCTAGTTCTAGTCTCCCCTACCTTAGCCCATTCGCTTAACCTATCTAAATCTCTTTGCAGCCTCTCTGTGTCCTCTATACAACCCGATTTCCCACTAATCTTTGTGTCATCTGCAAATTTTGTTACACTACACTCCGTCCCCTCTTCCAGGTCATCTATGTATATTGTAAACAGTTGTGGTCCCAGCACCGATCCCTGTGGCACACCACTAACCATCGATTTCCAACCCAAAAAGAACCCATTTATCCTGACTATCTGCTTTCTGTTCGCCAGCCGATTCTCGATCCATGCTAATACATTTCCTCTGACTCCGCGTACTTTTATCTTCTGCAGTAACCTTTTGTGTGGCACCTCATCGAATGCCTTTTGGAAATCTAAATACACCACATCCATCGGTACACATCTATCCACCATGCTCGTTATATCCTCAAAGAATTCCAGTAAATTAGTTACACATGATTTCCCCTTCATGAATCCATGTTGTGTCTGCTTGATTGCACTATTCCTATCTAGATGTCCCGCTATTTCTTCCTTAATGATAGCTTCAAGCATTTTCCCCACTACAGATGTTAAACTAATCGGCCTATAGTTACCTGCCTTTTGTCTGCCCCCTTTTTTAAACAGAGGCGTTACATTAGCTGCTTTCCAATCCGATGGCACCTTCCCAGAGTCCAGAGAATTTTGGTAGATTATAACGAATGCATCTGCTATAACTTCCGCCATCTCTTTTAATACCTTGGGATGCATTTCATCAGGACCAGGGGACTTGTCTACCTTGAGTCTCATTAGCCTGTCCAGCACTACCCCCCTAGTGATAGTGATTGTCTCAAGGTCCTCCCTTCTCACATTCCTGTGACCAGCAATTTTTGGCATGGTTTTTGTATCTTCCATTGTGAAGACCGAAGCAAAATAATTGTTTAAGGTCTCAGCCATTTCTACATTTCCCATTATTAAATCCCCTTTCTCATCTTCTAAGGGACCAAAATTGCCATCCCGGGAATCAGTCTGGTGAACCTTCGCTGCATTCCTTCAATAGCAAGAATGTCCTTCCTCAGATTAGGAGACTAAAACTGCACACAATACTCAAGATGTGGTCTCACCAAGGCAGTAAGACCTCCCTGCTCCTATACTCAAATCCTCTCGCTATGAAGGCCAGCATGCCATTTGCTTTCTTTACTGCCTGCTGTACCTGCATGCCTACCTTCAATGACTGATGTAGCATGACCCCCAGGTTTCGTTGCACCTCCTCTTTTCCTAATCTGTCACCATTCAGATAATAATCTGCCTTCCTGTTTTTGCCACGAAAATGGATAACCTCACACTTATCCACATTATACTGCATCTGCCATGCATTTGCCCATTCACCTAACCTGTTCAAATCCTTCTGCAACCTCCTAGCATCCTCCTTGCAGCTCGCACTGCCACCCAGCTTAGTGTCATCTGCAAACTTGGAGATATAACATTCAATTCCTTCGTCTAAATCATTAATGTATATTATAAATAGTTGGAGTCCCAGCACTGAACCCTGTGGCACCCCACTCGTCACTGCCTGCCATTCTGAAAAGGACCCGTTTATTCCCACTCTTTGCTTCCTGTCTGCCAACCAGTTCTCTATTCACACCAATACATTACCCCCAATACCATGTGCCTTAATTTTGCACACTAATCACTTGTGTGGGATCTTGTCAAAAGCCTTTTGAAAATCCAAATACACCACATCCACTGGTTCTCCCTTATCCACTCTGCTCTATGGTTTCCTGCTTTTAGTGTGCCTCCTTTTTTAAATCGGTGCATTACATTTGCGGTTTTCCAATCCGCTGGGACCACCCCAGAATCCAGGGAATTTTGGTAGATTACAACTAATGCTTCCACTATCTCTGCAGCCACTTCTTTTAAGACCCCAGGATGTAAGCGATCAGGTCCAGAGGACTTGTTTGCCTTTAGTCCCATTATTTTCCTGAGTATTACTTTATTCGTGATAGTGATTGTATTAAGTTCCTCCCTCCCTATAGACCCTTGATTATCCACTCTTGGAATGTTTTTAGTGTCTTCTACAAACTGAAGACCGATACAAAATATTTGTTCAGCGTTTCCGTCATCTCCCTATTCTCCATTATTAATACCCCAATCTCATTCTCTAGGGGACCAACATTTACTTTAGCCATTCCTTTCCTTTTTATGTACCTGTAGAAACTCTTACTATCTGTTTTTATATTTCATGCTCATTTACTTTCATAATCGATCTTCCCTCTCTTTCATTTTTTTAGTCATTCTTTGCTGGCTTTTAAAAGTTTCCCAATCCTCTGGCCTCCCATTGGTTTTGGGCACATTGTATGCCCTTGTTTTCAATTTGATACCATTCCTTATTTCCTTAGTTAGCCACGGCTGGTTATCCCTTCTCTGACAGTGTTTCCTTCTTATTGGGATATATTTTTATTGCGAGTTATGAAATATTTCCTTAAATGTCTGCCACTGCTTATCAACCGTCCCATATTTTAATCTATTTTCCCAGTCCACTTTAGCCAACTCTACACTCATACTTTTGTAGTCTCCTTTATTTAAGCTTAGGACCCTGGTTTGAGAACCAACTTTCTCACCCTCCAACTCAATTTGAAATTCAACCATGTTATGGTCACTCATTCCTAGAGGATCCTTTACTATGAGAGTATTTATTAATTAATCCTGTCTCATTACACAGTACTAGATCTAAGATAGTCTGTTCCTGGTTGGTTCCCATTGTTCTTGTATTAATTTACACACAGAGTATTAGCAGATATTTAAACATGGAGAGGATTAAATTTGAGGCTATATTTTTCACCCAATTTTCTAAAATATACACTTTGCACCAAAGGTTACTAGATACAAACAATATAAGGGAATTCTGGCTGACTTTAATCCTCCCTATCCTAGGGTCACCAAGATAAAATGTAATGGTCCCATCACTACTCCAGCTGAGATTGGCAGAGAGAATAATCTATGGGCCATAACTGGTGGCCCCTACGGATGCGTACGCGCAAGTTCCGGGTTTAGGTATGAGCTGCGCAAACACTAAAATCCGGAACTCGCGATGTCAAGAATCTTCTTGACAGATCGCACACATCCCTGGGAAAAGGGCCTCTGCGGGCGGAGAGTTGGGCTATTTTACTGGCCAGCAAATGCCCGTGTAATTCTTACACCTTGTAAAAGCAGGCTTCAGACTTAAGACTTTTAAAGAACAGAAAAATATTTTTTTTCCAATAATATATACATTTAAAAACCTGTGAAATAAGGTAAGTTTATTTTTAGCCCCTTTAAAATATGTACATTTAAAAAAAAAATGTGTTTATTTTAAATATTTAATTAAATGCCATTTTGATTAATTTTAAATATGTGATTTAAAAAAATATATATTTAAAGTGTACGTGTATTTTAGGGGGTATTACTATTCATACTTGAGGATTCCATATATCTGGAATCCTCATAAGCATGAAGGGGGATCCCCTTCTTCCATTGATTGGGCCGATCCCAGGAGGGCTTTCAAACTGCATGTGGCCTTGGGATGTGTGCACCTCTACGCAGGCCTAGGCATAGGCCTAGGCATAGAGGCCCAGGTGCGCAAGTGTCTGAACCTCCGGGCCTATCAGGTAAGTTCGTAGACTGTTTGCTGGTCGGAGGCATCCGCCCGCAGGAAGCCTCCGACCGCAAATTCAGGGCTTATATCTTACTCTGTTTCACTATGACAGAGAAGATTAAGAGAAGGTCTGTGAGGTGTTTAGAATTCTGGGTTTTGAAAAGGTGAATGGAGAAAAACTGCTTCTGCTGGTTAGTGAGTCAGTAACTAGGGGCATAATTTAAGATTATCACCAAAAGCAAAGGGAGAGATTAGGAGAACTTCATTATGCAGAAAGTTGTTAGGGCACTGAATGACACTGAACGATGTAAGCAGAATCATGACAGTTTTTAAAAGCAAAGAAGATAAATATTTGAAAAAGATAAAATTAAAAAGGAAAGGGCAGGGAATAGAACAAAATGGATAGCTCTATCAGAGAGCAGGCACACATTCCCTTACCAGTAAACATCAATATTTTTAGAACTGTCTCCCACAAAATCAATAACAAGATTTATTAAGGACTTTAAAATTTCTGTTTTCATAATGACTGGCCTGAATAGTTGTATGAGAAATTGATTAAGATGGATTATTCACTTCACTGATATACTTATACAGATTTCAATTCGATTTACGTTGAAGAAACAACTTAAGCATTTACTTAAATTCAGTTGTTTCCTTGCTCAGCATCGTCTTGGTAATAATCAACTGAGTGCCATGTATTTATGCTAGACTTTGTAGGCAGTTCCCAGGGCTTACTCAATTCCGCATTATTGCCCTTTATCAGACAGAAGATAGAGAATTCTATCGCGCAGTCTCCCTACATTATGAAATCAAAAAAGTTACATTTAGTTCATACGTTCTACGATCCCTATTCTAATGAGAAGGTTTTAAATTTCTTCCATGTTACAGCACCTAAAGCAAGTATTACTGTTCCCAATTCTTTGTATTCACCAATAGTTTTGATAGACTTGTGCCCCTTGTGATCTAAAACTCATACCTTTAAGTGCATTGTGTATGGGCGAAGTGTGCAACAGGATTAACAATTATCCTTTTACTGGGATATTTTGTACTTGAGATTGAACAGGTGGGGGGAGGGGTCAGGTGAGGGGAAATTTAGAAATATAAACAGAAAAGTCACAGCAATGGAGCAGTATAACGATTTGGGTAAAGATAAGCAAAGTGTGACAGAAAGAAACAGAGAGTTTAATGGTAAAATGCATCAGCGAATAAGGTGAAAGCAGCTATAATGACTATTGAAATTGAAATTTGCCTACATATTTGCTCTTCTATCTCCCTCTGACTGTTTGGGGGTCTATAGTACACTCCCTTTTGGTGATTACCCCTTTTTTGTTCTTCAATTCAACCCATATGGTCTCATTTGATGATCCTTCTAACATATCATCCCTCCTCACAGCTGTAATTGTTTCTTTAATCAATATTTAATCCCCCTAGAGTGGGACTTGAGCCACAACCTTCTGACTCAGAAGTGAGTGTTCTACCCACTGAACCACAGCTCACAGGTTGTTATGTAAGATAAGCGATCATGGGGTTGGGGATAATGTGTAGAGGATTGGTTCAGAAAACAGAGTAGGAACAAAAGGATAATTTTCCGGTTGGCAGTCAGTAAATGGTGGGGTGCCATAAGTATCAGTGTTTGGCTATTTATAGCTATTTACAATCTATATTAATAACTTCAATGAAGGGATCGAGTGCAATATATCCAAGTTTGCTGATGACACAAAGCTAGTTGGGAATGTAAGCTGTGAGGAGGGCACAAATTTGGCAGATGGAGTATAATTTTGGAAATTGTGAGGTTATGCACTTTGGCAGAAAAAAATCAAAGAGCAAGTTATTATTTAAATGAGAAAAATTGGAAAGTGCTGCAGTACAGCGGGACCTGGGGGTACTCGTGCATGAAACACAAAAGGTTAGTGTTATGTATGCAAACCTGTAAATAACATGTCTAACCACCAGAGGGCTTATCTCTTGGAGTACCAAGGGATCCCACAATCCCTTGGGAGCACCTGTATATAAGGAGGCCTCACAGGCTGGAGAGGCACTCTGAGATCTGTAATAAAGGACTACGGTCACACCTTACTTTGAGCTTGCAGTATCTCGTCTGACTCCTTGTTCAAGACTTAACAACTGCCGATGAGATACAAATGACGAACCCCACCGCAACAATGCAGAGAACCGTGGGCATCCTGGAGAAATTTTCAGAGGGCAATGATTGGGAAACCTTTGTGGAGCGACCTGACCAGTACTTGGTGGACAATGAGCTGGAGGGAGAAGCGAACACAGCCAAACGAAAGGCGAGCCTCCTCATCGTTTGCGGGGCACCAAAGTATGGCCTCATGAAAAATCTGCTCGCTCCAACGAAACCCACAGACAAGTCATACGATGAGTTGTACACACTAGTCTGGGAACATCTAAACCCGAAGGAAAGCTTTCTGATGGTGAGGTATCGGTTCTACATATACAAGAGATCTGAAGGCCACGAAGTGGCGAGCTACGTCGCCGAGCTAAAGCATCTTGCAGGACATTGCGAATTTGAAGGACACTTGGAGCACAAGCTCAGGAACTTCTTTGTACTTGGCATTGGCCATGAAGTAACACAGGCCAGGCACAGCAAACTGTGCCGATGCTCTCAGTAGACTGCCAGTGCCCACCACAGGGGTGGAGATGGCACAGCTCGCAGATTTAGTTATGGTAATGGAAGCATTGGAGAGTGAGCAATCACCTGTTAACGCCCGACAGATTAGAACCTGGATGAGCCAGGACCCCTTACTGTCTTTAGTAAAAAACTGTGTGCTCCATGGGAGTTGGTCGAGTGTCCCGTTAGAGATGCAGGAAGAAATAAAGCCATACCAGCGGCGCAAAGATGAAATATCTATTCAGGCAGACTGCCTCCTGTGGGGTAATTGAATAGTGGTGCCAAAAAAGGGAATGGACACTTTCATCAGTAATCTCCACAGCACCCCCCCCAAGGCATCGTAATGATGAAAACGATAGCCAGATCCCACGTGTGGTGGCCCGATATCAATGCAGACTTAGAATCCTGCGTGCACAAATGTAATACATGTTCACAGTTAAGCAATGCACCCAGGGAGGCGCCAGTAGGTTTATGTTCCTGGCCCTCCAAACCGTGGTCCAGGGTCCATGTTGACTATGCAGGCTCATTCTTGGGAAAAATGTTCTTAGTGGTTGGAGATACGTACTCCAAATGGATTGAATGTGTGATAATGTTGGCAAGCACGTCCGCTGCCACCATTGAAAGCCTACTGGCCATGTTTAACATAAGAACATAAGAATTAGGAACAGGAGTAGGCCATCTAGCCCCTCGAGCCTGCTCCGCCATTCAATAAGATCATGGCTGATCTGGCCGTGGACTCAGCTCCACTTACCCACCCGCTCCCTGTAACCCTTAATTCCCTTATTGGTTAAAAATCTATCTATCTGTGACTTGAATACATTCAATGAGCTAGCCTCAACTGCTTCCGTGGGCAGAGAATTCCACAGATTCACAACCCACTTGGAGAAGAAATTCCTTCTCGACTCGGTTTTAAATTGGCTCCCCCGTATTTTGAGGCTGTGCCCCCTAGTTCTAGTCTCCCCGACCAATGGAAACAACCTCTCCGCCCCTATCTTGTCTATCCCTTTCATTATTTTAAATGTTTCTATAAGATCACCCCTCATCCTTCTGAACTCCAACGAGTAAAGACCCAGTCTACTCAATCTATCATCATAAGGTAACCCCCTCATCTCCGGAATCAGCCTAGCGAATCGTCTCTGTACCCCCTCCAAAGCCAGTATATCCTTCCTTAAGTAAGGTGACCAAAACTGTACGCAGTACTCCAGGTGCGGCCTTACCAATACCCTATACAGTTGCAGCAGGACCTCCCTGCTTTTGTACTCCATCCCTCTCGCAATGAAGGCCAACATTCCATTCGCCTTCCTGATTACCTGCTGCACCTGCAAACTAACTTTTTTTGCGATTCATGCACAAGGAGTTTCATTATCTTAAGAGGCTGCTCCTGAAATTCTGGCTGCACTTCAATCCCACTCTCCTGATCTTTGGGCACCCTGTGTGGAGGGGAGCGGGTAGGTCCGAGGGCCTCCTCGTAGGACTGCTCCTGGGCATGGCCAAGGGTGCCATCAGCCGGTCCAGGCAGCGGGCGGTCGAGGGGGTCGTTCAACCTGACTGCCTGCCTCTCTTCCGCTCTTACATCCGGTCCAGGGTGTCCTTGGAGATGGAGCACGCGGTGTCCACCGGTACGCTCACGGCCTTCCGTGAGAGGTGGGCACCGGAGGAACTGGAGTGCATCATCACGCCCGGCAACCAAATTTTAATTTGATTTTACGTTTTAAAGTTTAATTTGTTTTAATTGCCGGTGCTTTTAGTGTCCCCCCTCCCCTTTTATAGGGGGCACTGGAGGAGAAAAAAATTTGATTTTAGTGCCCCAAAAAAAAAAAGAAAACAAAAGAAAAACACAAAAAAAAAAACTACAAAAAAGAAAAAAAATGGGCCTTGTAAATATCTGGTGTGTCATCCAGGTCGGGTGGCACCATTTAATGTTTATGTGTTACAGGTAAACTCCAAAAGAGTTTCATGCACAAGGACCCCCAGGTCCCTCTGCACCTCAGCATGTTGTAATTTCTCCCCATTCAAATAATATTCCCTTTTACTGTTTTTTTTCCCCAAGGTGGATGACCTCACACATTCCGACATTGTATTCCATCTGCCAAACCTTAGCCCATTCGCTTAACCTATCTAAATCTCTTTGCAGCCTCTCTGTGTCCTTTACACATCCCGCTTTCCCAGTCCTCTACACAACCCGCTTTCCCATGTTTGCCACGCATGGCCTGCTTGATGTCCTTGTAAGTGACAATAGGCCGTGCTTTACCAGTGTCGAGTTCAAGGAGTTCATGACCCGCAATGGGATCAAACATGTCATATCTGCCCTGTTTAAACCCGTGTCCAACAGTCAGGCAGAATGAGCAGTTCAAACAATCAAGCAGAGCTTGAAAAGGGTAACTGAAGGCTCACTGCAGACTCGCTTATCCCGAGTCCTATTTAGCTACCGCACAAGACCCCACTTGCTCACTGGGGTTCCTCCCGCTGAACTGCTCATGAAAAGGGCACTTAAGACAAGGCTCTCGTTAGTGCACCCTGATCCACACGAACAGGTAGAGAGCAGGCGGCTTCAACAGAATACATATCATGATCGTGCAAATGTGTCACGCGAAATTGATATAAATGATCCTGTATTTGTGTTGAACTATGGACAAGGTCCCAAGTGGCTTCCTGGCACTGTTTTGGCCAAAGAGGGGAGTAAGGTGTTTGTGGTCAAACTCTCAAATGGAGTCACCTGCAGGAAACACTTGGACCAAACCAAACTCAGATTTACAGACTATCCAGAACAACCCATAATAGACTCCACCTTTTTCGACCCTCCAACACACACACAAGTGGCAATCGACCCAGCGGTTGACCACGAAGCAGAGCCCAGCAGGACTCACCACCCCCAGCAGCCCAGCAAGGCCAGCTGCGCAGCAGCCCAGCGAGGGCCCAACAAACGACTCACCAAAATCAGCATTTGCACCGAGACGATCAACCAGGGAAAGGAAGGCCCCAGATCAACTCACATTGTAAATGGTTACACAATTGATTTTTTGAGGAGTGTTGTTATGTATGGAAACCTGTAAATAGCATGTCTAAGCACCAGAGGGCTTATTCCCTGGAGTCCCAAGGGATCCCACAATCCCTTGGGAGCACCTGTATATAAGGAGGCCTCACAGGCTGGAGAGGCACTCTGAGATCTGTAATAAAGGATTACGGTCACACCTTACTTTGAGCTTGCAGTATCTAGCCTGACTATTCAAGACATAACAGTTAGTATGCAGGTACAGCAAGTGATCAGGAAGACCAATGGAATCTTGGCCTTTATTGCAAAGGGATGGAGTATAAAAGCAGGGAAGTCTTGCTACAGTTATATAGGGTATTGGTGAGGCCACACCTGGAATACTGCATACAGTTTTGGTTTCTACATTTACGAAAGGATATACTTGCTTTGGAGGGAATTCAGAGAAGGTTCACTCGGTTGATTTCAGAGATGAAGGAGTTGACTTATGAGGAAAGGTTGAGTAGATTGGACCTCTACTCATTGGAATTCAGAAGAATGAGAGGTGATCTTATCAAAATGTATAAAATTATGAGGGGGCTTGACAAGGTGGATGCAGGAAGGATGTTTCCACTGATAGGGGAGACTAGAACTCGGGGGCATAATCTTAAAATAAGGGGCTACCCATTTAAAACTGAGATGAGGAGGAATTTTTTCTCTCAGAGGGTTGTAAATCTGTGGAATTTCCTGCCTCAAAGAGCTGTGGAGCTGGGTTATTGAATGAATTTAAGACAGAAATAGACAGTTTTTTAAACGATAAGGGAATAAAGGTTTATGGGGAGCGGGCAGGGAAATGGACCTGAGTCCATGATCGGATCAGCCATGATCATATTAAATGGCAGAGCAGGCTCGAGGGGCGATATGGCCTACTCCTGCTCCTATTTCTTATGTTCTTATTAAGAGCCTGCAAAGGGATATAGACAGGTTAAGTGAATGGGCAATAAGGTGGCAAATGGAGTATAACGTGAGGATATTCACTTTGTTACAAAGGATAGAAAAACAGAATATTTTTTAAATGGTGAGAAACTATTACATGTTGGTGTTCAGAGAGATATAGGTGTCCTCGTACAGGAAACAGAGAGAGTTAGCATGCACGTACAGCAAGCAATTAGGAAGGCAAATGGCATGTTGGCCTTTATTGCAAGGGGTTGGAGTACAAGAGTAAGGAAGTCTTACTACAATTGTACAGGGCTTTGGTGAGATCAAACCTGGAGTACTGTGCACACTCTTGTTCTCTTTATCTGATAAAGGACATGCATGCCTTAGAGGCGGTACAACAAAGGTTCACTGGATTGATTCCTGGGATGAGAGGGTTGTCCTGTGAGGAGAGATTGAGTAGATTGGGCCTACACTCTCTGGAGTTTAGAAGAATTTGAGGTGATCTCATGAAAACATAAGTTTCTGAGAG
Organism: Pristiophorus japonicus; assembly: GCF_044704955.1. NCBI lineage: Eukaryota > Metazoa > Chordata > Chondrichthyes > Pristiophoridae > Pristiophorus > Pristiophorus japonicus. The sequence continues at coordinate 122,976,193 of NC_091978.1, read as the reverse complement.
GGATTGACAGGGTCAATGCTAAGAGATTGTTTCCCATGGCTGGAGAGTCTAGAACTAGGGGGCATAGTCTTGGGATAAAGGGTTGGCCATTTAAGACTGAGATGAGGAGGAATTTCTTTACTGAAAGGGTTGTGAATTTTTGGAATTCTCTACTCCAAAGGCTGTGGATGCTGAGTCGTTGAGTATATTCACGGCTGAGATAGATAGATTTTTGGACTCTAAGGGAATCAAGGGATATGGGGATTGGGCAGGTAGGTGGAGTTGAGGTGGAAGATCAGCTATGATCTTACTGAATGGCGGAGCAGGCTCGAAGGGCCATATGGCCTCCTCCTGCTCCTAATTCTCATAATCTTATTTTCTTATGCATTCATGTTCCTTTTAAAAAGCTATCGGCTTGTGATCATTTAGGCTGAAACTAATAATTACACGTAATCAAAAGATAATAAAGAAGATAATTTGCAATACAGTCTTTGCATAATAATCAAAACTGTATCTGAAACTAAAATAATTGGGATAAATTTTTAAAATCATCTGATAGAACGTCTCGCTTTCTAAGCTGATAACCATATAAGGCCAGTATGTTTTTCAGGTCATGATGCACTACCTTGAAAAAATAGACATTATCTGTTGTGCTCCATTAACTTGTGCATCTGCTGGTTGATTAATGAACAGGTATGAGTTATGAATAGCATGGGAAAGCCTTTGTCCTAGTTCCCTGAACTCCTAGCTATGTAAAAATGAAAGGAGCAAAAAGAGAGAAAATAAAAACTTCTAATCCTCTATGTCTCCTTTCTCTGACGTGCTCCCTTTACAGGACTATGGCTGGCTCTGTTGCACAGGAGGGCAGGAAAAAGAGTGGGCGAGCGATAGTGATAGGGGATTCAATTGTAAGGGGAATAGATAGGCGTTTCTGCGGCCGCAACCGAGACTCCAGGATGGTATGTTGCCTCCCGGGTGCAAGGGTCAAGGATGTCTCGGAGCGGGTGGAGGACATTCTAAAAAGGGAGGGAGAACAGCCAGTTGTCGTGGTGCACGTTGGTACCAATGACATAGGTAAAAAAAGGGATGAGTTCCTACGAAATGAATTTAAGGAGCTAGGAGCTAAATTAAAAAGTAGGACCTCAAAAGTAGTAATCTCGGGATTGCTACCAGTGCCACGTGCTAGTCAGAGTAGGAATCGCAGGATAGCTCAGATGAATACGTGGCTTGAGCAATGGTGCAGCAGGGAGGGATTCAAATTCCTGGGGCATTGGAACCGGTTCTGGGGGAGGTGGGACCAGTACAATCTGGACGGTCTGCACCTGGGCAGAATCGGAACCAATGTCCTCGGGGGAGTGTTTGCTAGTGCTGTTGGGGAGGAGTTAAACTAATATGGCAGGGGGATGGGAACCAATGCAGGGAGATAGAGGGAAACAAAAAGGAGGCAAAAACAAAAGACAGAAAGGAGATGAGGAAAAGTGGAGGGCAGAGAAACCCAAGGCAAAGAACAAAAAGGGCCATTGTACAGCAAAATTCTAAAAGGACAGAGGGTGTTAAAAAAACAAGCCTAAAGGCTTTGTGTCTTAATGCAAGGAGTATCCGCAATAAGGTGGATGAATTAACTGTGCAAATAGATGTTAACAAATATGATGTGATTGGGATTACGGAGACGTGGCTCCAGGATGATCAGGGCTGGGAACTCAACATCCAGGGGTATTCAACATTCAGGAAGGATAGAATAAAAGGAAAAGGAGGTGGGGTAGCATTGCTGGTTAAGGAGGAGATTAAGGCAATAGTTAGGAAGGACATTAGCTTGGATGATGTGGAATCTATATGGGTAGAGCTGCAGAACACCAAAGGGCAAAAAACGTTAGTGGGAGTTGTGTACAGACCTCCAAACAGTAGTAGTGATGTTGGGGAGGGCATCAAACAGGAAATTAGGGGTGCGTGCAATAAAGGTGCAGCAGTTATAATGGGTGACTTTAATATGCACATAGATTGGGCTAACCAAACTGGAAGCAATACGGTGGAGGAGGATTTTCTGGAGTGCATAAGGGATGGTTTTTTAGACCAATATGTCGAGGAACCAACTAGGGGGGAGGCCATCTTAGACTGGGTGTTATGTAATGAGAAAGGATTAATTAGCAATCTCGTTGTGCGAGGCCCCTTGGGGAAGAGTGACCATAATATGGTGGAATTCTGCATTAGGATGGAGAATGAAACAGTTAATTCAGAGACCATGGTCCAGAACTTAAAGAAGGCTAACTTTGAAGGTATGAGGCGTGAATTGGCTGAGATGGATTGGCGAATGATACTTAAGGGGTTGACTGTGGATGGGCAATGGCAGACATTTAGAGACCGCATGGATGAACTACAACAATTGTACATTCCTGTCTGGCATAGAAATAAAAAAGGGAAGGTGGCTCAACCGTGGCTATCAAGGGAAATCAGGGATAGTATTAAAGCCAAGGAAGTGGCATACAAATTGGCCAGAAATAGCAGCGAACCTGGGGACTGGGAGAAATTTAGAACTCAGCAGAGGAGGACAAAGGGTTTGATTAGGGCAGGGAAAATGGAGTATGAGAAGAAGCTTGCAGGGAACATTAAGACGGATTGCAAAAGTTTCTATAGATATGTAAAGAGAAAAAGGTTAGTAAAGACAAATGTAGGTCCCCTGCAGTCAGAATCAGGGGAAGTCATAACGGGGAACAAAGAAATGGCGGACCAATTGAACAAGTACTTTGGTTCGGTATTCACGAAGGAGGACACGAACAACCTTCCGGTTATAAAAGGGGTCGGGGGGTCTAGTAAGGATGAGGAACTGAGGGAAATCCTTATTAGCCGGGAAATTGTGTTGGGGAAATTGATGGGATTGAAGGCCGATAAATCCCCAGGGCCTGATGGACTGCATCCCAGAGTACTTAAGGAGGTGGCCTTGGAAATAGTGGATGCGTTGACAGTCATTTTCCAACATTCCATTGACTCTGGATCAGTTCCTATGGAGTGGAGGGTAGCCAATGTAACCCCACTTTTTAAAAAAGGAGGGAGAGAGAAAACAGGGAATTATAGACCGGTCAGCCTGACATCGGTAGTGGGTAAAATGATGGAATCAATTATTAAGGATGTCATAGCAGTGCATTTGGAAAGAGGTGACATGATAGGTCCAAGTCAGCATGGATTTGTGAAAGGGAAATCATGCTTGACAAATCTTCTGGAATTTTTTGAGGATGTTTCCAGTAGAGTGGATAAGGGAGAACCAGTTGATGTGGTATATTTGGACTTTCAGAAGGCGTTCGACAAGGTCCCACACAAGAGATTGATGTGCAAAGTTAGAGCACATGGGATTGGGGGTAGTGTACTGACATGGATTGAGAACTGGTTGTCAGACAGGAAGCAAAGAGTAGGAGTAAATGGGTACTTTTCAGAATGGCAGGCAGTGACTAGTGGGGTACGCAAGGTTCTGTGCTGGGGCCCCAGCTGTTTACACTGTACATTAATGATTTAGATGAGGGGATTAAATGTAGTATCTCCAAATTTGCGGATGACACTAAGTTGGGTGGCAGTGTGAGCTGCGAGGAGGATGCTGTGAGGCTGCAGAGCGACTTGGATAGGTTAGGTGAGTGGGAAAATGCATGGCAGATGAAGTATAATGTGGATAAATGTGAGGTTATCCACTTTGGTGGTAAAAACAGAGAGACAGACTATTATCTGAATGGTGACAGATTAGGAAAAGGGGAGGTGCAAAGAGACCTGGGTGTCATGGTACATCAGTCATTGAAGGTTGGTATGCAGGTGCAGCAGGCGGTTAAGAAAGCAAATGGCATGTTGGCCTTCATAGCAAGGGGATTTGAGTACAGGGGCAGGGAGGTGTTGCTACAGTTGTACAGGGCATTGGTGAGGCCACAACTGGAGTATTGTGTACAGTTTTGGTCTCCTAACCTGAGGAAGGACATTCTTGCTATTGAGGGAGTGCAGCGAAGGTTCACCAGACTGATTCCCGGGATGGCGGGACTGACCTATCAAGAAAGACTGGATCAACTGGGCTTGTATTCACTGGAGTTCAGAAGAATGAGAGGGGACCTCATAGAAACATATAAAATTCTGACGGGGTTAGACAGGTTAGATGCAGGAAGAATGTTCCCAATGTTGGGGAAGTCCAGAACCAGGGGTCACAGTCTAAGGATAAGGGGTAAGCCATTTAGGACCGAGATGCGGAGGAACTTCTTCACCCAGAGAGTGGTGAACCTGTGGAATTCTCTACCACAGAAAGTTGTTGAGGCCAATTCACTAAATATATTCAAAAAGGAGTTAGATGAGGTCCTTACTGCTAGGGGGATCAAGGGGTATGGCGAGAAAGCAGGAAGGGGGTACTGAAGTTGAATGTTCAGCCATGAACTCATTGAATGGCGGTGCAGGCTAGAAGGGCCGAATGGCCTACTCCTGCACCTATTTTCTATGTTTCTATGTTTCTATGTTCGCATCCATTAATAATCTACCTAAAATCAAAGTAGCTGGGGCAAATTTTAATGTTCCATGTTGGAACCAGAGAGAAAGGGGAATATCGCCTGCCTGACTCCACGAATGCTGAACACAGACAAATTGCTGACATGAATCACACCTGGGATTGACAGCTCGGATATTAGGGAGAGGAAATTGCATGTAGCTGCAAGGCTTAAAGGCCCATATAGCTTAAAGGGGCACAGTGTTCTTGTCACCAAAGGGGAATACAAGATTGTTGCAGGAAAGGGAAGAGGGAGGGGATGTCCCTGCTCTGCCAAAATAGGATGCAACACATAGAAGTAAAGAAGCTCATTATCACTAAACACTCTTTAATCTGAATGGCTAAAGAGGTTAACAACATCATTATCTGTCTATTGGGAAGGGATCTACTCGGAGCAGCTGTGAAGTGCTATCCAATGTTTGTGTTGTGTTAGTATTGAAGTGACGGGAGATCGTGGCAGAGGAACGGTGAGAGATCGTGGCGGAGGTGCGGCAAATGTTTGTGGCGGAGGAGCGGCGAGAGATTGTGGTGGAGTTGCGGCGAAAGTTTGTGGCGGAAGTGAGAGATCGTGGTGGAGGAGCGGTGAGAGATTGTGGCAAGGTGCGGCAAATGAGGGTATGAGGCCCAGAAGAGCCGAGGGCCCAGGGGCAGCATGGGCCAGCCCACACTGCGATATGTGTGCGCACTAGGTCCGTGCAGCAGAGCAGGTTTCCAGTCATCCTGGGTAACCCTTGCCACTGGATAAAGGCCTAGCTCTGCCAAGCCCGTGTGGAGGCTGGTGTGCAACGGTCACCACACATTAAAAAAATCCACGCACAGGCATATTCCACGCCCACAATTGGAGTTCAGGACTGGAATAGCGGGTCCTTCATTGAAACATCTGTGAACCCATGTGGAAGCAAGTCATCCTCATTCGAGGGACCACCTATGATGATAATGAAGTGCTGTAACTGCAGAGATTAGAAAAACATGTAGCAATGGCAGAGTGGTTTTAATGGGGGATTTTAACATTCATATAGATTGGGATAAACAGATTAGCACATGTCAGAAAGGTAGTGAATTTCTTGAGTGTGTCCGCGATGCTTTTATGCAACAATATGTCCTCGAACCAACAAGGGGGCAAGCAATATTAGATTTAGTAATGAATAACGAGCCAGATTTAGTTAACAGCCTAATGGTGCGAGAACATTTATCTAATAGCGATCATAACGTGATTGAGTTCAAAGTACAGTTTGAAAGGCAGAAACACGAAACAGCTTCTAAGATTCTAGATTTAGGTAAGGCTGACTTCAATGGAATGAGGCAGAGACTGTCCACAGTAAACTGGAAAAATCTGTTAATGGGTAATATGACAGAAAATCAGAACAAGGTGTTGAAAATAGAATTTGACATGATACAGAACCAGTTTATAGCCCTGAGGAGCAAGAGCTTTGCTTGCTAAAAAACAGCCAAAGGCAATTAAAGAGGTAAAAGAGAACATAAAACATTAAAAAATCATATAAAATGCAAAAACAAGCACAGATCCTGGTGAATGGGAAAGATACAAACAACAGCAAAGGATGACAAAACAGATAGTAAGAGCTACAAAAAGGAGTATGAAAGGAAACTAGCAATAGATATCAAAATCAACACAATTTTTTTTACAATTATATTGGGGAAAAGATGCTGGTCAGGAGCAATGTTACCCCCTTAAAAATTGATATTGGTGATATTGTCAATGATAATAAGGAAATGGCGGACACGTTAAACAATTACTTTGTGTCAGTATTTACAGTAGAGGAAGAGGATAGCATGCCAAACACCCCAAGGAAACTGATACTGAATCAGGGATAGGGACTCAACAAAATTAACATAAGCAAAATAACAGTAATGAAGAAAATAATGGCACTAAAGAGTGACAGATTCCCAGGACCAGATGGTTTCCATCCATGGGTTTAAAGGAAGTAGGCGAGCATATAGCAGATGCTCTAACTATAATCTTCCAAAGTTCTCTCAATTCAAGAACTGTTCCTTTAGATTGGAAAATTGCACATGTCGCCCCACTATTTAAGAATGCTGAGAAAGGGAAAGCAGGGAATTATAGATCAGTGTTTTAGCCTAACATCTGTTGTCAGGAAATTACTAGAGTCTATAATTAAGGATAGGGTGACTGAACACCTTGAATATTCTCAGCTGATCAGAGAGAGCCAGCATAGATTTGTAAAAGGTAGGTCATGCCTGATAAACCTGATTGAATGTTTTGAAGAGGTGACTAAAGCAGTGAATGTCTATGGATGTTATTTATATGGAATTCCAGAAGGGGTTTGATAAAGCCCCTCATAAGAGACTGTTAACTAAGGTTGAAGTCCATGGAAGTGAAAGGAAATTATTGACCTGGTTAGGAAATTGGCTGAACGGCAGGAGACAGAGATAATGGGCAGGTAATCTAATTGGCAGGATGTGTCTAGTGGGGCCTCAACTATTCACTGTATTTAATAATGACTTAGATGATGGGATAGAGAGGCACATATCCAAATTTGCCGATGACACAAAGATAGACAGCATTGTAGGCAGTGTAGATGGAAGCATACAATTACAACAGGATATTAATAGATTAAGTGAAGGGACAAAACTGTAGCAGATGGACTTCAATATAGGAAAATGCGAGGTCATCCACTTTGGATCTAAAAGGATAGAACAGGGTACTTTCTAAATGGTGAAAAGCTAAAAACAGTTGAAATCTGTCATGTGTGTATGCCTGGATTTACTAGCCACCAGGTGGCGCCACTGTCGGAGGTCATTGGGCTGTGTGTACGTGTGTGCGGCCCATGTATAAAAGGTCAGCCAACTTGTAATGTACTCACTTTGGGCCCTAATAAAGTAGAGCCAGGTTTGTACCTGTTTGGAATTCAGTCTATTGAATTATTGCATACACAATATTTGGCAACGAGATAACAAGAACTTTCGCATGCAAAAATTAGCACAATTCGAATTCTGGAGCGATTTGTGGAGGGAGAAGATTGGGCAGACTTTGTAACCCGCTTGAACCGGTACTTCGTGGCCAACAAAATGGAGAAAGAGGCAGACGCAGTTCAGCGCCGGGCGGTCCTCCTCACGGTTTGTGGTCCGAAAATCTATGGACTCAAAGAATCTCCTCTCACCCTTAAGTCCAATGGACAAGGACTATGAAACATTGTGTGCTCTGGTACATGACCATCTCAAACCAGATGAAGGCATCATCATCTCAAGATATCGATTCTATACGCACATTCGTTCTGAGGGCCAAGATGTATCGGAATTCGTTGCCAACCTAAGACGTCTAGCTGGACCATGTAAGTTCGAAACTGCGTTGGCAGACATGCTGCGGGACTTTTTTGTAATCGGCATCAACCACGTAAACTATTGGTGGCGGAGATACAGGATTTAAGCAAGGCCATCACGATTGCCCAATCATGCATGATGACGGACAAAAGCTTAAAGCAGCTATAATTGAAAAATCGGAACTTGGCAAGTACCGTAAACAAGATAGTATAGTCGTTTGGCAGAGCTGCATATGGCAGGGCCTACCCGACTGCGTAAGCGAAACCTGTGGCTGCTCAAAGTCCACCAACGGGAATGAATCCGATATCACCGTGTTGGCGTTGTGGGGGAAATCATCGGCATCATCAGTGTCGGTTTAAACAATATATTTGTAAAGACTGTTCGAGAGTGGGGCATCTCCAGCACATGTGTCTGCATCTGAGCAAGCATGCTGCGACACATTCCATGGAGGATGATGACCAGTCTAGCACGGATCCGGATATGTAATTCAAGATACCAGAGGAGGAAGTGCATGGACTGTATTCATTCCTAACAAAGAGCCAACCGCTAATGATTAATGTAAAACTTAATGGTGTGCCAGTGTCGATGGAATTGGACACGGGTGCGAGTCAATCAATAATGAGCCAGAGGACTTTCAACAAGATCATTATTAAGGTGGGATACTAAGGTTGTGAGGGCTAAGCTGAGTCCAGTCAATGCCAAGTTGCGTATGTATAGTAAAGAACTCATAACGGTGATTGGCAGTGCAGTAGTCAAGGCGTCGTATGATGGTGCGGTTCACGATTTACCGTTATGGATTGTTCCAGGTAATGGTCCAATGCTGTTCAGCAGGAACTGGTTAGAAAAAATCAAATGGAACTGGAATGAGATCCAAGCGTTGTCGTCGGAGGAAGATACTCCATGTGCTCAAGTGCTGAGTAAGTTCCCCTCACTGTTTGAACCAGGCATCGGCAATTTCACGGGAGCCAAGGTGCAGATCCACGTGGACTCCGATGCAAGACCCATCCATCATAAAGCTTGGGTAGTTCCGTACATAATGAGGGAGAAGGTCGAAATCGAACTGGATAGACTCCAGCGTGAAGGGATCATATCACCGGTCGAATTTAACGAATGGGCCAGCCCCATTGTTCCCGTGTTTAAAAGAGATGGCACTGTCAGGATTTGTGGAGACTACAAGGTTATGATCAACTGAGTTTCGAAACAGGATCAATATCCGTTACCGAAGGATGATGAACTGTCTGCAACACTAGCCGGGGGAAAGTTGTTCACAAAACTGGATCTGATGTCGGCCTACATGGCACAGGAGCTGGTCGACACGTTGAAGAAACGTACGTGCATCAACACCCATAAAGGACTGTTTATCTACAACAGGTGCCCTTTTGGAATTCGCTTGGCTGCAGCCATATTTGAGAGGAACATGGAGAGTCTAGTGAAGTCCGTCGCCAGAACCGTCGTGTTCCAAGACGACATACTGGTCACAGGTTGTGACTCCGCCGAACATCTGAACAACCTGGAAGAGGTTCTACATCGTCTGGACAAAGTGGGACGCAGACTGAAATGCTTGGAAGTCGAATTCCTAGGGAGGAAAATTGCTGCTGACGGTATCAGGCCTATGGACTCGAAAACCAAGGCCATCAAAAATGCACCCAAGACTCAGAATGTGATGGAGCTGCATTTGTTCCTTGGTCTACTCAACTACTTTGGTAATTTCTTATCTAGATTGAGCACCTTATTCGAGCCACTGCACATGCTGCTAAGAAAAAGCAACACAACTGGGTTTAGGCTGCGTCTCAAGATCGAGCTTTTGAGAAAGCTACTAATCTGCTTTGCTCCAACAAGCTGCTGGCACATTATGATCTGTGTAAGCGTCTAGTATTGGCCTGTGATGCTTCATCATATTGAGTTGTTTGCGTGCTCCAACAAGCTAAAGAGTTGGGCAAATTACAACCTGTTGCATATGCTTCAAAAAGTTTGTCAAAGGCGGAAAGAGCCTACAGCATGGTAGAGAAAGAAGCACTAGCCTGTGGGGATGAGTTTAAAAAGATGCAACTGTTTGGTCTTTGCTTTGAACTGGAAACAGATCACAAGCCACTCATTTCATTGTTTTCGGAAAACAAAGGTATCAAGACCAATGCATCGTTCCACATCTAGACGTGTGCGTTGACATTATCTGCCTATGATTATGTCATTCGCCGTAGACCTGGCACTGAGAATTAGAAACATAGAAAATAGGTGCAGGAGTAGGCCATTCGGCCCTTTGAGCCTGCACCACCATTCAATAAGATCATGGCTGATCATCACCTCAGTATCCCTTTCCTGCTTTCTCTCAATACCCCTTGATCCTTTCAGCCATAAGGGCCATATCTAACTCCCTCTTGAATATATCCAATTAACTGGCATCAACAACTCTCTGCGGTAGAGAATTCCACAGGTTAACAACTCTCTGAGTGAAGAAGTTTCTCCTCATCTCGGTCCTAAATGGCTTACCCCTTATCCTTAGACTGTATCCCCTGGTTCTGGACTTCCCCAACATCGGGAACATTCTTCCTGCATCTAACCTGTCCAGTCCCGTCAGAATTTTATATGTTTCTATGAGATCCCCTCTTACTCTTCTAAACTCCAGTTAATACAAGCCCAGTCGATCCAGTCTCTCCTCATATGTCAGTCCTGCCATCCTGGGAATCAGTCTGGTGAACCTTCGCTGTACTCCCTCAATAGAAAGAACGTCCTTCCTCAGATTAGGAGACCAAAACTGAACACAATATTCCAGGTGAGGCCTCACCAAAGCCGTGTACAACTGCAGTAAGACCTCCCTGCTCCTATACTCAAATCCCCTAGCTACGAAGGCCAACATACAATTTGCCTTCTTCACCACCTGCTGTACCTGCATGCCAACTTTCAATGACTGATGTACCATGACACCCAGGTCTCGTTGCACCTTCCCTTTTCCTAATCTGCCACCATTCAGATAATATTCTGCCCTCATGTTTTTGCCACCAAAGTTGATAACCTCACATTTATCCACATTATACTGCATCTGCCATGCATTTGCCCACTCACCTAACCTGTCCAAGTCACCCTGCAGCCTCTTAGCGTCCTCCCCACAGCTCACACTGCCACCCAGCTTTGTGTCAGCTGCAAACTTGGAGATATTACACTCAATTCCTTCATCTAAATCATTGATGCATATTGTAAATAGCTGGAGTTCCAGCACTGAGTCCTGCGGCACCCAACTAGTCACTGCCTGCCATTCTGAAAAGGACCCTATTATCCCGACTCTCTGCTTCCTGTCTGCCAACCCGTTCTCTATCCATGGCAGTACATTATCCCCAATACCATGTGCTTTAATTTTGCACACCAATCTCTTATGTGGGCCCTTGCCAAATACACCACATCCACTGGTTCTCCCCTGTCCACTCTACTAGTTACATCCTCAAAAAATTCTAGAAGATTTGTCAAGCATGATTTCTCTTTCATAAATCCATGCTGACTTGGACTGATCCTGTCACTGCTTTCCAAATGTGCTTCTATTTCATCTTTAATAATTAATTCCAATATTTTCCCCACCACTGATGTCAGGCTAACCAGTCTATAATTCATCGTTTTCTCTCTCCCTCCTTTCTTAAAAAGTGGGCTTACATTAGTTACCCTCCAGTCCATAGGAACTGATCCAGAGTCGATAGAGTGCTGGCAAATGATCACCAATGCATCCACTATTTCTAGGGCCACTTTCTTAAGTATTCTGGGATGCAGACTATCAGGGTCTGGGGATTTATCAGCCTTCAATCCCATCAATTTCCCAAACACAATTTCCTGACTAATAAGGATTTCCTTCAGCTTCTCAGTAGACCCTCTGTCTCCCAGTTTTTCCTGAAGGTTATGACAGAACCAACCGATGCATTGAGCCGTCTGCCGTTGCCCACACTGAAGGTGGAAACGCCACAACTGGCAGACCGACTGTTAGTCATGGATGCTTTTGAAAGTGAAGAAACCCCTGTCACAGCCCAACAAGTTAAGACCTGGACCAGCCAGGACCCAATATTATCGGTTGTGAAATGTTGTATCCTTAGTGGTGATTAGTCTGCCATACCCAAGCAAATGTGTGAGGAGACCAAACCTTACACCGTCGCAAAGACAAACTATCCATTCAATCAGATTGTATACTGTGGGGTAATCGTGTTGTTATGCCCAAGAAAGGCTGAGAGAAATTTGTACGTGATCTACATAGCACGCATCCCGGTATTGACATGATGAAAGCCATTGCCAGGTCGCATGTATTGTGGCCTGGAACTCATTCTAATCTGGAATCATGCGTGCATCAGTGCAACACTTGCATGCAGCTTAGTAAAGCACCAGCGGAATCGCTGCTGAGTCTGTGGTCATGGCCATCTAAACCATGGTTCAGGATCTTCATCGACTTTGCAGGTCCCTTCCTGGGAAAGACGTTCTTAGCTGTGGTGGATGCTTATTTCAAGTGGATAGAGTGTACAATCATGTCATCCAGCACATCCACCGCTACCATTAAGAGCCTTCGTGTCATGTTTGCTCGCATGGTCTGCCTGACATCGTTGTAAGCGACAACGCATCTTGCTTCACCAGTATGGAGCTTCAAGAGTTCATGAAGCTCAATGGTATCAAACATGTGAGGTCAGCACCATTCAAACCCGCATCCAATGGATAAGCAGAGTGTGCGGTCCATACCATCAAGCAGAGTATGAAACATGTAACTCAAGGTTCACTGCAAACTCGCTTGTCACGCATATTGCTTAGTTACAGGGCAAGACCCCATACACTTACCTTGGTCTTCCCTGCTGAACTATTGATGAAGAGAGGTCTCAAGACCAGGCTCTCTCTTGTCCACCCTGACTTGAATAATCGTGTCGAATACAGACGTCAAAGTCAGTAAGAGTATCATGATCGCGCTATTGTGTCACGTGACATTTCTATCAATGATTCTGTGTATGTACTAAATTATGGTCAAGGTCCCAAATGGATCACCAATACTGTTACGGCCAAGGAGGGTAACAGAGTATTTATCGTTAAGCTCAAGAATGGGCAGACATGCAGGAAACATGTCGAAACGATGAAGATGTGGCACACGGATGAACCAAAACAGTCTGAGGAAGACACAATCAGTGACCAACCAACCTACCCTCAGTCATTCAAGGACTCCGCTGTCATCAATGAATCTGGACTTTCAATCACTGACATGGTCAATGAATCTGGACTTTCAATCTCTGACATGGTCACTGCCACTCCCATCAGATCAACTACCCAGCCCCCAGTCATAACAGACTCAGAACGCTCGCCCAAGGCTGGAATTGAACTGAGACGTTCAACTCGGGAGCAGAATGCCCCGGACCATCTCAATTTGTAAAAAGACCGTTAGTAATGTATGTATGCTTGGGTTTACTAACCAACAGGTGGCGCCACTGTCAGAGGTCATTGGGCTGTGTGCATGTGCGTGCGGCCCAGGTATAAAAGGCCAGTCATCTTGAAATGTACTCACTTTGGGCCCTAATAAAGTAGAGCCAGGTTTGTACCTGTTCGGAGTTTTCAGTATTCAGTCTCTTGAGTTATTGCATACACAACAAGATCCAAAGAGACTTGGAGATCTAGGTACATAAGTCATTAAAATGTCATGAACCGGTACAGAAAGTAATCAAAAAAGCTTACAGGAGTGATGTTAAGAAACTCTTCGACAGAAAAAGGATGGTAGAAGTTTGCAACTCTCTTCCACAAAAGGCAATTGATGCAAGATCAATTGTTAACCTGTAATCTGAGATTGATAGATTTTTGTTAACCAAAGGTATTCAGGGATATGGGCCAAAGGCGGGTATATGGAGTTAGGTCGCAGATCAGCCATGATCTGATTGAATGGCATTACACTCACTAGGGGCTAAATGGCCGACTCCTGTTCCCATGTTCCAATTCCTTTGTTTTGTGTGTTGTATTTTGCTTTGGTAGACTCTTTCCTGTTGATGATCACTGTCTCACAGAGAGTCAATCATGATGCCTGGCAGATGGCAGCAAATCATGTTAATGCTAACAGTATTGTTCCATGGACCTGGCAGCAGGGCAGGAAGAAGTGCAGTGATATCATCAGTGTGCCTAGATCGGAAATCCCACCACAATCTCAGGTTAATATAATGTTTCATCTGTGAAGCGCAGGCTGCTAACCTCACATCCACACAGTCTGACATGAACTTGAAAGCTTCACATGTTTGCCCATTATGTAGCGTGAAAGATTAAATGCACCTCCCATTTTCATTAACACATTCCTCCCTGACACTTCAAATGCTGTTCCTTTGACAATTCCTTCAATCTACTGCATCACCATGATGCTTGTTTCTGTAATCATATACACTATGGACAGCAGGCTGATACATGGCTAGGGCCAAATAATTCAGCCTTTTCTACTGCTCTGGCAGAAGACTGCTGATAACAAGAGAAACTGAAGTTACACAGGAGGAGGACAACTCCCCCAAACTCCATCTCCTGACACATTCTGAGGGGGCAGCCAGCAAAGGGAAAATATGGAGAAAATAGGGGATGAGGAATCAGGATGTGTGGGGATGAGGAATCAGGATGTGTGGTCCTGATTTTTCTTGGTCTTTCTTTATCTATTTATTCACTCACTGCCACACTCACTAGAACCAACTCAGAAAGCAAGTCACTGTGCAGTAAGCAAACTGATTATGTTGTTACCAAGTTGCATCCTAACCCTTGTTCCTTTTCTCTTTGTCCAGGTATGCCACATTAATCAGAACTCAGAGTTGGGTCCTGTGACAGAACTCAAAAAATTGTAGTTGAGCAGGCATTATTACTCATTGAGGGATTTAGACATTGAATTTGATGGGACTGTGTTAGGTGATTTGATGGGACTGCACTAGGTGATATACAGAGCACAACCAAGTATTCAGGAGAAGATGGCACAAGAGGAAAAGAAAACCACATTTGCTCTGATTCATTTTCTGCTAAAGAGGATATGGTTGCAGAATTCAAAGGCCCTGTTTTTAAAAACGAGAATACTTTCTGAGAATGAAAGATTTCTTAAGGTGTTTTTGTGACCCTGCTTTTGAAAGTTCCCAAGCCCTTTGGTCTATCGGTGCCAGTTACGATGGCAATCCATCATTATTTGGCTTACCTATAAGAGGAAAGATGTATGGGTGCTGGTAAAGAAACATAATAGGACTGCTGAAACCCATCTCCACCCCCCACCCCCACCCCCCCACAGCTAAATATACAGGCTAAGGAGTGTATTATAGTACATTGGATGTTAATTAAACACATTCGGGGCGTTAACAGCCGCGAGGGAGGAGTTCCTGCACCGGGTGCGGAAGTCCCGACCCGCGAACTATATTGGGGTTACCGCCCCCCGAGAGAAACTGCAGCACAAAATCCCACGCTGCAGTTCCTGTCGAGGCAGGACCGGGGCGTAAAGGCATGCAAATTTTCCAGCGCTATGCGGTAGACACGTAGCGCTGGCGGGTAGACAGGGCCCTCCCTTTCCATTAAAGGGGCGGGCCAAGCTGCCGACTCTGCAGGCAGGAAACGGATCCATCACTGGATGATCAGGGAGCGGGGTGCCGTGGTAGCAGCCCAGCACACAAGCGGAGTGCCAAGCTGCAAGCACGAATTTTCACTCTGGGGCGAAAATGGGTCGCTACGCATGTTGATGACAGCATTCATAGTACGCAACCTGAGCCTCACGATCTCACAGCCTCGCTATTGTCCTGTGCTATGTCTTCCCTTGGTCTTGTTCACACTGCTCCACCTCTGGGCTCCGACCTCTCCGCTCTTCCATGCCTCGTGAGTCCTCTCTTCTCCGCTTTCGACCTTCAGATCTCGCCCACCCCGACCTCCGGATCTCACCCGTTCCGACCTCCAGACCTCGCCTTCCCCGACCTCCGCTTCTGACCTCTGCTCCACACTGCTTCTGACCTCCGCTCCTCGCCCCTTCCGATCTCCGCTCCTTGCTTCTTCTGACCACCCATCCTCGCCACATCCGACTTCTGGTCCTCTCTGCATCCGTCCTCTGCTTCTCTCGCTCCTGCTCCTGGGTCCCGACCCCTCCACTAGGCTCCATCATGCTCCAAGAGATGCCACCAATCATCTACCTGCATTCTGATGACGTCTAACTTTGTTGCCCACCTTGGTTTTGTTGATCTCTTGAGACCGTTGTGAATTCTGCTGCTGTGGTAGCTAGCATTTTTTGATTTGCCCACAGCTCCAGCCTCTCGCTCCAAACTGCTCCTCCGATTGTCCCACAGTCGGGCTTTTCCCGATCTGCCCACAGCGCTCGTGAACATTATGTATTGCCCACAAGAAAACAGGACATCTAGCCATAACTTCAGCTTTTCTCTTTGGAATCTAGCAGACAATTGAGATGGTCACTCTGAATTCTTTACTGAGAGTGGTGAGAATGTGGATCTCTCTATCACATGGCGTGGTTAAGGCGATTAGCATAGATGCATTTAAGGGGAAGCTAAATAAGTACATGAGGAAGAAAGGAATAGAAGGATATGTTGAGAGGGGGAGATGAAGTAAGGTGGGTGAAGGCTTGTGCAGAGCATAAACTTCGGCATGGGCTTGTTGGACTGAATGGCCTGTTTCTGTGCTGTCTAATTCTAGAATTCAGACCGAGCTGTTTCTGTTGTAAAAAAAACAATCGCTAAATCGGCTGATGCTTTATTTTTCTGCAATCAAAAAGTGATATAAAACATCATTCAAATATTAGAGAATTCGTCAAAAATTCAGCACTTTAAAATAATTTGTTATTTTCTACCATTGGAAATATTATGAACTTCACCTCCGCATTTCACATCTCATTTAGGATTAAAATCAATATAAATGGGCTCATTAATTACAGGCTCAGTAGACAATGTATGAAGTTACTGACTGATAACTAAAGCATGCTAATGGTTCCCTAATCCTTACTCGAGTAGGTAATTGAGATTAACTATATAATTATTAAATCATAATCAGATTTTGGATTGTAGGTAATTTATAAAATGTTCTTAGAATCAAACAGTTCGGGCAAATACACAGACACATGCACTCATTTATATTGTAATAGAATGTTCCGCTCCATTATTAAACCTGAGTTTTAGAAACAAGGGGTAGATTTTTAATTTTTTATGCCTGGGCATTAATCCTCTGCTAGGTAGAGCACCGAGAGAAAAAATAAGGCAGGGATGATTGCCATATGGAGCTGGCTCAATTTTCCTTCTATTTAAATTAATGGAAGGAAGATCAGTGGGCTCCAGGCAGTATTCCCTTTAAGCTGTGCAGCTGTCTCGAGGTCCCGCGTTCACTGCTTGCCAGCTTCACAAAAAAACGGTCATTGGCGGAAGTTTGAATGGGTTGCACCGCCCCCCAAAATTTAGAGGGAACATTGGTTCCAGGTTGCCCAGGCGATTGTAACACCTAGGTAGTAAAGATGAGAATCTGCACAATTGGCCGAAAATAGCGGCCTCGCGTGGACCCGGCGAGGCCTCGCAAAAAACGATTCTTGGGGCGGCAAAAAACGGCTTTTCCGATCTATCAAAATTTCTTTTGACAGATCGAATGCATCCCTGCAGGAAGGACATCCGCGCGGGAGAAATTGTGCTATTTTCCCAACTCATGCCCAACGAAAGTGCTTTGAACTTTTATGCCTGGTAAAACCAAACGCGTAGCTTACTTTTACCAGCGTGACACTTTTAAAACATAGAAAAATTAAATTTAATCACTCATTTTTATGTTAAAAACTCTGCCCATTAAGGTAAGTTTATTTTTAACTCTATTAAAACACATAAAAAAAATTTCCCTCCAATTTTTTTTTCTAAAACATTGAATTACATTTAATTTCCATTGACTTTAAATATGTGAGGTGTTTTTTTAAATTTATTATGCTGTGTTTCGGTGTTTTAGGGGGTTATTCTCATTGATAGTAATGGGAACTCAGCCAAATGGAGTTCCCATTGTTATTAATGAGAATACTGCATAGTGATTGGTGGTCCAGGCCCACGTGATTGAAACATAGATATCCGTACGTGAAAGACAGATCCCCGTACATTTCTCTGGGACCAACAGGTAGTTTCGTGGATTTTTTTCGGGTCGGTGCGTTTGTACAAAGGAAGTCTCCGACCGCAATTTTCCCTCCTATTGCTCTGTAGACCTGTTGGGGTCAACTGCAGTCCTGGCGCTTCGGGTGCTGTGTGTGCCTGTGCCACACACAACTAGTTTTATGTCATAATGTGAGGTCTTATCTTTTCCTTTAATTGGACATTGCTTTTTTTATGGCCCAGCACCCTTCTTTGAATCTCTATTAACCTTTTCTATTTTTATACTGAACCTAACTATGTTATAGCCAATTTTTCCCAATTGTTCTCCTATTCTCACATCAGTTATTTGCCCCACTTCATTACTCAAAACTAATTCAAAGCACTGCTTCTTTCCTTGTGGGACTAGAAAGATACTGATCTCGGAAGCACTCCTGGATATATTCCGCACTTTAACCACATGTATTACCTTTATGCTAGTCTATCTTATAATTAAAATCACACATTATTGCTCTGTAATTTTTTACATATCTCTCTAAATTGTCTGCAGATCTTCACCTCTATCTCATCTCCACTGTTGGGTGGTCAGTAATGCACACTGTGAATTGTACCATTTCCCTTATTCTTTAATTATATCCATATTGATTCTGTCTAAACGCAACCACCTAAAACATCCGTCGTTCTAGTGCTGTGATAGAATCCTTTATTAACACTGCTATCCCACCCCTCTTCCTATTTCTACTGAAAACCATGAATATTAAGTTCCAATTCCTGTCCAAACCTAAGCCACCTCTCCTATAGCTACTATATGCAATTACAGAAAGCAATTAGGAAAGCAAATGGTGTATTAAATTTTATTGCAAGGGGGTTGGAGTATAAAAGATAGAAGTCTTGCCGCAATTATACAGGGCTTTGGTGAGACCATACCAGGAGTACTTTGTAATTTTGGTCTCCTTACATAAGGAAGGATATACTTGCATTAGAAGGTGTTCATCGAAGGTTCACGACATTGATTTCTGGGATGAGTGGGCTGTCCTATGAGAAGAGATTGACTAGAATGGGCCTATATTTTCTGGAGTTTAGAAGAATGAGTGGTGATCTCATTGAAACGTATAAAATTCTTAGAGGAATTGACAGGGTAGTTGCTAAGAGGCTGTTTCCCTGGGTGGAGAGCCTAGAACTAGGGTTCATATTCTTAGGATAAGGGGTCGGACATTTATGACTGAGATGAGGAGAAATTTCTTCACTGAGGGTTGTAAATCTTTGGAATTCTCTACACCAGAGGGGTGTGGATGCTCAGTCAATGAGTATATTCAAGACTGAGATTGACAGATTTTTGGGCACTAGGAATCAAGTGATATGGTTCAGCCATGATCTTACTGAATGGCGGAACAGGCTCGAGGGGCCTTATGGCCTATTCCTGCTTTTATATTTTATGTTCTTATATAACTTCCCTCCATTGTTATTAATGCTATGATTTGAATGTCTTGTGCATTCACATAAATACCACTCAATTCTGACTCCAGATTATTTTTGACACATTGACCCAGATTCTTTTTCCTGGTTTTCCAATTTTTTTAATATCCTTTGCCCCTTCGATAACCATAATTTAAATCTCTCATTTTTAATTTCCCACCATGCCAGTTTGGGAATTTGAAATCAGTTAAAAAAATGAAACATTCTTTGAAGTACTGCATTGGACTGTCAGTCCAGTTTGTATGCATAAGTTGGCATTGAACCCATATCCTTCTGAATCAGAGGCGAGTCTGCTACCAACTGAACCAAGCTGAAATGTGACCACCCTTACAGGGGGCATTTATTTAAAGTGCACAACTAAAATAGTTGAAATATTTCATTGGACTTATTACAACGTCAGTGGAAACATTGTAGATTTTGGAAACCTCAGCTTATGCGGCTCCATAGATTCCTCTTAACCCATTTAAATTTATTGACCCTTCAATGGCCAGGCACTCCTGAAATGTCAAGTTTAGCATTATTAAATTATATTCAAATATACACTTTTTAAACAATTGGAAAGAAATGATTTTCACTTCTCTGTTTCCTTTTCCCTATTCTCTCCTGAAGTCATTATTTTATTTTATTTATTTTAAAATATTATTTTCATGCCAGTTTCTTTTCTGCTCTTTTCTCCTGTCCTGCTGGAATGCATTTCTATAGGTGGTATTAGCCCTCTGGCTAGTTCTGATGAAAGGTCATCGACCTGAAACGTTAACTCTGTATCTCTCTCCACAGATGCTGCCTGACCTGTTGAGTATTTCCAGCATTTTTTATTTCTATATTAACTCTCTGGTACTTCACCCAAGACCTTACTCTTCATGTGCGAGCCTAGATAGTGATAGTTGGCAGGCTGTTGTACCGCGGAGAATCTATCCTTGTTCTATATAATTTGTTACATGTGGTGTGCCCACACACGTGCATTTCCAGCAGCAATTAAATGTGGGAACCGTGGCTGATTTCCCCTTCTGTAGTCCAGGGCATTGAGGCCTGATTTGGCACCCCAACTGATTGTCCCTATTCTATATCTGTAGGTATTAATAATGTAAAGCATTAATATCAGAGAAGCACTCTCTTCATTCCTAATGGATTTTTAATTCATTTTTCATAAAACAAGTAAATAATTCTGTCAGACATTTTATAGACCTACAGCATAGAGCATTTTGAGAAGCAGAATCCATAAGAATTAAAATGTTAGGTCTTTGGTTTTGAAGTGAAAACATTTAAATAATTTTCCTATCCAACTTCTTTCTAGTAGAATATCTTCTCAAAAATAGCCAGCCTCTTCACTTGTGTAGATTTTCATCTTTGGTTTAGAGAGAAGTACTGATGGTGTTGCAGGAATTAATTTCACTCTCCCCTCCCCCAGCTAAGTGTCTTGAATTTATGGATACGCAATCAGTGATTCCTGGTAAAAAGTATACGAGATGGACTATAGCAGTCTAGATTTAATTTGGATAAACCATGGAACAAGAGAAGAGGAAATCGGCATAAATAAAAACTAACAGTAGCATATTTTTCCCCCTTTTCCTCCATAAGCATTTGGATTAATTCACCCTTTATATTTCAATGATCCTCTCATTCAACCCCCACCCCCCAAAAAATACTAACTTAATTTAGAATAGAAAATAAATAATTGTCCATATGTGAATAGGGAAAGCCTCTGTTGATTGCTGCCTCCACGATAGTGCCAAAGTGTCAGATATAAACCATTATTAAACTGTCAGGGAACCATTTAACTAATTGTATGCTGCTGAAAACCAAACTGCAGCAGTCAGTAAATTGAAGGGTTTCTCATTACTAAGCTTTCAAAATGAATAATTACACTTGATGAACTATTGACAGTAATTATTTTCCCTTTTGCCTCAATAAAGGAACAGGAGAAAGCTGGAGACTGTTATGGTTGCCTAGGACAGATGGCAGAAAATAAGAGAACCAATTCTCAAATTTTAAGAGTGGAACATTATTATGTCTTATGGGTTAGATTCTTCCGCACATTAACTATGAATGGTATATATATATATATATTAATTTGTAAGCACAGTATATGGCTTTATACAATCACTGTAATGAAAGGTTATCATACAAAATAAATTCACATAACAAGCAAACAAGCACATCTGCCAACATAACCACTCTATTTTATATTATACTATATATATATTCTATTGTAAAAAATGGATTGGAACCTTTCCCTGTCAAAACATTCAATTTGTCTTATATGAACGGAACTCCTGTTCATGAATGAAAATTAACAATAATATTGAATAAATAGTTATTTCTCCAACCATTAAATGTAGATAAATGAATAAATAGATTTGAGCCCCTCAGATACTATAATTAGATAAATAAATAAATTGGTGGGTATAACCTGCTGTAGTTACAGCAATAACAGTTGTTTTGTGTGCTTATTACAGCTACCTAAATAACTTGTGAATATCATTCACGTTTGGTCGTCATTATATAATTAAAACTGGAATATTGAGCATGAGAAACATGCAGAACACACGATGGTGGAGATTTTCACCAGCATCGCTGGGCAGAAACATTGCAGCCAAAGGAAGGTTACGACCTTGAACTACTGGTCAATAACAATCCAGTGGAGTACCAGGCTGTTATGCGAGCACACCTCACCGCGTTTGCCACTCACAAACATGATTGTAGGAGAGTAAACTGGGTCGAGGTCAGTGTGAGTGGGGACCCCATGACCCGACCACAAAAGCAGTACAATTTCCCCAGGGAAGCAGAGGCAGACATGGAAACGGCCATGAGTTCTTTGGTTAAACAGGGTATATTGAGACCGATAGCCACCCATGTGAACTCTCCACTGTGGCCGGTTAAGAAACCGGACAATTCCCGGAGAGCCACAGTGGACTACCGGGTACACAACCGTAACATCCCTGCCTGTGCACCCACGGTCGCAGCCGTCGCCAACCTCATTGGAAGTATCCCAGCATCCGCAACCACTTTCACGGTGCTGGATATTTCCAACGGGTTTTGGTCCATTCCCTAGCGGAGGGAGGACCAGTACAAGTTTGCTTTTACATTTAAAGGCCAACTGCATGCCCCAGGGTTTTCACAACAGTCCCAGCATTTTTCATCAATGCATGGCTAATTGCTTGAAGGGTTTTAGCAGGCCCCGGCAGCTGATGAGGGTGAGGAGCATGGCCCACTGCTGGCCGAGCTGCTGGAGCTACTTAGGGAGGAAGGTTTTAAAGTTAACCCCAAGAAGGCGCAGATCGGCCAAAAGGAAGTAAAGTTCCTGGGACTGACGGTGCGCACTGGGGAAAGAGCCATTGACAAGGCCAGAAGGGAGGCAGTACAGGAATTACCAGCCCCCAACACAGTCATGGGAGTGAGATCTTTTCTGGGGCTAACAGGGTACTGCAGAGACTTCATTGAGGATTATGCTGCCACAGCAGCCCCTCTGCTCTGGCTCCTACACAAGGGATTGGAGTGGGATTGGGACGAGGGTTGCGAGACAGCTTTTAAACAACTCAAGGAAAGGCTGCAGACCGCACCGGCCCTAGGAGCGATTGATCAGGGGAGAGAGTTTTTCCTGGAGGTGGCAGCCAGCGGAGACAGTCTGAGCGCAGTGCTGCTGCAGGAACGGCACGACCAGCTGAGACCGGTGGTTTACTCCTCCAGGATACTCACCGATGTGGAAAAGGGGTACTCCAACTGTGAGAGGCACTTACTGGCCACTCACTGGGCTGTGAAGAGATCTTTAATCTTCACAGGAGGGTCTCCTCACCCACCATACACCTACCCAGATTCTCCTGGATGGGAAGATTAAGGATGGGACAGTGAGCAGTGCTCACATCGCTCGCTGAACCCTACTCCTCTCCCAGATGGACCTAAGGGTAAAAGGCCTCTGCGAGCCAAGGCTCGCAGCTAACATGATCTACCCAGGGACAGCCCACCGGTGCTCTGTAGAAGGGGTATGGGAAGTCAACGTAGGTTTTTGGGCCGGGATACACTCCACAGGCCGCGAAATCTATGTGGACGATTCGAGCACAGTAACTGCTGGTGAACGACTCACAGGGTGCGGAGTCTATGACCCAGAGTTGAACATTGCCTTCGCTATTAAACTCCCCAGCACCATGAGCGCCCAGCATGCCAAACTGTCCGCGGTGGTATATGTGGTCACACACCCCGAGAAATTCCTTCCCCCTTACACGATTTGCTCGGACAGTATATTTACATGCAACTCGTGTATGGAGTACCTGGCCATCTGGTCCCGTTGGGGGTATACCTCAGCCGACGGGAGACCTTTGGCAATCAAGCCCCTGCTGGAAAAGATCATGACGGCCGTCGGGGAGAAAAGGGAGATTTACATTCACAAGGTGAAAGCCCACTCGACCACTGAACCTCGAGGTCAGGGAAAGCAGCAGGCAGACGTGCTGGCTAAGGAGGGTGCTCGCACAAGGAAGTTTTGGGATTCATACGCCCTAGACCCTATAGCAGCAATTAGGGGCAGGGTAGGAACGGCAGGCAGGGCACGTGTAGTATTAGCCCCGGACCTGAAAACAGTTTAAACCCAGGATCCAGTCCTAAGAACTGTTTTAAACGCACTAACCAAGGGAGAAAATGTAGAAGGACTATACGGCGCAGCAGCCATGACCATTAAAGAAGGCATGCTTGTTCAGGGGAGAGCAATGGGTAGTGCCACAGCAACACAGGAGGGAATTCCTCCAACTGGTCCATGAGGGTCCAGGGGCGGGGCACCCCGGACCTGAGACCACCTGGCAACGGGTGGAACAGGCAAGGTGGTGGCCGAGACTCAGGGAGGATGGCCGCGAGTTCTGCGCTGACTGCCTAGTGTGTGCTGCTAACAACTCTGACCCCAAGAAAAGGAAGGTGTCTATGGGACACATCAGGAAGGTAGAGGGACCATGGCAGTCGATTCAGATCGACTACATCGGGCCCCTACCCACCGCCCAGGGAGGCTATAAGTACTGCCTAGTCCTGGGGGATGTTTTTTCCAAATGGGTTGAAGCCTTCCCATGCCGAACAGCCACCGCTTTAGGAATGGCTAGGATCCTTGTGAAAGAGGTATTTTCCCGGTGGGGACTACCACAGTATGTGGAGTCTGACCAGGGGAGCCACTTCACCAGTCAGGTAATGCAGGCAACCCTTAATGTGTTTGGCATTCAAGGGAAATGGCATGTTGCCCACAATCCACAGTCATCAGGTACTGTGGAGCATTTAAACTGCACCATTAAAGAAAGGCTGCGGAAGGAGACGGGAGACTCACCCCAAAAATGGGTAGAGATCTTACCGCTGATCCTATTGGGGATCCGGGGTAGCCAGTCAAAGAGCACGGGGTATTCCCCACATGAGCTCATGACTGGTAGGGCCATGCGAACCCCCGCCCATGTCGTAGCCCCGGTGCTCACGGAAGGTCAGCTCAGAGAGGTGAACCGGGACCGTTTTGTCAAGAATCTGTTTGAACACCTCAAGCAGATTCACTGGCAAGTCGCTGATAACATGGGGAACCAGCATTGGAGCAACCGATTGCTGCTAGAACCCCGCAAGCACCACGAATGGGAGATAGGGGATCAGGTGATGGTTAGGAATTTTGCCCGGGTAGGAACATTTGGAGCACGATATATGGAACCATACCACATTGTGGACAAGGCAAGCCCCATGGTCTATGCCATAAAGATGTCCCGCCGCAAAAAGTGGTTCCATATCAACCAGTGTTAGCTGTTTAAACCAGGAGAGCCTGAAAAACGTAAGAAGCAGCCAGCAGCTGCTGGCTGTGAAAGTCCCAAAGGGGCGGGGCAGCCAGACAAACAGGGCAGGTGGGAGCGGTGAACTGCGTTACTGGAGGGACGATCCCATCAATTGCTTGGGACTCGGATGCACCCCCAGTAACAGTTGCCCCAAGAAGGACTACCCGCACACCACAGCCAAAAGCCCCTTGGTCACCAGCGCCCCAGTTCCAGTGGTTCGGTCCAGGTAAGGCCGCCACCAGAAAGGGGACACCCAAGGTCAAGAAGCGTTCTAAAGATAAAGGGCCCCCAGCCTGCAGCCTCAGGCTGCGCAAAACCAACAGAGCAGGACTCTGCGGCCACACCAAAAGGGGCAGTGTGCTGCATCATCGAAGGGAACAGTTCTCCGATCGCCTGGGACACAGGGCAAACCCCAGTAACATTAGGGAGAGCCCTCTGGATGTTGCGGCTCAGGCCGCCTTACCTTCAGCCTTACAAGTTGCCTAGAAACCGTCCCAAGCGGAGGTTAAACAGGAATTAGCCTGACTACCCGGAGACGGGTGGCAGATGTACGTACAGCACGTTCTTAATGATATGGGAAATTAAGTGTGGGGTAGGGAAGTTTAGAAAGTTTAGTTTTAGTTATAAGTGACTATGTGAGGACTCGTTCACCCGTGCCAACCCGGAGAGTTGTCTCAGGGCATGGCTGTCTTTTATGTATCCCTACAGGAGCTGGGAAGGAATTTAAAATGGAAAAGGTGCTGCTCCTGCTCGCCCTAATGGGGGTGAGCACCGATGACCAAGGCGACGTGGAGGAATCCCGCATTTATGGGTGCTCTGGAGCGAGGGCACCAACGGTGTATCGGGGGTGGCACAACGGGTGTGGAGGAGATCGCGATCTACTTCCATGAGGGGAGGTGGCCAGGGTGGCTGGGGTCGAACTCTACTCGGTACTCCAGCCAGGACGGATTCCCCTACAGGAACCAACTAGGGGGGAGGCCATCTTAGACTGGGTGTTGTGTAATGAGAGAGGATTAATTAGCAATCTCATTGTGCGAGGCCCCTTGGGGAAGAGTGACCATAATATGGTGGAATTCTGCATTAGGATGGAGAATGAAACAGTTAATTCAGAACTTAAAGAAGGGTAACTTTGAAGGTATGAGGCGTGAATTGGCTAGGATAGATTGGCGAATGATACTTAAGGAGTTGACTGTGGATGGGCAATGGCAGACATTTAGAGACCGCATGGATGAATTACAACAATTGTACATTCCTGTCTGGCGTAAAAATAAAAAAGGGAAGGTGGCTCAACCGTGGCTATCTAGGGAAATCAGGGATAGTATTAAAGCCAAGGAAGTGGCATACAAATTGGCCAGAAATAGCAGCGAACCTGGGGACTGGGAGAAATTTAGAACTCAGCAGAGGAGGACAAAGGGTTTGATTAGGGCAGGGAAAATGGAGTACGAGAAGAAGCTTGCAGGGAACATTAAGGCGGATTGCAAAAGTTTCTATAGGTATGTAAAGAGAAAAAGGTTAGTAAAGACAAACGTAGGTCCCCTGCAGTCAGAATCAGGGGAAGTCATAACGGGGAACAAAGAAATGGCAGACCAATTGAACAAGTACTTTGGTTCGGTATTCACTAAGGAGGATACAAACAACCTTCCGGATATAAAAGGGGTCAGGGGGTCTAGTAAGGAGGAGGAACTGAGGGAAATCCTTATTAGTCGGGAAATTGTGTTGGGGAAATTGATGGGATTGAAGGCCGATAAATTCCCAGGGCCTGATGGACTGCATCCCAGAGTACTTAAGGAGGTGGCCTTGGAAATAGCGGATGCATTGACAGTCATTTTCCAACATTCCATTGATTCTGGATCAGTTCCTATCGAGTGGAGGGTAGCCAATGTAACCCCACTTTTTAAAAAAGGAGGGAGAGAGAAAGCAGCCTGACCTCAGTAGTGGGTAAAATGATGGAATCAATTATTAAGGATGTCATAGCAGCGCATTTGGAAAATGGTGACATGATAGGTCCAAGTCAGCATGGATTTGTGAAAGGGAAATCATGCTTGACAAATCTTCTGGAATTTTTTGAGGATGTTTCCAGTAAAGTGGACAAAGGAGAACCAGTTGATGTGGTGTATTTGGACTTTCAGAAGGCTTTCGACAAGGTCCCACACAAGAGATTAATGTGCAAAGTTAAAGCACATGGGATTAGGGGTAGTGTGCTGATGTGGATTGAGAACTGGTTGTCAGACAGGAAGCAAAGAGTAGGAGTAAATGGGTACTTTTCAGAATGGCAGGCAGTGACTAGTGGGGTACGCAAGGTTCTGTGCTGGGGCCCCAGCTGTTTACATTGTACATTAATGATTTAGACGAAGGGATTAAATGTAGTATCTCCAAATTTGCGGATGACATTAAGTTGGGTGGCAGTGTGAGCTGCGAGGAGGATGCTATGAGGCTGCAGAGTGACTTGGATAGGTTAGGTAAGTGGGCAAATGCATGGCAGATGAAGTATAATGTGGATAAATGTGAGGTTATCCACTTTGGTGGTAAAAACAGAGAGACAGACTATTATCTGAATGGTGACAGATTAGGAAAAGGGAAGGTGCAACGAGACCTGGGTGTCATGGTACATCAGTCATTGAAGGTTGGCATGCAGGTACAGCAGGCGGTTAAGAAAGCAAATGGCATGTTGGCCTTCATAGCGAGGGGATTTGAGTACAGGGGCAGGGAGGTGTTGCTACATTTGTACAGGGCCTTGGTGAGGCCACACCTGGAGTATTGTGTACAGTTTTGGTCTCCTAACTTGGGGAAGGACATTCTTGCTATTGAGGGAGTGCAGCGAAGATTCACCAGACTGATTCCCGGGATGGTGGGACTGACCTATCAAGAAAGACTGGATCACCTGGGCTTGTATTCACTGGAGTTCAGAAGAGTGAGAGGGGACCTCATAGAAACGTTTAAAATTCTGACGGGTTTGGACAGGTTGGATGCAGGAAGAATGTTCCCAATGTTGGGGAAGTCCAGAACCAGGGGTCACAGTCTAAGGATAAGGGGTAAGCCATTTAGGACCGAGATGAGGAGAAACTTCTTCACCCAGAGAGTGGTGAACCTGTGGCATTCTCTACCACAGAAAGTAGTTGAGGCCAATTCACTAAATATATTCAAAAGGGAGTTAGATGCAGTCCTTACTACTCGGGGGATCAAGGGGTATGGCGAGAAAGCAGGAAGGGGGTATTAAAGTTTCATGTTCAGCCATGAACTCATTGAATGGCGGTGCAGGCTAGAAGGGCTGAATGGCCTGCTCCTGCATCTATTTTCTATGTTTCTATGTTTCTGTGTTTCCATCCCATGTCCCAGGGTACAAATGGTTGCGGTGTTGGTCAGTGTTACCGAAGGAAAACGTGTGTGCCTTACCTGTAAGGGACAGATTCCTCTAGCTAGGTGGTGGTGGCTCAGGAAGCTGAGCAAGGACGCAGTAGACCACAGAACCGACTGGGGAACGACACCTACCGGACAATCACAGGGACCGAGGGGGGAGTGAGTGTGTGCTGGGATAAGTGGTGGGAGTCTGAACAGGGGATTTATGTCTGCATGTGGGGATCAGAGAGGGTCTGTCCCGCAGGCATGTCAATTGCCTTTGCCAGACAATGGCAAGACACCGGAGAGGGGGTGGCGTGGGACTCTAGCCTGCTGGCGTGTGAGGTCCCATATTCTCCGATCCCAATTAACACCACTGAAACTGGTAGCACGCCCCAAAAGGCCCCTGCCTACTACCCCGACAGTACGGACAGTAATACAAAGGTGTCCTACCACCACCAAGGGACCAGGGAAGGGATTAGTTCTAGTACCGACCGAAAAGGTACTCTACCAGGGGATACACTATGCAGTAGCCTCAATTATCTTAAACCTTACCGAAGTACGCTTACCTGCATGGTGCCCCAAAGAAATGGAACAACTATACCAGGCACTACTTAAAGAAATGTTTAGAAAATTTTTACGAGTTTGACTTAAGCAATGTAGACAAAACAGAATTGTACAATTTAGACGCCAGAAACACTATGGGTACCGGGAGACAAAAGAAGGGAACCTGGAACGATGTCTTTATGCAATTCCTTCTCGACCCGAACATCTTACCTCTTTGTTGAAATCTGTGGAAATATCGCAAAAACATTTCTACACTCTAGAACAAAAGACAATTAAGATAGGAAGTGAGATCTTGGCTATCATAGTTCCACCCTGGTGGGACATTTTTGAAAATATAGAAGTCCCTACTTGGATCAGGATAGTCTCCCATCTTTTGGTAGTATGTCAGCTTGGGATAGTGCTGTATCTGTTGTGTTCCAAGTACAAAGGGAAGAACCGAAGGCACCAATCTCGATATTACAGGGTGGTGGACAAACC
The DNA here is from genome assembly GCF_044704955.1 of Pristiophorus japonicus. Taxonomy (NCBI): domain Eukaryota; kingdom Metazoa; phylum Chordata; class Chondrichthyes; family Pristiophoridae; genus Pristiophorus; species Pristiophorus japonicus. Next base: position 122,946,734 of record NC_091978.1, on the reverse strand, counting down.
TTAGGAACCCTATCAGCAATTTAAGTTTGTAATTTTGTGTGATGTATTTGAAATATGTATTATTCTTGTGAAGTGAAGTGTAACTTGCCTATATGCCTGTAAAGGGAAGAGGATGTAACTGAATGCTGTATCACGTAAAGGGGAATGTATGCTATGGGTGTTTAGTTTAGGTAATTTGTGGGAAGGTTGGCTCTTGGGAGTCAGGAATTTTTGCTCACCTGTAAAATGACACTATGGTTGGATAGTGTCATAGAGGGGACTGAAGGGTTCCCAAAAATTCCCATGAGTCCCTCTCCCTGACAACTAAAGAAAAGCTCCTCTTGGACTGTTAAAAATGAGCTTTGGATTTTTCAAGTGGAGATCTAAGTTTTAAAAGGAAAAAGGCAAAAGGGGACCAACCTCATAGAAACCCCCCCAGTGTTTGGACTTGTTGAAAAGAGAATTCAAAATGGACCTAAATTACAGAAGCCCGAGATCCCTAAACATCTATGGGAAGGAGCATATCAATTTTAAGATTCTACAACATTTTGGCTGCGAAAAAGAGTTACCGAATACAGGAGGTGGGGCTAACCTCTGTGAAGCAAATTCATGTATTAAGGATCCCAAACTGTCTGGGGGAACTATGCAGCACCAATTCACCCCCTAAGAGATAATCAAATTACCAGCCATTATCTAAACTACAGAACTCATCCAAAATATGCAAGAAGCCAATTACCCAATCAACCACGATGGAAATCATGGGCCCAACTAGCTGGCCAGGAAACTGGACAATCCTAAAACAATGCAAAACCAGTGATAGCACATTATCACACTCTAATCGAGTTACTGCTGATTAGCCCACCAAAAACACTGACAAAGGAGACATTTGAAAATCAATAGACAGAACAGTTTAAACAAAACCCAAGAACTGATTTGGCGCGAAGATAAGGAAGCCTGTTTTAGTATAATTAAAGGCCTGTTCTGGCAGTTAGGTGTGCTTCGAGAGACACTATTAAGGTAGCAGTCTCGTTGCATAAGTGCTACACCAGCCTCGAAAAGTGGGACCCTGAAACATCGGCGAAAGGAATCTCTAAAACCCAGAATGACAGCATCACGACAGCAAACAGGTTTTCAAAATGACTATCGGAAAGTTTTGGACCATCGCGACCAAACAGTCAACTGGAACCAACCCAACAAAACCGAAGAAAGGCCGAAGATTTTTCCACTCTACAAGCTGGTCCTACACTACCAAGGGGTAAAACATTACCTAATGGAACTTTTAAGACTACCCTGACCAAGGAAAAGTGAATACTCACCTCACAAGTCCAATACGCACCTTACCGTATCAGCGGACTCAGCCCAACTGAAGAAGTGACGCAGGTTGAAGTCCCCAACGAGGTCCGGGGTACAGACTACAGAACCCGGACAACTAAGGCGAACCCCAGAGTTTGGAACAGGACCAGGACAACTAAGGCGAACCCCGGAGTTGGAACTGTCAAAAGGGAATTGGTGAGCATGGTCCCTGAAACCCCAGAGTTCTAACCTAGCTGGATAGCGGGTCTGGGAGGTTGGTTTTTTTCTTACTGTTCCTACCTGTTGATGTTCTTGTGTGTTTTCCCCTTCCAGGTTTAGTGCATAAGTATTTTGGGAGGTGGGAGGACTGTGTTCTTTTAATCTGTTATATGTGTTATGTGTTCTTCCCAAATATAGAGCATTTGAGTTGCTATTTCTCCCTGATTACCTGATTACTGTGATTATTAAATACGTGCCCTTTTACTCTGTTTGAACACAATAAAACCAGTTTTGCATCCTACCCAACTGACTCTGTCTCAGTTTCTCACAACCCCCAAATCAGTCCACAGTCGAGAATCCAGGGTGTGGGGCGCCTCGAAAACGCCAAGGAGTAAGAGAAATCTGACCAAAACACCACCCCCTACATAATGGTGACCTAACGCCCCGGATCAGGCCAACGCCATCTTCAGAAGTGCCTACTGCTGGGCAGCTGAAGTGCTCATCTGATTTTGCTGGTACACTGTTTTACTGTGCAAATCGGGGTCTTATGACGTATATAGGATCCTGACTGCCATTTTGGGCATGACTCGGTGGAGCTAGTTTCACCTCGTGCTCCAGCCGAAGGGAGCCATAAAGGCAAAGTTTTTATGATTGTGGTAGAGCCAAGACGAGAAGGAATGCTCCATCCCCACCTGCCTCACCACCGAACGTACCTTGATGCCAGTCAAGTCGTCCTCTGGGCTACCCAATATTACGCCGGCCTGGAATTGATGAGCTGCTGCGTGGTACCCATGTCAGCCCCTGCAGTCCATCAAGTAATGAGGCGTTGCCCTCAAAATGGACCAGTCCTCCTGACAATGCTATTGGCCATCCAACTGGCATACTCTGTGGAGCCAAAATTGCCCCTTCTATAAGGCCTCTGGCTGCCTGAAAGCGGCAGCGAAGGGTCGGTGCGGTTTGGCCACTGAGTCTCCGTGGAGGGGCCACCATTTTATAAGTATTATGTCTTTAATACTCTTATGAATGACTCCACGAGGTCTAGTATTGCACTTGAGCTGTTGTGACCTTAGTCCCATTCCAGAGTGAGGCACAAGCATAGTGGGCAGCCTTTTATGCTGGGACCTGCACACCTATGCAGGTGACCCTCAGGTCTCCCACCGCAGTGCCCTCTGGGGTCACACCTTATGTGACTATACAGTTAGTATACATGGTCTACATACATGACATCACTCCCCCACCCCCCCCCTCCCCAAGTCTTTAATGCAAATTGACTCGTACATTGACGGTGACCTGGGCTTTGCTCTTCCTGGTTGACCATTGGAGGGTTGCTTCTAGCTTGGGTGGGTTGGTAGTGAGATTTGTTGCCAGTGGAGGTCCCAGTGGTTTCTGGTTGTGAGTCCATGACTACTCCATTCTCCCCCGCACAGATCATGCTAATGGCCTGTTACACGCAAATTGCATTCAAGTTCATCACATGGGTTTTACATTTACATCTTGGTACATTTGTTGGGTGGATTACAGTTGTGTTTCTTTTTGTGTGGTACATTTACATGATCAGTACAGGTATCTCAGTACAGGTACACAAGGACAGACTAGTTCCAGCACGGCCGGATGAGATCCGGGTCGTCTGGTGGTGGTGCAGCACCCCATGCTAGTGGATCTGTGGGCGAGGTGAGCTCATTTTGCTCAACTTGCCGGAGCTCAGGGCTCTTGCCATTACTCCTAGTGTCGGGCAGGCCCAAAGACAGCTGATGGGTCTGTGACCTCCCAGTCCTTTTTGTTTGCACAGTGTCACTGCTACTCCTTGGGAAGCGGTCTGAGCGAGTGAGCGTTTCGTCTAAGCGACGGTGGGGCTGCCTCGTCTTGTCTAGCAGTTCACAGGGAACTGCTGACTCGCTTTCCTTGAGGGCACCGTTGTGAGCACTCTCTAGTTTTGGATCCTGGCTGGTCCAGATCCCGTTCGGAGGAGCCGTTGCGGGTGACCCTTCGCTCTTGGGCATTGCCGTGGTGGCGTGTCGGTTTGTGGGCTGCGCCTTTTCCACCCGGGTGGTGGGCGATGGTAGCTGACTGCGAGCAAAAGCGCAGTTTACTGTTTCTGGCCCGTGGCGGTTCATGCCATCGGGTGCCTGCAATGTTAAACCGATCTGAGGCAGGGTATCACTACCGATGCCTCTGCTCTCCGGGGATCGTTTACTCTGCGGCTTGTCTACTTCTGTCAGCTGTGGGGACACTTTATGATCCATCGTTCTGGTCCCGGGGACGCAGGCTACAGCATTAGGTGTTCGCCCGCTACATTGGCTGATTGCAACTTGCACCCGACATCGCTCAACAACATTTTACTCGTTACAGCTGGACTTTTACATTGGTTACCAATTTCAAGCAGTTCATTTAAAAATGGCGGGTTGCTGGCCTCCTTTAAAATGACCTTACTACTTTTAGCCCAATCGTCTTCCTTGTGTGGAGCCACGTGTCGTTGCTCCATTAGCGCTGCACCTCATGGTTTGGACGCCTTCTTTTCCCTGTCCATGATGTCTGCTGTGATCTTCTTTCCCAGGGATTCTGCCACTGAAGCTGGGATGGTGCCCTCGGATCCAATCTTCCTCCCCAGGAGTTCTGCCACTGAAACCGGGAAGGTGCATTCGGGTTGTTTCGGCTGGATCATCATCACGCAGTCGTGATGAGCGGTCTGTGCCTCGGGGGCTGCGCGGATCTGCTCTCCGGTGCCTGGTCCAACCGAAGATAGGGGCTTGCTCTGCCTCTGAGCACGGGGGACGTCAATCGCTGGAGGGATGAAGTCTTCCCAGTTCCAATGAATCTTCCACATCCATCTTCTTCCAAGTTGTGTTGGTCCATCACCTGAAACAATCCACAATGGGATACATTTATACCCGCACTACCAACAACTGATATCAGTTCCTTGGTGTAGGTGCGCAGCTTTGCCTGAACCAGGACCAGCTTGGGTCATTCAGCTTGATCGTTCCATAGCCTCTCAAAGGCTGCCTGGCTCATTACTGACTGACTTGCCCTCGTGTCCACTTCCATGAAGACTGGAATGCCATTTATCTCAACTTCCATTATCACTGGAGGACAATCTGTGGTGCAGGTATATACTTCATACACTTCGTCCTGGGACTGAGCTGCCTCTCTAGCCATCTCCTAGTAATCCGCACTGGATTCACAGCCATCTGCTGACTCCTCTTCCACGTGGTGAGTCACAGCTCTTTTGCACATTCGCTGGAGGTGGACCTTTGTGGTACAGCCTTTGCACACATAGTCTCTGAACCGACACTGATGAGCCCTGTGATTACCTCCGCAACGCCAGCATGGTGCTACTCGACTTACGTTTGCACCCCTCGGCGGACTCTGAATTAAAGGACTCGGGGGGCCTGTACGCTCTGCCCTGGGCAGATTCACCTTCAAAAGTTCTGCCTGTGAAAGACGCCATTCTATTTACAGTACTTGCCGGGTTTGAGTACTGAGAGGGAGTCATCATCTGCTTGGAGCTGCAGCTTGAGGTCATGAACGCCTGGCTGATGCTGATGACCTTCTGCAGAGTGATGGTGGTTTCGGCAGACAGTAGCTTGTGAAGAAGAACCTCATGACTGATGCCAATTATGAAGATGTCCCGCAACGCATCGGCGAGGGATGCACCGAATTCACACGGACTTGCCAACCTCCTGAGGTCGGCAGCGTACTATGCGATTTCCTGGCCCTTGGGGTGGATGTGTGTATAAAATCGATGCCTGGCCGTGAGGATGCTCTTCTTCGGTTTGAGTTGGTCCCAAATTAGCACTTTCAGCTCCTCGTATAACTTGGTCGTTGTTTTCTCTGGTGCAAGCAAGTCCCTGACGGGACCGTTGAGTGCGGGCCCACAACTGGTCAACAGGATAGCTCTGCGCTTATCTGCCAGCGTGGCCGCATCATCGCCTACCAGGTCGTTTGCTATGAAATATTGGTCGAGCCGCTCCGTAAAGGCTTCTCAATCTTCACCCTCTGAGAACTTTTCTAATGCACCGTTAGTCATTTTTGTGTGAAAGTTCGTAATCTCGTCGCCAGTTGTTATGTCTTTAATACTCTAATGAATGACTCCACGAGGCCTAGTATTGTACTTGAGCTGTTGCGACCTTAGTCCCATTTATTGTAACTCCAGAGTGAGGCATAAGCGTGGTGGGTAGCCTTTTATACTGGGTCCTGCACACCTATGCAGGTGACCCTCAGGTCTCCCACTGCAGTGCCCGCTGGTGACACACCTTATGTGACTGTACAGTTAGTATACATGGTCTACATACATGTCAAAAAGTTGCCCTTCCTCAGTTTTGGAGCGGTGTCTGGGACCACTCTGCCCATTTTCCATCTGCAGCATGCATGCGCCGACCCCTTACCGACTCGCGGGGAACCCTTCCCGAAATTGCCTCATGGGAGCGTCCCCACCGCCGGTCGGTGCCACTGACAGCTTTTTGTGTAGGTGCACCTTCTGCGGCTTAGTGGCATGGCCGCCCTTAAAAGGGAGGTAGCACTGCTGTCGATGCTATGTTTTTTTTTGGTGGCCACAGACCCGGCCAAAACCCTCCCTGGTGGCCCAGTGTTTGCCACTAAAGTGGCTACAGAGTTCACAGCGGCACTCCCCTTTAACTGAAGGGGAGAGACGTTGTGACGTGCCGAGCTAATGACTGGTTGGAGCGGCGGACCCGCTGCAAGGGCACTTCCGCCCCGCAGCCGCCACAAGAACATAAAAACATAAGAAATAGGAGCAGGAGTAGACCATTTGGCTCCTTGAGCCTGCTCCACCATTTAATAAGATCACGGTTGATCTGATCATGGACTCAGCTCCACTTCCCTACACGCTCCCCATAACTCTTTATTTCCTTATCGCTCATAAATCTATCTATCTCTGCCTTAAATATATTCAATGATCCAGCCTCCAGAATTCCATAGGATTACACCCTCTGAGGGAAGAAATTCCTCATCTCAGTTTTAAACGGGCAGCTCCTTATTCTGAGACGATGTCCCCTAGTTTTAGTTTCCCCTGAGTGAAAATATCCTCTCTGCATCCACCTTGTCGAGTCCCCTCATTATCTTATATGTTTCGGTAAGATCACCTCTCATTCTTCTGAACTCCAATCAGTATAGGCCCAAACTACTCAACCTATCTTCATAAGTTAACCCTCTCATCTCCGGAATCAACCCAGTGAACCTTCTCTGAACAGCCTCTAATGCAAGTATATCTTTCCTTAAATACGGAGACTAAAACTGTACACAGTACTCCAGGTGTGGCCTTACCAATACCCTGTACAGTTGTAGCAGGACTTCTCTGCTTTTATATTCTATCACCCTTGCAATAAAGGCCAACATTCTATTTGCCTTCCTGATTACTGCATACTAACTTTTTGTGTTTCATGCACAAGGATCCCTAGGTCCTCTGTATTGCAGCACTTTGCAATTTTTCTCCATTTAAATTATAATTTGCTTTTCTATTTTTTCTGCCAAAGTGGATAACCTCACATTTTCCCATATTATATTCCATCTGCCAATTTTTTGCCCACTCACTTAGCCTGTCTATATCCTTTTCTAGATTTTTTGTGTTCTCACAATTTGCTTTCCCACCCATCTTTGTATCAGCAAACTTGGCTACATTACACTCGGTCCCTTCATCCAAGTCATTAATATAGATTGTAAATAGTTGAGGCCCCAGCACTGATCCCTGTGGCACCCAACTAGTTACTGTTTGCCAACCGGAAAATGACCCATTTATCCTGACTCTCTGTTTTCTGTTAGTTAGTCAATCCTCCATCCATGCTAATATATTACCCCCAGTCCCGTGAACTCTTATCTTGTGCAGTAACCTTTTATGAGGCATCTTATTGAATGCCTTCTGAAAATCCAAATGCACCACATCCAGTGGTCCCCCCTTATCCATCCTGCTCGTTACATCCTCAAAGTACTCCAGCAAATTTGTCAAACATGATTTCCCTTTCATAAAACCATGTTGACTCTGCTTGATTGAATTATGCTTTTCCAAATGTCCCGCTACTGCTTCCTTAATAATGAACTCCAGCATTTTCCTAATGACAGATATTAGGCTGACTGGTCTATAGTTTCCTGCTTTTTGTCTGCCCAGAATCCAGGGAATTTTGGTCGATTACAACCAATGCACCCACTATCTTTGCAGCCACTTCTTTTAAGACCCTAGGATATAAGCCATCAGGTCCAGGGGACTTGTCCGCCTTTAGTCCCATTATTTTACAGAGTACTACTTCTTTAGCGATAGTGATTGTATTAAGTTCCTCCCTTTCTATAGCCCCTTGATTATCCAGTATTATCCACAACTTCCGCTCCAAGCGCCCAAAAAATGTCAAAGTACTGAATTTCTCCGGTGTCTCCGCCCCACGGACTCAGGCAGAGAAAAACGTTCAAGAACGGTCGATGCGCCCCGTTTGGGGCGGGTTTCAATTTCGGCCTCTGTATGTTATATATATGTGTGTGTATATATATACGCACACACGCATATACATATAGTTTAGCTTCAGTCTTCCATCACCCTTGATATACATATTGTAGAGATATGCAACAACAAGAAAAGAGAAGAGTGTTCTTGGATCACTATGCTTACATATCTATGATTCTGACCAAATAAAATTACTGCTTCCCTTTCAGTAAATGATCAATTATCAAATTACTTCAAATAAGCTACAAATGATTTATTTTAAATAAACAATTTGATGAATATCTGAGTATTTCCTTGGTAGGATTTTACTGGAGTTGCATTTATTTGCTGCAAAGTGCATGTTGGACAAGTCCCTGAACCTCCTCTGTGCTCTGCCCCCTCTTCTCTTCTGCTGAGGCCCCAGTTCATTCTTCCTCAGGAAGCTCTATTTCTCTCCAAGCTCTTGCAGCCCTGATGCCAGAAGAGATGGTAGTGGTCATGTTTTTTTAAAGAGACTTTATAAGCTATTCTGAAACATTCTCATTGGCAGTATTGAAAGTAACTAATGTTATTGAAATAGCCCTGGTGATTATTACGTGGTCATATAAATCTCGTATTTCTGATAAGTACTGATAACCATTCTGATTTACAACTATTGATCTGTTGATTTTTTGTTTTGTGTAGGTTACTGAATAATGAATCAAGGCACAGTTTTTTTCATTATATTAATTAAAGAAATACATGGTGCTGGAGCACTTTTACTTAGCTATTTGTTCAGCACCTTGCACAGATATTGCAACATCCAACACAAAACTCAGGTACAAGGACCTGCAAACAAAGGCACATGGCCAGATTATCTCTGGCAATATCCTTAGGACCACATACTCATGCGTCTATGAAATGCAAAGGATACTGGCTGGCCAATATGAAAATATGAGCATCAGAAAATACTTACTTCACAGTCTCTGAGAGCATTTTTGAATACCCTGCCCTCATTCTTTCAGTGCTCATGGTGGATTTCTCATTCAGCCTGTGCTGGTCTGGTTTTGTTTCTTTCAGTCTTTTCATTGTGGACCATTTCTATTTCTTTTATAATCCCCCTACCTGAGCCGCTCTCCTAATTTATTTTTCCCAACTGGACAAGATTGTCCTCTTTTGTTTATTTATTTGCTCTCCATCCCATACCGATTAATTTCCCTTCCCTACTCCCAATTTTTTCAGCCAAGACGAAGCACTTGAGACAGTGATGCGGAGTACTGCTTGGTCATTGGATGGATCATCCAGCAAGGGACCCACACCTCATGGCATTCCTGAATTCCACGCATAGTATATGTGTTACTTGCTCAGACTGACAAATGCCCCATATTTGCTTTGTTCATAGGCTTGTTGTGGATGCTGTTCAGAGAATCATAGAATCATAGAAATTTACTGCACAGGGAGGCCATTTGCCCCATTGTTTTTGTACCGGCTGAAAGAGAGCTATACAGCATCATCCCACTTTCCAGCCCTTGATCCGCAGCCTTGTAGATTACGACACTTCAAGTGCATGTCCAAGTAGTTTTTAAATGTGATGAGCATTTCTGCCTCTACCACCCTATCAGGCAGTGCATCCAGACCGCCACCACCCTTTGGGTGAAAACATTTCTCAATTCCTCACTAATCTTTCGACCAATGGCGTAAAAATAAAACGGGGAAGGTGGCTCAACCGTGGCTAACAAGGGAAATTAGGGATAGTGTTAAATCCAAGGAAGAGGCATAAAAATTGGCCAGAAAAAGCAGCAAACCTGAGGACTGGGAGAAATTTAGAATTCAGCAGAGGAGGACAAAGGGTTTAATTAGGAAGGGGAAAATAGAGTATGAGAGTAAGCTTGCAGGGAACATAAAAACTGACTGCAAAAGCTTCTATAGATATGTGAAGAGAAAAAGATTAGTGAAGACAAATGTAGGTCCCTTGCAGTCAGAATCAGGTGAATTTATATTGGGGAACAAAGAAATGTCAGACCAATTGAACAAATACTTTGGTTCTGTCTTCACTGAGGAAGACACAAATAACCTTCTGGAAATACTAGGGGAAGGAGGGTCTCGCGAGAAGGAGGAACTGAAGGAAATCCTTATAGAAACATAGAAACATAGAAAATAGGTGCAGGAGCAGGCCATTCAGCCCTTCTAGCCTGCACCGCCATTCAATGAGTTCATGGCTGAACATGAAACTTCAGTACCCCCTTCCTGCTTTCTCGCCATAACCCTTGATCCCCCGAGTAGTAAGGACTTCATCTAACTCCCTTTTGAATATATTTAGTGAATTGGCCTCAACTACTTTCTGTGGTATATTACTCAGGAAATTGTGTTAGGGAAATTGATGGGATTGAAGGCCGATAAATCCCCAGGGCCTGATCCCAGAGTACTTAAGGAAGTGGCCCTAGAAATAGTAGATGCATTGGTGGTCATTTTCCAAAATTCCATGGACACTGGTTCAGTTCCTATGGATTGGAGGGTAGCTAACGTAACCCCACTTTATAAAAAAAGGAGGGAGAGAGAAAACAGGGAATTATAGGCCGATTAGCCTGATATCGGTAGTGGAGAAAATGCTGGAATCAATTATTAAAGGTGTAATAGCAGCGCATTTGAAAAGCAGTGACAGGGTCGGTCCAATTCAGCATGGATTTTTAAAAGGGAAATCATGCTTGACATCTTCTAGAGTTTTTTGAGGATGTAACTAGTAGAGTGGATAAGGGAGAACCAGTGGATGTGGTGTATTTGGACTTTCAAAAGGCTTTTGACAAGGTCCCATACAAGAGATTAGTGTGCAAAATTAAGGCATATGGTATTGGGGGTAATGTATTGATGTGGATAGAGAACTGGTTGGCAGACAGGAAGTAGAGAGTGGGAATAAACGGGTCTTTTTCAAAATGGCAGGCAGGCAGTGACTAGTGGGGTGCCGCAAGGTTCAGTGCTGGAACCCCAGCTATTTACAATATACATTAATGATTTAGATGAAGGAATTGAATGTAATATCTCCAAGTTTGCAGATGACACTAAGCTGGGTGGCAGTGTGAGCTTCAAGGAGGATGCTAGGAGGCTACAGGGGGACTTGGACAGGTTAGGTGAATGGGCAAATGCATGGCAGATGCAGTATAATGTGGATAAGTGTGAGGTTATCCACTTTAGTGGCAAAAACAGGAAGGCAGATTATTATCTGAATGGTGACAGATTAGTAAAAGGGGAGACCTGGGTGTCATGGTACATCAGTCATTGAAGGTAGGCATGCAGGTACAGAAGGCAGTAAAGAAAGCAAATGGCATGCTGGTTTTCATAGTGAGGGGATTTGAGTATAGGAGCAGGGAGGTCTTACTGCAGTTGTACAGGGCCTTGGTGAGACCACACCTTGAGTATTGTGTGCAGTTTTGGTCTCCCAATCTGAGGAAGGACATTCTTGCTATTGAGGGAGTGCAGCGAAGGTTCACCAGACTGATTCCCGGGATGGCAGGACTGACATATGACGAAAGACTGGATCGACTAAACTTATATTCACTGGAATTTAGAAGAATGAGAGGGGATCTCATAGAAACATATAAAATTCTGACGGGATTGGACAGGTTAGATGCAGGAAGAATGTTCCCGATGTTGGGGAAGTCCAGAACCGGGGTCACAGTCTAAGGATAAGGGGTAAGTCATTTAGGACCGAGATGAGGAGAAACTTCTTCACCCAGAGAATTGCGAATCTGCGGAATTCTCTACCACAGAAAGTTGTTGAGGCCAGTTCGTTAGATATATTCAAAAGTGAGTTAGATGTAGCCCTTATGGCTAAAGGGATCTGGGGGTGTGGAGGGAAAGCAGAAATGGGGTACTGAAGTTGCATGATCAACCATGATCATATTGAATGGTGGTGCAGGCTCGAAGGGCCGAACAGCCTACTCCTGCACCTACTTTCTATGTTCTATGTTTCTATGGTCACCACATTACAGGAAGGATGTGATTGCACTGGAAAGGGTGCAGAGGAGATTTGGACTGGAGAATTTTGAGTATGAAGAAAGATTCGAGATGCTGGGTCTGTTTTCTTTGGAACAGAGGAGGCTAAGGGGAAACCTGATTGAGGTGTATCAACTTAAGGAGCCTGGATAGAGTGGATAGAAAGGACCTGGTTCTCTTGGCAGAGGGGTCAACACCCAGGTGCATAGATTTAAAGTAATTGGGAGGGATGTTTAGAGGAGATATGAGGGCAAATTTTTTCACCTGGAGGGTGGTGGGAGTCTGGAACTCACTACCTGAAAGGATGATAGAGGCAGAAACCCTCACCACATTTAAAAAATACTTGGCTGTGCACTTATCAGGCCCAAATTTTCCCAACCCCTTTTTCCGATGCACTAACCCGAGATGCACCGACTTTGTGCGCTGGAAACGGCGCCGAAAAAATGTGCCCCCATCCTGGCCGCTCTGCCGAGTGTCCCGGGTCCTAGCGCGGCGTATATAGTGGAGTGGGGTGCCGAAAACAGTGCCAGCAGCCGTCCGCATGCGCAGTGGCGTCTGCGCACATGCTCCTCGCCCTCCCAGCACATCCTGCAGGCTGTGAGCAGGACCCGATGCTTGCCGCCCCTATCCCTGGCCGAAGGGTCTCCCGCACCAGCCGGGGCGGGCCCGCTCCTGGATCTCTCTCCTCCCCCCCTTCACCGATGCCGCTGTGGCTCTCTCTCCACCCACCCCACCTCTCATCGATGCCGCGTTCAGCCTCTCCCTCCCTCCCCCAGTCACAGATGCCGCGTTGAGCCTAGCCTCCCGGTGTGCGTCTTGCCGCCCTTAACGCAGGCCGAATGGCCTCCTGCACAGGCCAGCCGCTGCCGAGTTTAGTTGAAGGTAGGATTTACTTCAGTTCTTTATTTGTTAATTTAATTATTTACTTCAGTTCTTTATTTTTTATTGAATGCTTATTACTTTTTGGGTTTTGTTTAGTGCTTTGTAAGTCTTGGTGCTTTAAATGTACTAACCTGCACTGATCTCTTAACTCTCCGCAAGGGTTTTCTGTGCAGCCACAAGTGGCCGCATACACTGGCCTAAGTTAGTTTGGAGCAACTATTAGCTGTCCAAACTGGCTTAAATGGCCAAAACGGCTGGTAACACCCCCTTTTGGAAAAACAAACAAAACTAAAAAAAATCTTAACTCACTTACACTGGCGCAAATTAAATGTGCAAAATGGGGATTTTTAAGAAACTCCAGAAAAATCAAGTTGCTTCAAAAAAACCAGAGCAACTCCTGAACAAATTTGGGCCCATAGTACCATAACCTATAGGGCTATGGACCAAGAGCTGGAAAGTAGGATTAGGCTGGATAGCTATTAGTCGGCCGCCATGGACACGATGGGCCGAATTGGCCTCCTTCCATGCTGTTAATTTCTTTGATTGTATGATAAGCATCTGGAGGGAGCCTGGGTGCAGCCGTGCATCTTTATGCAGTGTTTGTCAGTGTTTGCAATAGCTCAATGCTGCAAAAGACTAACATATGAACTGTCAAAAAATAGATGGGCATGGTCCCTTTAAGGAAACCGGCTTAACAAGCACCAGCCACGGAAAATTGCTGTTAGAGGGCGGGCTGCAGCTGGGAATGCGTTCCCCGCACACCACCGATGCTACCCACACCCAACTCGCACCCGTTGGTGAAATCGCGGCTGCTGTGTGCATCTGCTTATTGAAATTAACTGACCTTGCAATTTACGAAGATCCGACTGCCATTACCTCCTGGTGGTGAATGTTCTAGCTCCAGGGGCACAATGGCACCATCGGAATTTTGGGCACTATATAATCTAGGATGAAACTTTACTAAGGCAATGTTACATTGTCAAAGATGCCGACACTCAGATGAGATGTTAAACTGAGGCCCTGTTTGCCTGTTCAGGGTGGATGTAGAGATCCCATGGCCGTATTCTAAGAAGAGCAGGGGAGTACTTGAAGGTACTTGAAAGGTGCTATATAAATAAAACTTCTTTCTTTACCAGTACAACTGAACTTTGGCCCAAGCGCTGGAGAAAACGGTTGCTATAGAGTCAGTGCTAATGACGTTTTTGAACCCTCCACAATGGGAACAATGCCAGGGGAAAAATGTTGCTACTGTACAGGAGAGTTGATGTAATTTGCTATATATATATTTCCTGCCAGTAATACAGTGGTCAGTTCCTTTGAGAATGCATCAAATAGTCATGTATACAAAAATAGACTCATTCAATAAATTACATTTGTGTTTTTAGGTAATGCAGTTTATTTTCCATTGCAAGGTGGTTTCTAGAAGCAGATTGAGGGCCCAGGTTTCGGGTGGAGTTTCTCCAATTTTCTTGGAGCAACTAGTTTAGTTTGGAGTATCTTAGAAATTGCAATTCTCGGCACTTAGTTTGCTCCAGTTCTAGTGAGTTAGTTTAGGTTCATTTTAGTTCAGGTATTTTTTTTCAAAAGGGGGTGTGTCCAGCCATTTAGGTCTGTTTTGCAAGTTTCGGCAGCGAAAACTTACTCCAAAGTAACTTAGAATGGAGTAAGTGTCCACTTTTGTAAGTTCTGAAAAACCTTACCTAGAGTTAAGTTTAGTGCAGGCACAGCCAGAGACGGGGGTGGGAAGCATTAAACACAGAGGACACATCAACATCACAACGGGGGGGGGGAAGGGAAGTTAGAGGATTTTCCATAAACACCTTCGCAACAACATTAAAGAAGCAAAGTACATTTAAAGCAGTAAGCACTAAACAAAGCACAAAAAGTAATAAGCAATTAATTAATAAAAAATAGAAGGAATCCTGCACCTAAAGCACCAAGACCAAAGTAATAAGCAACCAATCAATAAAAAATAAAAAATAGAAGTCCTACCTTTGTGTGAAGGGAAGGTGTTTCTGTCAGCCTCTCTCCATGTCTCTGGCAGTGTCTCTCTCTCTCTGTATCTGTCAGTGTCTCTCTCTCTCTGTCTCTGACAGTGAGGGGTGGGGGGGGGGGAAGGGGGGAAAAGAGAGGGGGGGAGGTGGTGAGGTTAGGGGGGGAGAGAGGATGGGGGAGTGGAGGTTGGGCGGAGGTGGTGGAGGAGGGGTGGGGGATGGGGGTGAGGGGGAGTGTGGGGGGGAGGGGCTGAACACGGGGGGGGTGGGCGGGGGGAGGCTGGACGGAGGCAACCCTGCTCTCTTCTCTGGCCCTTTGATCATTTCAAATGCCCCCCAACCCACGCTCCTCCATCCTTTCCCATGCTTCTCCATCCCTTCCCATGTTTCTTCCCCACCGATCACCTCCCCAATGCCCCCTTCCCACGCTCCTCCCCCACCGATCACCTCCCCAGTAACCCCTTCCCATGCTCCTCCATCCCTCCCCTGTACCTATACCATTCAAAGACAGACTGGGAGAAAAACGCCCTGCTGAGCCATTGCACATGTGCGCATGCTCCAACGCGCCTGAGCAACGCTGCCGGCACTCTGAAGAAGGCTGATCCCTAGCCTCGCCCCCCCCGCTGGCTGTGTTCGGCTTGCTCCGCCCCAGGGAGACTCCGCTGCACCACGCCACACTCCAGGACGACCGGAGAATTCCCTGGTAAGATTTCAGCGCACTTTTTTCCCCCAGACAGGTTACTTAAATCACGGAGGTGCGCCGTTTTCTGCAGCATCGGAAACTTGGGCCGAGTCCCGTAGTCCCGTATGTACTGTGCATGGCTTAGCATGCTGGGGATTAACATTAGCCCACAATTGTGGTATATTGTTCACTGGAGGCTAAGTGGGATGCGAACCACCTTCTCCTATCTCTTCTCAAAGGTCAAAAATACCATGTTGACAGATCAATCACGTGGGCAAAATATGCATAGGAACAGGAGTATGCCATTTAGCTTCTCGAGCCAGTTCAGCCATTCAATAAGATCATACTGATCTGCGACCTAACTCCATATACCCGCCATTGCCCATATCCCTTAATACCTTTGGTTAACAAAAATCTATCAATCTCCAATTTAAAATTAACAATTCACCTAGCATCAATTGTGGAAGAATGCCAAACTTCTACCACCCTTTGCATGTAGAAGTGTTTCCCAACTTCTCTCCTGAAAGGCCTGGCTCTAATTTTTAGACTATGCCTCCTAGTCTCCGATCAGCAGAAATAATTTTTCTCCATCTACCCTATCTGTTCCCCTTAATATATTGAAAATGTTGATCAAATCACCCCTTAACCTTCTAAATACAACCCTGGTTTGTGTAATCCTGGCTAGTGTTTTAACCCTTTGAGTCCAGGTATCATTCTGCTAAATCTACACTGCAATTCCTCCAACATATTCTTCCTAAGGTGTGGTGCCCAGAACTGCTCAGCGTACTCCAGGTGTTGCCTAACCAGGGCTTTGTATAGCAGTAGCATGATTTCTATCCCCTTGTATTCTAATCCGCTAGATATGAAGCCCAGCATTCCATTAGCCTTTTTGATTATTTTCTATAATCTGTCCATGACATTTTAATGATCTATGTACATGGACTCCTAAGTCTCTTTGGAGCCCCACAGTTTCTAGCTTTTCACCATGTAGAAAGTACCCTAATCTATCCTTTTTCGGTCCAAAATGGATGACCTCACATTTGCTTACATTGAAATCCATTTGCCACAGTTTTGCCCATTCACTTAATCTAGTGATATCTCATTTTGTAATTTTATGCTTCCAGCTACACTGCTTACAATGCCACCTATATCTTTGTGACATCAGCAAACATGGATATGTGGCTCTCTATCCCATCATCCAAGTTGTTAATAAATACAGTGAATAGTTGAGGCCCCAACACAGATCTATGTAGGACACCATTAGTCACATCCTGCCAAATAGAGTACCTGCCCATTATCCCTATCTCCTGTTGCTCAGCCAATTTCCTAACCAGGTCAATAATTTCCCTCAATTCCATGAAGCTATTTGATTAGATTTGTTTACATGTTAAATAATAGAAAGGAGGCAAATAATATAGAAAGATACAAAGACTGTTTTTTCTGGACCTTGCCCCTGGGAGTGCTCAATTCGGCAGGCATAAAGATCAGGAAAAAAGAAGAGAGTCTTGGGGGGTGAAATTCGCATGGGTTGCGACTGCCGTTAGCGCCTCCAAGGGGCTCCCGGGAAATTGTGTGGGAGTTAGCAAAATCGGTAGCGCCGCATCCCTGCCGGTAGTGCCCCGGGCCGCTGTGCCTCCAGCGCGGCGACTCCTTTCTGCCCTGTGGTGGCCCGTTTTCGCACCACGGCAGAATTTGGGCACCGCCCCACGAGGTTGCCGCAGACGATGACAGCGCCAGCCTCGCGGGTCGGGAATGGGGCCGCATTTCCCTCGCAGGTTAAAAGTTAAAGGGGGTGTGCGCAGCACCATTTTGCGTTGTCCGCTGGCCTCCATGTGGATTTTCGTGGGCTCCGTGCCGTGATTGGGCAGTCCGGCACTCCATTTTGTTGCCGGGCTGTGGCCACGGCAACCCGCATCCCTGGTGGCCTAATGTACGCCCCTGAAAACCCTGCAGAGCTCACAGCATCCCCTCCCCTTTAACGGAAGGGGAGGGCCCTGGAATTGTGTCAGCGTTACACATAGGGCTCCGAGTTGTGCGCGCTTCGCGCTCCCGAGAGGACGTGGAGCGCCCGACATTGCGCACCACCTCTTCTCGAGGGTGGTAACCCCAATTTCACTTCTGGGGTGGGACCTGCACCGGGCACAGGATGCCCCGCTTCGCCAAGGTTACCGCCCCCAAACGGGCGATACGCAACTTCAGCCCCCTGGATTGCTGGCTCTCGGCCCCTTAATGTAACCCTGCCATTTCCTGAACTGGGCACTCCCCGACTCCTAACTTATTTTATGAATCCATGTGCTGGACACTGCAGCATGGAGTACCCAGATTAAATGACATTTTCCCCTGCCCTCAAACTCTCACTGACCAGACAATCTTCAGACGTTCAGGGATAGGCCAAAGAATTTAAGGTAGGCCTGCTGCTTATTTCTTGCTCCAGCCCCCGCAACCCTGAGATCCTTTTGCCCAGACTGGACCTCAGGGCTGCGTGTTTTTATTGGCAGCCAAAGGTTCCCGATCACTGTGGCATGCAGCTGCCCCTAACTTTCCTAGCCATACTGACGCAGGGAAGAGAGGAACATAGGAACAAGAGTAGGCCATTCAGCCCCTCAAGCCTGATCCTCCATTCAATTAGATCATGGTTGATCTGTACCTCAACTTCATTTACCCGCCTTTGCTCAATAATCCTTGATACCTTTACCTAACAAAAATATATCGACGTCAGTCTTAAAAATTTGAACTAACCCAACATTGACAGCCTTTTTGGAGCAGAGAGCTCCCAATTTCCACTATCCTTTGTGTAAGAGATGCACTTTGAATATGCTACGCTTGTCTGGTACCTAGGATGGGGGTAGGGTGAGCGGTTGTAGGAAAATCCTGCCTACTGAATGGGTGAAGTAACCTCGTAGTTATGGTACTACACTAGCAACCCCCGGGGTTCTGAGTTGCCGCCCTGGGAAGATATGAAGTTGAATTCAATAAATCTGGTCAATTATGGGTTGCCTCCAGAAAAAAATGATTATGAAAGTTGATGATTGTTGTAAAAACCTAACTGGTTCATTAATATCCTTCAGGGAAGAAAAAATGCTATCCCTATCTGATCATCATCATCATCAAAGGCAGTCTCTCGGAATCGCGGAAGACTTGCTTCCACTCTTAGCATGAGTTCTTAGGTGGCTGTACAGTCGAATATGAGAACCACAGTCTTTGTCACAGGTGGAACAGACAGTGGTTGAGGGGAAGGTTGGGCAGGGAGCCTGGTTTGCCGCACGCTCCTTCCGCTGCCTCCGCTTGATTTCTACACGCTCTCGGCGATGATATCGAGGAGCTCAGCGCCCTCCCGGATGCACTTCCTCTACATGGGGCGGTCTTTGGCCAGGGACTCCCAGGTGTCAGTGGGGATGTCGCACTTTATCAGGGAAGCTTTGTAATGTTTCCTCTGCCCACCTTTGGCTCGTTTGCCACGGACGAGTTCCGAGTAGAGCGCTTGCTTCAGGAGTCTCGTGTCTGGCACACGAACTATGTGGCCTGCCCAGCGGAGCTGATGCAACCTAGCGTCACACTGTGTGGTTGACTCTTAATCCATGTCAGTGTCAAAAGCACTGCTCCAAGGACCTGGCTGTCATGCAAAAACAAAGTTCAATGACCTGTCAAAGTTAAACTCCTAACTCATATCTCTCATTACCCTCCCCATAGCATTGCATTATTTGTAGCCTCAGTGCTCACAGCTCTCCCCTGCTTTCCACCACACTCCTACAATCACTGCAGCACACTTCACTCCACCTCCTTTTGCTGCTGCTGAAGCACTCTGCATGTACTATTCTTCTCATTAACACATCTCTCACCTCCTCAACCCTGTGCTATTTTTCACACACCAGTAACACTATTCCAGCCTGACATGCACATCCTCAAAACATATCACTACGCTAACACTAACATACACTCCTTTTTTGCAGGAGAACCTGGCTTGCAATAACAGGATCAGGCAACCACTGGAGGCCCACCATCTATACACATCCTGTGCCCACGGAAGACACTATCATGGACATTGTGGGCAGGCAGCGCATCATCTGGGGAGGTTAGACGACAGACCCTTCAGGGTTTTCAGCCATCTCACCCTCTTTTCCTTCTCACCCACTATGCATAATGAAAGGCTGTTGCTTTCAGCACTCTCTCATCTTTCTCAGCTTACCCTTTCCATTAACCCTTGTCCTCCTATTCCCTTTCAGATCCTGAATCTAGAGGGAACAGTGGGGCTGGAGGAAAAGGAAGACATTCTTCCAGAAGATCTAGTGTCACTTAATTGCAAGCACCAACTCAGAGACTGGCACCCCACATAGTTTAGAGGATAGAGTAGAGAGGTTTGTACTGGTGGATTTGCTAAGCACCAGGAGAAAAGGCAAGTGGCTAGGAGGATGAAAGAAGCATGTCATAGGAGGGCATTCTTACATGCTAGCCCTGCTGCAGTGGGCAAAGATGAAAACCTTGACGGCCCAGCCTAGAGAACACAACTATTGGCTCTACAGCACAGAAATTAAGTGCACTGGGAAGCTTGCCAACTAGCTTCTGCACAATTCCAGTGAGGATGGAGGAGTCCAGCTCCAATTTGTGTGGTGTCTTCGCACAAGGCATCCAGACCATGCAATCAACCATGGAGCGAGTGGTCAGCTATGTGATCACTGCATTAGGATCCTCAATTTTGGAGCCTCTGGTGGTAGCTCTGACAGCTTTCATGGAAGCTCAGAATGCTGCCATCTTGGCTCTGGACTCCAGGATGCCCTCTGGCTTTCAAAGCATGAAGGACAGCATTGATCAGGATTTTGAGAGTGGCTCATCAGTCCTGAACTCTGTTCTCGTGCAGAGCAGCAGGAGTGCTGTGGTACAGCATTGGCTCCAGGAGAGAGACAGGTGTTGTCCTCGCTCTGGATGACATTATTCCTGCTCATCATCACACTCTCAACCAATGCCCTTGTTGGTGCCAGAAAGCCAGCTGGGTCAGACTGCTCCGGCCATCTCCGAGATACTGCAACCTGCAGCCAGGCCTTCCATGGCTAGAGCTACTTGAGGCCCACCAGGGTTATCTCAAGTATTCTCATTGAAGTTCAGCAGCCTTCTAACTCTCTTCCTGTAACCACTGGGGATGCACCTCATACGAGCACTAGAATAGGTAAACAAGCACACATGACAGGCACTAGGGTTTTGCACAAGGGTGATCTTTAGTTAGTTGTGTTGTCAAATAAAGAGTGATGAAGTATCTTGGTATAGTAAACATGTTTTACTTGGATTGATGTTGGTTTTGATATTCTTAGTCATGTAAGGAAGGACAACATCCAGCAAGAGAACATTCAAATGGTAGCTATGATTACTAGTTATGGATTAGACAGATGGAGGGATTGTTGGTGCATTGGGTAGGGAAGGGAACATTCATGAGAATCATTCAATGAGTTGCTGTCTGAGAGTTCAAATAGCTGGCCTTCTGTGCTGGGTCTTGCTCTTCCTTTGCAAGGAGAAAGACTTGCTTTTATATCGCACCTTTTATGACCTCCGGATGTCCCAAAGCAATTTCATCATCCTCATAGGCAGTCCCTCAGAATCGAGGAAGACTTACATCCACTCTTAAAATGAATCCTTAGGTGGCTGAACAGTCCAATACGAGAACTACAGTCCCTGTCACATGTGGGACAGATAGTTGTTGAGGGAAAGGGTGGGTGGGACTGGTTTGCCACACGCTCTTTCCGCTGCCTGCACTTGATTTCTCTCAGTGAGAGACACGAGGTGCTCAGCGCCCTCCCAGATGCAGTTCCTCCACTTAGGGCGGTCTTTGGTCAGGTGTTACTGGGGATGTTGCACTTTATCAGGGAGGCTTTGAGTGGTGTCCTTGTAACGTTTCCTCTGCCCACCTTTGGCTTGTTTGCCGTGAAGGAGTTCAGAGTAGAGCGCTTGCTTTGGGAGTCTCGTGTCTGGCATGCAAACGAGCTCATCAAGTGTGGTCAGTGCTTCAATGCTGGGGATGTTGGCCTGGTCGAGGACACTAATGTTGGTGTGTCTGTCCTCCCAGGGGATTTGTAGGATCTTGCGGAGACATCATTGGTGGTATTTCTCCAGCGACTTGAGGTGACTACTGTACATGGTCCATGTCTCTGAGCCATACAGGAGGGCAGGTATTATTACAGCCCTGTAGACCATGAGCTTGGTGGCAGTTTTGGGGTCCTGGTCTTCAAACACTCTTTTCCTCAGGCAGCCGAAGACTGCACTGGGGTACTGGAGGCGGTGTTGAATCTCGTCATCAATGTCTGTTCTTGTTGATAAGAGGCTCCTGAGATATGGAAAATGGTCTACGTTGTCCAGGGCCACGCCGTGGATCTTGATGACTGGGGGTAGTGCTGTGCGGCGAGGACATGTTGGTGGAGAACCTTTGTCTTACAGATGTTTAGCGAAAGGCAATTTACAGCCATTGAAGTGTACTTTCTCTGTCAATGTTGTAATGTAGGAAACGTGGCAGCCAATTTATGCACAGCAAGGTGATAATGACCAGATCATCTGTATTAGTGATGTTGATTAATTGGCCAGGACACTGGGGATAACTCAAATACATAAGCAAAATACTGCAGATGCTGGAATCTGGATAAAAACAGAAAATGCTGGAAATCTCAGCGGGTCAGGCAGCATCTGTGGAGAGAAAGCAGAGTTAACGTTTTGGGTCGATGACTCTTCGTCAGAACTAGAGAGTGTTTGGAAAGAACACATTCTTACGAAGCACTGAAAGGGGGAGGGGAAGAAAGAACAAAAGGAAAGGTCTTGATAGAATCTTCTTAAGTGTTTCTTAAGAATGTGTTCTTTCCGAACACTCTCCAGTTCTGACGTTAAGCTGCCTGACCCGCTGAGATTTCCAGCATTTTCTTTTTTTATACTGGGGGTAACTCCCCTGTTCTCCTTTGAAATAGTGCCTTGGGATCTTTTACTTCTATCTGAGAGAGCAGATGGGACTTCGGTTTAACGTCTCATCCAGAAAAAGGCACCTTCAACAATGCAGCATTCCCTCAGTGCTGCACTGGAGTGTCAACCTAGATTGTTGTGCTCAAGTCTCTGGAGTGGGACTTGTGCCGACAATCTTCTGACTCAGAGGCAAATGTGCTACCAACTGAGGCATAGCTGACACATTTTCCGCTTCCTGACTACTTTTTTCCTGTTCCTCAACTTCTTCCTCCTCTTGCGGTGCCAATGCTTATCTCCTTACCAAGTTGAAGTTGAGCTTTGAGCTATGGTGAAGCAGGCCTCCAGATCTGTCAAGACATCAGAACCTTTGCTTGTGGAGCCCGATGGTCTGCTCTAATCGAGACCTGCTCTGGTGTGACACATTGTATTCACACTGTGGTCGGGATCTTATCGGCGCTGTGAGTTTAGAGGCGGGTCCACTGTCAAAATGGCCGTGATTGACAACGGGTTCACTCTGAACCCGCCTGCTTGTGAATTTCCCAAGTGCCAGTTCTGCCTGCGGTTTACAGACCCAGCAGTAAGCGACGTGTCAGGCAATTGAGATAGTTAAGAAGCTGGTTAAAGCCTTTTAAGCAGCATTTTGCCAGGCCATAATGATTTTTTCATATTTTTTTCAGGTTCCCGGGATCATATCAGGTAAGTGTGTCGGATTCTCAACAACTCTGTATTGGTTTGAATAGTTCACAGCTGCAAAAGTGATATAAAATCTACTATTTCACAGTGGTTCAATTTCCAATCTTAGATCCTGGAGCCTTCAGAATTTGGAATGCACTTTTCAGCTTTATGGAGGTTTGAAGTGTTTGCAGTGAACCCTCTATCCAGTGTCACCTCTCTGGTGCAACATCTCTCACCACTGACAACACTTGTGTCATCTCAACTTCAGCTGCCATCTATTCCATCAGCATCGATGCCCTTGAAAAAATCTCACCTTGATCCCCAGAATCCCACCACGATCAGCCCAAACACCAACATCACTAGGCACACCAGCATCACCAATAACAACACCAACTTTCTCTGCAACCACCTGATGCTGTACAGGACACAGCGCATCAGCACAATGCTGCCTGGGACATCAGGAATGGTCTCACTATGACCAGATTTACTTCACTGGACGCTGTACATCCTGGCTGTCACATGATGCACTCGGTTGTCACCACCCCACACCAATACCATAAAGCATCCCTACAATGCCCAAGCCATTCCTTTCACATGCATCACCTTTGGGGCGGGGGGAGGGGCAGGGGTACTGTTATGTCTCACCATTCACTGCAACTCACTAAGCCATTTCCAAAGGTGCACACAGGTCTGTCCAAAAAGGCAAAGTGTTGAAAATAAAGATTTCAATGTTTGACAACACATTAGCAGAAACTTTGCATCAGCATTGATGATAATACCCAAGTGCTTACCCTTGTACATTGTCAGTTAGTATGATTGGACAAGAATGAGGGTGAGTGTGAGGGGTGGCTAGTGAGATGGGGAAATGATAATGTAGACAGAGAGAGAGGGATGGGTGGAGGCGCAAGGTAAGTTAGTGTGTGTAAGGATGTGCAGGAGCAGGGTATGGAAGGCAGAGTGATGGGGATGTGATGAGTGGCACAGCAGGATGAGGTTGAGTGTGCCTTTGCAGTAACGTTTCGTGATCCACCGAGATCATTGAAAGTTTGTGACATTACAGCCCAGGTCCTCCTGACAACATCCCTGCTTGTGCCCTCCTGTGCAATGTACAGCCAGGCTGCGTAGGTGTGCTGGGGAAGTCTCTTCCGCCTATTGGAAGGAAAGAGAACATCCCTGCATGTTGTGACACCCTCCATAAGCATCTGGAGGGAGTCATGGGAGAGCCTGGGTGCAGCTGTGCACCTTTGTGCAGTACTTGTCAGTGTTTGCAGCACCTCAATGCTGCAGAACACTGACAGAACAACTGTCAAAATTAATATGGGCATGGTCCCGTTAAGGAAACCGGCTGATGATGCTTCATCAAAATTATGTCATCAGACCTGCTTCCTTTTAATTGGCCAGGAACCTCGAAGGGCGGGCTTAACAAGCTCCAGCCACGTAAAATCACTTGGACAGAATGGGCTGCACCAGGAGCAAGGTTCCAGCATGCACCCAAAGTCGCCTGCCTCACTCCCGACCCGTTATGTAAAATTGTGGCCTGTGTGTCTGTGCTCCAACAAGAGCCATGAGACTTGGTATTCAGGGATAGCTCTTGTCCCCAAGCAACCAACCTGACACCCAATGGTCTACTTGACAAAGAGGGGGTTATTGAGGATTGGTGCAAAATTGGAAGGAGCCTGATGCATAAACATTCAGGGTCACAGTGACATTCACAGCCAGGCAATGCTGTTGATGCCCTGGTGCTGGGCTTGATTGAGCAGGTGGCAGAGCTCAGTCACTGTCTCCCTGGAGAACTGGAGCCACCTGGCATACTGCTCCTCTGTAATGTGAAGATAGGAAATCTGATTTCTGTGCACCTTACTGGTGTTAAGCTTTCTACGCCCTCCTTGCAGCCTGTGAAGCCCTCTCCAACCTTCCTTGTTGCTGCTGCTGCCGCTCCTGCTTCTCGTGCTGCAGCCCCAAGACAGAATGAAGAGAATATGGAATACCCATGTTCCAACAATGTTGGGAAGCCAATAATTTGACAGATTGCAGGATCTCCCAAAAAATCACTCTCTGTGAAACAGTATCCAGTCGCCTATCGTCCAAACAGAGAGTTATCTTAATGGAGATAAGTATCCCTTTCAATCGCGCTTCTGCAGCATGCTTCATGACTGGTCGAGGTTAAGATCCAGTGAATCAGGCCAGGGCCTCCTAAAAATATCTCAGGACTAATTTATCAGTGGCTCGGACGCACCTATACACCGGTCACAGGCAGTGTGCTGCTAAATTTGTGAGAAATGGGTGCAATGTGCAATTTCCACCTCCCCCTTCTGTTTCCAACTGTAGAAAATGGACAGAAATGTCCATATTTTGTCACATAAAGTTATAAATATGTTTGGATGGAAAAGGCAGATAAGCTAATTAATGGAAGAAAATGGGAGAACAGGAATCGGAGTGGAAGCAGGAAAGCAAGCAATAGAGAAGTGCAATACAGCAATTAAAATTATTAGTAAGATAGTTATTTATTCTCTCAAAGTCAAATTGATGAGCCAATGCCGGATATTTATTTAGCTGCCTCTTTTTAATTCAATTTGTTCATATGAAATCAGGAAACTTATATTGGTTAAACTGACAATTGAAGTGAGCCTTTGGCTTAAGTGGTAACATTCCTGCCTTTCTCTCTCCCTCTCCCTGCATCTCGGGACTATACTGCTATGCTGAAGACTACTGTCTGATGGTCCTGGGTAGAGGCAGTAAGCGGGATAGACAGGAGGGAAATGAGCTGGCTATCTGGGCCTCACATTTCTCCGGGTATTTGCATGTGGCAGACTGGGAAAGAGCAACTAGTACATGGTGGGATGGGGGAGGGTGGCGAAGTGGTGATAGGCCACCTTATTTTTCCCGCTATTTCTGCCATTATCCTGCCTGATTTGGGGCAGGATAGAGGAGGAAAATCTAGGCCCATACCACTTTAAAGTGTTACGTAGATCTGAAACATCAACCTAGAAGATTCAGAAGGGTAATGTCAGGGTAATAGAATCAGTTACAACAGTAAAACAAAGTCATACCTTATTGGTTTATGTGTCTTGAAAACTGCTTTCATTTATATGGTCAGGTGAGAGGCTGGAAATATTGACTGGCCTTGCTGCTATTTGGATCTACGCATATAAATGATTTTATTATATATTATATCTGCAGCATCCACTTGATTAAGTAAAACAGCAAAATGCTCTTATACATGAGCCATGTTCAGTTATTTGGAGCCAATGAAATGAGTTGGTTTCTGAATGCACTGACTGGCTGGAACTTGGCTATTTCAGAATTTATGTTGTAGACCATGATCTGTGCAAATTAATGACATGCCCACAGTTTTCCATGAGGGGAAGCAGCAAGAGAGGATTGACAACACTAAAAACAGTACTAACCATTCATCTTTATTACTAGACCCAGCATGGCTACATAATGAAATTCAACATTGTTGGGATACATGCGGATTAGATTTGAACTTTCCCGTCTCCAAGACATTTAGAGATTCAGTGACTGAAGACTGCACTCAATTACATATAGTAGAGAAGTTATTGGAAAAACGCCAACAGTGAATTGATTTCAAACAGGAGGATAACCTATCCTCTCTTGCTGGCCACACATCATGACCCAACCCAAATAGCTATCCTGGAAGCAAGACCATTAAGTATCAGTTAAGCCTACTAGACACAGATTTAAGATAATTGGAAAAAGAACCAAGGGAGAATGAGGAAAATGTTTTTTACACGAGTTATGATGATCTGAAATGCACTGCCTGAAAGGGTGGTGGAAGCATATTCAACAGCAGCTTTCAAATGGGAATTGAATATATAGTTGAGAAGGAAAAAGATTGCAGAGTTATGGGGAAAGAGTGGGACTAATTGGATAGTTCTTTCAAAGAGCTAGCACAGGCATAATGATGTGAATGGCCTCCTTCTGTGCTGTATGATTCTATGATTGTCTCATGTTAAATTGGCATAATATTGGATTATGCCAGAGGGAATGGGAATATTTAAGAACTGCACAACTACAAGT
Organism: Pristiophorus japonicus; assembly: GCF_044704955.1. Classification (NCBI taxonomy): domain Eukaryota; kingdom Metazoa; phylum Chordata; class Chondrichthyes; family Pristiophoridae; genus Pristiophorus; species Pristiophorus japonicus. The sequence goes on along the minus strand of NC_091978.1, from coordinate 122,919,646 downwards.
TGTAAAAAGACCCAAGACTATTTTCAATGTGATTTTTTTGCCCATTCATTTTATGAAGAAGGTCATTCGGGCTGGGAAATGCAGAATCACCAAATCTCTTCTAAGAACTTTTCAGACATTTTATACTAATGACTACAATGAGAAGTTAAAATAGTTTGCAGCGGTGGGGTGGCAGGGAATGGAGGTGTTGAATAACGGTGAAAGAAAATTTCTGATGTACAGACAAACCCCTATGACACAGAGGTTTTGTTTATCTCACCTTACAATTGATACCTGATTTATTCGATGCAGTGTAAATAAGACTTTCCTAATTTCTTTGCGCATGTACAATTTTAATGCTTTTTATTGAATGCAGCTTTTCCCTCCTCAGAGATTTGAATAATTACAGTACAGGTAACAGTTAGTAAAACCACTGAGATAATCAAGAAAGAAAGGAACTGAAAGGCATGAGGCAATTATGCTGTAAGTGGCCATGTCTTTTCACAAGAGTGTTAGGGATGAGAAGGGCCATTTGGTCCATTGTGGTTTATCCATCCAGAAATACTCTATAGAGTCCTCCAATTGCAGCATCCACTTGTTTCTTAAATGATTCCAGGGTTTTCACCTCCACCAACATGGTCGATGTTGCTGCTTCTCCTGACAATAACTCATCCACACCAGTCCAATCCCTACCTCTCCAATGACCATCTAGGAATTATATAAAATTACATAGAAATGACAAAATGGAAACATTAACATTTTTACGTGAGGTTCCCAATGTCTCCCAAAAGTCTGGGTTTGGATCTGAATATTTGAATTTCTACAGGGATTCTTCAGATTTCGTGTCATAACTTCAGCAGAAAGCCTGAAATGGCTGTTTATGCCATTTCTCCAGGGAAGATCTTCAATTGAAGTTACAGTGGGAGGTAAAGATTATACCCCCATATTTTTGCTGAGAATTGTGACTGTGTTGGCTAAATACAGATTGGGCAGTCTGAGCATATGTAGTGCATTGAATTTTGCCAGAATTTTTCAGTACCATTTAATCAGCTGAACTGCTAGAATATTTAGCTTCAGTTTCTAGCAGTTTCTGCTCAGTTGTTTTTCAAAATTATTTAACAAAAAAAGCTAAAGAAAAAATATAACAGACTGTACTGATAAATTACCAATATAACTTTTGTTGTGGTAATAAAAGGAAAGTAGATGGTGAGTTAGGGATGAGGTGAACAACAGCAGAACAAGGGGATGGGTGTACACAGGAACTGAGCAAGTAGTTCAGAGGGCAAGAATAGAGGCAGCGATAGGATTGTGCAGAGGTAGCGATTGGATTGAGGAGATGGAATGAAAAGAAATGGATAGTCAGAAAACAAAGAGGTAGGTGACGCAATAGAAGCATGATGGGGAGGGGGGCCGGGGGGGGGGGGGGAGGGGATGCTGTGAAGGGAGCCACTTGAGGCTTCAGTCCACATATTCACCACAAAGCCCACCGAAAATCCAGCATGCAGTCCTTGGTAGTCCCTTTCCCTCACATCATGCCACCTCCTACCTAAAAGGAAATAAGAAGAAAAAGATGGCAAGAGAAGCAAAAAGAGTGAAAGAGAAGAAGAGAGACACAGAGGCAGAACAGGAGAGAGAAAAATATAATTCGAAAAACAACAGAGATAGTTGAGAGACCAAGAGACCAAATTTATTATGCGCAACGTCATGCGAGATCCACTAGTATTTTATTATGGAGAAGAGATACTGTTTGATCAAGCTGAGGTGCCATTTCAGACATACAGTTGTTAAAACAGTGTAGCACAGAAACCTTATTTCATACTCACCAGTCCTGCACTGCATTGAAGGATTCTTCATTTGTGATGTCGTACATTAGGATAAAGCCCATAGCACCACGGTAATAAGCTGTGGTGATGGTCCTGTAACGTTCCTGTCCTGCTGTGTCCTACATAAACCAAAACAAAACCAACATGAAAGCTCTAATGCATCTTTTCTTTTTTTTAAAATCTAAAATCTTTTCTAGCCATGATTCACACACAATGAAAGTAGAACCATAGGAGTTCTATATTTTTTCAATTGTACTCTGGATATATTGGAATGTATGGTTGTGCTGGCACAGCTTGCAAATTAGAATTTCTTCTTCACAAAAACTTGGTAAAAAGCTGTTACTAGAAAACCAGTTAAATATGTCACAGCTGGTTACAGGTGGATGCTGTTGGTCATTATTGTAAAGATCCTAACTTTCAGATAATAGAAGTGTCTTGTATATGTTGTTCCGTTGAATTTGTGTTAATTATTTATCTTTGAAAATAATGTGACAGCTCAATTACAACAACCATGTGTACAATAGCACAGACCATTAGCACTTTCCTTTCACCTGAATTGGAATCTAGCCTAGACTGTTACCTGCTGTCTATGATGATCCTACAAGAAATGAGCCTGGCAGTCTCAATCTAGTTCCTGGTAAGAGTGGGCCAAGGTAAAAAAGCTGCCTTTAACTTGACGATCTTAGTCAGAGAGATTATAAGGATAGCTGGTGTAGGAAATGCAAAATATCTGTGTTTGACCTCGGAATGCTGAGACTGGGTATTAGACAGGTTAAAATATTTAAATATTTCATTTTTCAATACTGATGTCTTTTATCTTTAGGGGCGCACAAATTTACCCACAGAAAATTAAAACAAAGCACCGACAATATGTCAACATGTCACTAATTTGTTTTGTAAACAGGAATTTCTGATGAGAGGATCTTTAAAGATATATTCCCAGTGTCACCACAATTTTCTTGGTTTCACATGAAAAATGTTATTAACAAACTTTACATACCAATCTGCCCTGCTCCCAGCAACAGGAAAATCCTATTTATGTGCACACTTCCTTTCTGCGCCATTTGACTTCCTGTCATCAAGTTTGTGTCACACTTTTTCCATCAACCTTTTGCCTTTATAAATTCTTGTGATGCACATTTATATTGGAGAATCCCTAAATACATTCATTGCTCTGATTACACAATTTGGCCACTGAGTTTCCACAATTCTTTCTAAATGCTTTCTAAATTTTTGTTTTCATTCGGCATTTTCACCCCTCAGTAACTTTCATTTTTAAGATCCAAAAAAGTAGAATTATGGGATGAATTTCCTATCTATCCCAGTTGATTATTCCAGTGAAATTCTGTTCATATGTTATCTCTATATTCTAGAGTTGAGTAATAAGAAATTCAGAACTGAGAATATACAGGTCAATCCATAGTGTAGTTTCGGCAGTTGTCCAAAACCACGATTTGATTATAAATTGGCCACTGCTTGAATTTTAGATTTCCTGGTTTTCTTTACAGGATAGTGGAAAGCTCTGCTTTGGTAACTGATATTTTGCTGCAGGAGGTGGAGTGATTTGTCGATGTCCCAAATAGGTTACGATTTTCTCATGAAGATAGCTTGGATTTGTGAGTGAGTGTTCTCAGTCTGAACATAAAGCATCCTGCCAATCAGAAGAATTGATTGAATAGAATACAGAATATGGCAGATTTAATCGTAGTTAAATTCCAGTTTAGTAAGATCTAATCTGGATTTGGTCTCTGTAGTGTATGGAGAAAGAGTCAGACTGAACACTGTGAGCTCAAAGTAAGGTGTGACCTTAGTCTTTTATTGCAGGTCTCCAGAGTGCCTCTCCAACCTGTGAAGCCTTCTTAAATACCTGTGCTTCCAAGGGATTATGGGATCCCTTGGGATGCCAGGGAATGAGCCCTCTGGTGGCTGTACAGAGTAAATATAAGTACACATATATAACATCCCCCCCCAAAGTCAATGGGTAACAATATAAAATGTGAGTCGATCTGGGGCTCTTCTTCCCCTGGTTGATCATCTTGGTGGGTGTTGTTAAATCATTTGTTGGGCCCTCGCTGGCCTTGCTGGGCTGCCTGGTGTGTTGGGCCCTGCAGGGCTACTGTGGATGATGGGTTCTGCTTCGTGGTCAACCGTGGTATCGGTTGCCACTGGTGTGTATATTGGGGGATCAAAAGAGGTAGGGTCCAAGGTGGGTTGCTCAGGGGAGTCCGTGAATCTGTTTTTGATTTGGTCCAAGTGTTTCCGGTGAATGAGTCCATTTGAAAGTTTGACCCGAAACACCCTGCTCCCCTCTTTGGCCACGATAGTGCCAGGAAGCCACTTGAGACCTTGTCCATAATTTAATACAAATACAGGATCATTGACTTCAATCTCACGTGACACATTTGCGCTATCATGGTATGTACTTTGTTGAAGCCGCCTGCTCTCTACCTGTTCATGTAGATCAGGGTGAACTAACGAGAGCCCTGTCTTAAGTGCTCTTTTCATGAGCTGTTCAGCAGGTGGGATCCCAGTGAGTGAGTGGGGTCTCGTGCAGTAGCTAAGCAGGACTCGGGATAGGCGAGTCTGCAGTGAGTCTTCAGTTACCCTCTTCAAAACTTGCTTGATGGTTTGGACTGCTCTCTCTGCCTGACCATTGGACGCTGGTTTAAACGGGGCAGATGTGACATGTTTGATCCCGTTACGGGTCACCACACGTGGGATCTGGCTATCGCTTTCATCACGATGCCTGGGTGGGTACTGTGGAGGTCATTGATGAAGGTGTCTGCCCTTCTTGGGGTCACTACTTGATTGCCCCAAAGAAGGCAGTCCTGCCTGTATAGACATTTCATCTTTGCGCCACTGGAACGGCTTTATCTCTTCCTGCATTCCCACTGAGACACTGGACCAGCTCCCGTGAAGCACACAACTTTTGACTGGAGATAATAAGGGGTCCTGGCTTGTCCAGGTTTTGATCTGTCGGGTAGTGATGGGTCATTGCTCACTCTCAAATGCTTCCATAACCAATGGCAGCCTACTGAGAGCATCGGCGCAGTTTTCTGTGCCTGGTCTGTGGCGGATGGCGTAATTGTATGCGGACAGCGTGAGCGCCCATCTCTGGATGCGGGCCGATACGTTGGTATTTATCTCTTTACTCTCAGAAAACAGGGATATAAGTGGCTTATGGTCTGTTTCCAATTCGAATTTTAGCCCAAACAAGTATCGATACATTTTCTTTACCCCATAAACACACGCTAACGCTTCTTTTTCAATCATGCTGTAGGCTCTCTCGGCCTTAGACTCCTGGATGCATAAGCAACCAGTTGCAGTTTCCCAAAATCATTAGCTTGTTGCAATACACACCCGATGCCATATGACGACGCATCCCTTGCTAGTACTAATGCTTACATGGGTCATACAACAGAAGCAATTTGTTTGAGCATACAATATTCTCGTTTTTACAAAGGCATTTTCTTGGCTTTTGCCCCAAACCCATTCGCCCCCTTTCCGTAGTAAGACATGCAGTGGTTCTAGCAGTGTGCTGAGACCCGGTAAGAAGTTACCAAAGTAGTTCAAGAGTCCCAAAAACGACCGCAGCTCCGTCACATTGTGGCCTTGGTGCGTTCTCGATTGCCTCCGTCTTCGCGTTGGTGGGCCTGATGCCATCCGTCGCAATCCTCCTTCCCAGGAACTCCACTTCAGGCGCCAGGAAAACGCACTTCGAGCGTTTTTACCTGAGCCCCACGCGGTTGAGTCGACAAAGAAGCTCTTCCAGGTTCTGCAGCTGCTCGGCTGTGTTCCGACCTGTGATCAAGACGTCGTCCTGGAAGACCACGGTGTGCGGGACCGACTTCAGTAAACTTTCCATGTTTCTCTGGAATATCGCCACCGTTGATCGGATTCCAAACAGACATCTATTATAAACAAAAAGACCTTTGTGCATGTTGATGTAGGTGAGGGCCTTCGATGATTCCTCCAGTTCCTGCATCATGTAGGCTGAAGTCAGATCCAGCTTCGTGAATGTCTTTTCTCCCGCCAGCGTTGCAAAGAGGTTATCGGCTTTTGGTAGTGGGTATTGGTCCTGCAGGGAGAAATGATTGATAGTTACTTTGTAATCGCCACAGATTCTGACGGTGCCATCTCCCTTGAGGACTGGGACAATAGGAATGGCCCACTCGCTGAACTCGATCGGTGAGATGATGCCCTCTCTTTGTAGCCGGTCTAGCTCGATCTCTACTCTTTCTCTCATCATGTACGATACTGCTCTCGCCTTGTGATGGATGGGTCGCGCCCCCGGAATTAGGTGGATCTGCACTTTTGCCCCTTGGAATTTCCCGATGCCTGGTTCGAACAGCGAAGGAAATTTGTTTAATACCTGGGCATATAAAGTGTCGTCAGCGGCCGATAGCACTCGGATGTCGCCCCAGTTCCAGCTTATCTTTCCCAGCCAGCTCCTGCCGAGCAGCGTGGGACCATCACCCGGTACCACCCAGAGTGGTAGCTTGTGCACCGCTCCATCGTAGAAGACCTTTACGGTAGCACTGCCGATTACAGGAACAGTTCTTTTGTGTAAGTTCTTAGTTTTGTGCGAATTAGAGTTAAGACTGGCCTTGAGGCCTTATTGCACCACAACCTTTCGAAAGTCTTTTTGCCCATGATGGACTGGCTTGTGCCCATGTCCAGCTCCATTGACACCAGGAGTCCATTTAGTTCAACATTCAGCATTATCGGGGGACAATTCGTGGTGAATGTGTGTACCCCATGTACCTCTGCCTCCTCTATCTGAGGCTCTGTTTCATCGTGATCCTTCTCTTCAACCTGGTAGTTTGTAGGTTTAACAGGCTTAGCAGCTCGCCTGCACACGCGTTGGAGGTGTCCCATTGTTCCACAGCCCTTGCAAATGTATTCTTTGAATGGGCATGAATGGAAATGATGATCACCCCCGCAGGGTCAACAAGGTGTTAATGGCCTTGCATTCGTCATTTTGGCCTTGATGGTGGACTCAGACATCTGTGGACGTAAAGCTGCAGGTAAGTGTGACCTGCCCTGTACGTTACGATTCGAAAACATCATCACTTTGTTCACAGTACTTGTAGCAACACTTGTGTGCTGAGAGATTTGCTTCATATTGTCACTGGTGGCAATGAATGCCTGGGTTATCGCTATGGCCTTACTCAAGAATGGGGTCTCTACAGTCAAAAGTTTGCGAAGTATGGTTTTGTGGCCAATGCCAAGTACGAAAAAGTCTCTGAGCATATGCTCCAAATGTCCTTCAAATTCGCAATGGCCTGCAAGGCATCGCAGCTCAGCGACATAACTTGCCACTTCCTGGCCTTCAGATCTTTTGTAGGTGTAGAACCGGTACCTCACCATCAGAACGCTTTCCTTCGAGTTCAAATGCTCTCAGACCAGTGTGCACAAATCATCGTATGATTTCTCCGTGGGTTTTCCTGGAGTGAGCAGATTCTTCATGAGGCCATACGTTGGTGCCCCACAGACGGTGAGGAGGATCGTCCTTCATTTGGCAGCGCTCTCTTTCCCATCTAACTCGTTGACCACAAAGTATTGGTCAAGTCGCTCCACAAAAGTTTCCCAATCATCTCCCTCCGAAAATTTCTCCAGGATGCCCACTGTTCTCTGCATCTTTGGGTTCGCTATCTGTATCTTGTCACCAGTTGTAGTGTATGGAGAAAGAGTCAGACTGAACACTGTGAGCTCAAAATAAAGTGTGATCTTAGTCTTTTATTGTAGGTCTACAGAGTGCCTCTCCAACCTGTGAAGCCTTCTTAAATACCCTCTGGTGGCTGTACAGAGTAAATACAAGTCCACATATATAACAGTCTCATTTTAAACAAACCCCACATTTTGTTAGGTATTTTGATTTGTTTTAAACATTTGGCAGCTATCAATCATATTTCACAAGTAGGCAGAAATAAACTGCTGCATGAGGAATTAGGAATAAACTCCTTTGTTCAATTGCTTTAATGAACCATTACATCTTATTATAGATATTTGTCTCTGCATTCACCATATTTACTTGCTACCCATCTCTTTTAGGATCCCTTGTGTAAAATGCCATTCCCTGAATGCAAAGGGTGGTGGGAGAGGGGGCAAAGAGGTGTGCAACACACTTTTTATTGTACTTACTTCAGATTAAGTCGGGTAAATGGCTCTGTTCTCCCCAGTAACACCCACTTCAGTGCTGCAGAAATTGTCAGATGTTACCCATGCTGTAAAACCTCATTGCAGTGCTGATAAACTCCAGGACCTCTACACTAGTTCGGCTAAATCCTAGGACCACTTCTCTTAAATATCACCTATCTCAAACTTGGCAGAACTTATGTATCCTAGACTTTAAAAAAAAGTGATAAAAACTCAGGGAGCGAAATTGCCCAGCGTCCCAAGTGGGGCTAGTAACCCGTTCAAGGTGGAACTTCCTGCACCCGGCGCAGAAGACCCATCTGGCCACTGAATTGGGCTTACCGCCCCTCAATGAGCAATCTTGTGTACTCCAGTTCCTTTAAGGCGGTTCCAGCAATGCTATCAGGGCAAGTTGTGCAGCGCTACGCGGATGCTCCGCATAGCGGTGACGCGCTTCAATGCCCCTCCCCTTCACTTAAAGGATAGGGTCGCTGCACACTCTGCAAAGTCTCTGATGGCCTCCGCTACCAGGGTAGTGTGGTACTGGGCCTGCAGCCCAGCACCCAATACGGAGTGCCGGGTTGCACGATGGCAGCCTGGACCATGAAAAAAACTAGGTAGGTTAGCCGACACGGAAGTCATCAGGAAAACTATGATGGCGGCGGAGGGCGTTGGCAACCTCCCCTTTAACTTCCACCTCGCAAGTAGATGTCAGCCACCTTCACAATCCGTGAAGCTGACATTGAAACCTGCTCGTGCCAGACCCACAGCGCTGAAGAGTTTATTATTATTTATTATATAGCTTTTAAAAAGTTCCTTCTGCCATTTTCTCTGTCATACCACACATCTTGTGTCACATTTCTCATGCAAATTTCTTGCAGTTGATTTGTCACTAATTCATGGATATGAAATTTGAGCCCATCACAAAATAAGAATCAAATGTGACAAAGGTGGATAGAAAAACTACAATGAAGAACTTCTAAAGCAATATTGAAACAAGTCAGGCATGAAGATTCAGCAAATCTGTCAATAAGGGAAAGGAGATACCAAATCAAAAATATTTTTCCAAATATGTTCAGCAGCCATCCTACTTTTTCAACTAATTTGAGCACTTAATACTAAAGTAAATAAAATTCTAACATTTATAAGGAAATTATTAAGCTCACCTAAGCATAGTATTTTCTATATTAGGAATGCCTGTCACAATTTCTTTTGTATATTGGAGGCCTATGTCTATATGCCAAAGCCTTCAGTTCATGTACATTCTCAGACTTAACAGTAGCTATTCACAAATCTGCCTGGATTTTCTATTCGTAAGCCTTACACTTTCTGTCCTCCTCTGGATCAAATGAAAATGACTGATGAAAGTTGTCAGAGAAACATTATTTGATAAACTAATTTGTTTTTTGTGTACATCTGAAATAAGCTCTTCAACTTTTGTGAGGTAGCTTTGAAAGCAAAAGCATGCATACTATATCTTAGCTGATTTCACAAAAATACGGTCAGAAACCGCTGAGACCACAGGAAGCAGGTCATTATATTTTGTAATATATTCTCAATGGTTACAGTAATTACCTTTTTTAGTTGCTTATACTCAGAACTCAGAAACAATAATTGTTCATATACACAGCAACAAGATCTGAAAGGGTCATAGGATTATTCCAGTTTGGACGGAGGTTCTAAATAAAAGCAGCAGCAGGATCATCCAAAAAAATCACACTCTCAGTTCGACTCAGCGAAACAGTAGCCAGTAGCCTATCGTCCAAACAGAGACTTATATTAATGGAGATAAATATGTTTAATAAAAGCAGAAGCCTTTAGTTCTTTGAGGATGTAATGAGCAGGGATAAGGGAGAACCAGTGGATGTGGTGTATTTGGATTTCCAGAAGGCATTCGATAAGGTGCCACATAAAAGGGTACTGCAGAAGATAAAAGTTCACAGGGTTTGGGGTAATATATTACCAATGATAGACGATTGGCTAACTAAGAGAAAACAGAGAGCCGGTATAAATGGGTCATTTTCCGATTGGCAAACAGTGACTAGTGGGGTGCCGCAGGGATTGGTGCTCAGTCCTCAACTATTTACAATCTATATTAATGACTTGGATGAAGGGACCGAGTGCAATGTAGCCAAGTTTGCTGATGATACAAGGATGAGTGGGAAAGCAAATTGTGAGAAGGACACAAAAAATCTGCAAAGGGATAGAGACAGGCTAAATGAGTGGGCAAAAATTAGGCAGATGGAGTATAATGTGGGAAAATGTGAGGTTATCCACTTTGACAGCAAAATCAGAAAAGCAATTTATAATTTAAAACAGAGAAAAGTGCAAGTGCTGCAGTACAGTGGGACCTGGAGGTCCTTGTGCATGAATCACAAAAAGTTAGTATGCAGGTACTGTTGTGTATTTGTAAAGCATGCACTCCCATATTCCGCCACAAGGGAGCGCATCCCCTGAAGTCCCAAGGGATCTCAGCATCCTTTGGGAGCACTGTATATAAGCCGGCCCCGAAGGCCTGTTCCTCACTCTGGAGTGTCTTAATAAAGACTGAGGTCACTGTTACTTTAACCTCCCTGTGTGCAGTCTCATCTGTGTTAGGAACACAATAGGTAAAGCAAGTAATCAGGAAGGCAAATGGAATGTTGGCCTTTATTGCAAGGGGATGGAATATAAAAGCAGAGAAGTCCTACTACAAATGTACAGGGTATTGGTGAGGTCACACCTAGGGTATTGCGTACAGTTTTAGTCTCCGTATTTAAGGAAGGATATACTTGCATTGGAGGCTGTTCAGAGAAGGTTCACTAAGTTGATTCCGGGGATGAGTGGGTTGATTTATGAAGAAAGGTTGAGTAGGTTGGGACTATACACATTGGAGTTCAAAAGAATGAGAGGTGATCTTGTCGAAACATATAAGATAATGAGGCGGCTCAACAAGGTGGATGCCGAGAAGATATTTCCATTCATAGGGGAAAGCAAAACTAGGAGACATAGTCTCAGAATAAGGGGCTGCCCATTTAAAACTGAGAAGAGGAGGAATTTCTTCTCTCTACGAATTTATAATGGGGAACAAAGAAATGGCGGACCAGTTAAACAAATACTTTGGTTCTGTCTTCACGAAGGAAGACACGAATAACCTTCCGGAAATACGAGGGGACCGAGGGTCTAGTGGGAAGGAGGAACTGAAGGAAATCCTTATTAGGCGGGAAATTGTGTTAGGGAAATTGATGGGATTGAAGGCCAATAAATCCCCAGGACCTGATAGTCTGCATCCCAGAGTACTTAAGGAAGTAGCCCTAGAAATAGTGGATACATTGGTGATCATTTTCCAACAGTCTATCGACTCTCGATCAGGTCCTATGGACTGCAGGGTAGCTAATGTAACACCACTTTTTAAGAAAGGAGGGAGAGAGAAAATGGGTAAATATAGACCGGCTAGCCTGACATCAGTAGTGGGGAAAATATTGGAATCAATTATTAAAGTTGAAATAGCAGCACATTTGGAAAGCAGTGACGGGATCGGTCCAAGTCAGCATGAATTTATGAAAGGGAAATCCTGCTTGACCAATCTTCTAGAATTTTTTGAGGATGTAACTGGTAGAGTGGACAAGGGAGAACCAGTGGATGTGGTGTATTTGGACTTTCAAAAGGCTTTTGACAAGGTCCCACACAAGAGATTGGTGTGCAAAATTAAAGCACATGGTATTGGGGGTAATGTACTGATGTGGATAGAGAACTGTTGGCAGACAGGATGCAGAGAGTCCGGATAAACGGGTCCTTTTTAGAATTGCAGGCAGTGACTAGTGGTGTGCCGCAGGGCTCAGTGCTGGGACCCCAGCTATTTACAATATACATTAATGATTTAGATGAGGGAATTGAGAGTAATATCTCCAAGTTTGCAGGTGACACTAAGCTGGGTGGCGGTGTGAGCTGTGAGGAGGACGCTAAAAGGCTGCAGGGTGACTTGGACAGGTTAGGTTAGTGGGCAAACGCATGGCAGATGCAGTATAATGTGGATAAATGTGAGGTTATCCACTTTGGTGGCAAAAACACGAAGGCAGAATATTATCTGAATGGCGACAGATTAGGAAAAGGGGAGGTGCAATGAGACCTGGATGTCATGGTACATCAGTCATTGAAAGTTGGCATGCAGGTACAGCAGGCATTGAAGAAGGCAAATGGTATGTTGGCCTTCGTAGCTAGGGGATTTGAGTATAGGAGCAGGGAGGTCTTACTACAGTTGTACAGGGCCTTGGTGAGGCCTCATCTGGAATATTGTGTCCAGTTTTGGTCTCCTAATCTGAGGAAGGACATTCTTACTATTGAGAGAGTGCAGCGAAGGTTCACCAGACTGATTCCCGGGATGGCAAGACTGACATATGAGGAGAGACTGGATCGACTGGGCCTGTATTCACTGAAGTTTAGAAGGACGAGAGGGGATCTCATAGTAACATATAAAATTCTGACGGGACTGGACAGGTTAGATGCAGGAAGAATGTTCCCGATGTTGGGGAAGTCCAGAACCAGGGGATACAGTCTAAGGATAAGGGGTAAGCCATTTAGGACTGAGATGAGAAGAAACTTCTTCACTCAGAGAGTTGTTAACGTGTGGAATTCCCTACCGCAGAGAGTTGTTGATGCCAGTTCATTGGATATATTCAAGAGGGAGTTAGATATGACCCTTACCGTTAAAAGGATCAAGGGGTGTGGAGAGAAAGCAGGAAAGGGGTACTGAGGGAATGATCAGCCATGATCTTATTGAATGGTGGTGCAGGCTCGAAGGGCCGAATGGCCTACTCCTGCACCTATTTTCTATGTTTCTATGGTTGTAAATCTATGGAATTCTCTGCCTCACAGAGCAGTGGAGGCTGGGTCATTGAATATATATAAGGCGGAAGTGGACAGATTTTTGAGCGATAAGGGAATAAAGGATTATGGGGAGCGGGCTGGGAAGTGGAGCTGAGTTCACGATCAGATCAGCCATGACATTATTAAATGGCAGAGCAGGCTCCAGGGGCAAGGTGGCCTGCTTCCGCTCCTATTTCTTATGTTCTTGTATTCTAACACTAATTATTGTGCCAGACATATTTGGTAAAGAATAAAAGATAGAATTAGTGTAATCTTGTCTTTAGTTTTATATTTCTTGGTCCTCACTATTAAAACTCATCCTAAATACATAGAATAGCATGCCTATTTGGTAGTGTAAATGAACAAAAAAGAGAATGAACTAGCATTTATATACAGTGCAGTGCCTAAAATCAGGTACCCTCGGGACCGAGGTCGTTGCGGATTCCGTATTTTTCCAGACTTTCGATTTGCTTTCTGATGTCACGAATGTGGAAACACCCGAGCCCAGGTTTGGGTATTTCCGGATTTCGGAACGTCAGAAAGGTGGGGAGATTCCCGCCGAGGAGCTGTTTGGGCCATCCGGCCCCGCTGAGGAGCTGTTATCCTCGACCAGGCCCTGCCTGACGATGTCATTGGACGGGCAGTTGAGGCGGTCTTGAGGTAAGGGCAGCGGCGGGGAGGTGAGAGGCAGCGAGGCGAGGCTAGAGGACGGGCAGCGGCAGGGCCCCGAGGTCAGCAGGGTCATCGGGTTCTGATTCCAGAACATTTTACGGATTCCGGACGACCCTGCGATCGATTGTCCCGGAGTCCGGATCATTCCAGATTCCGGAACTCCAGATTATCGACGCTGCATCTATAGTGCCTTTCAGGACCTCAGGGTATGCAAAAACATTTTACAACTAATGAAGAACTTTTGAAGTGAACTCACTGTTGTGTTGTGGGGAAACACGAGAGCCAGTTTGCGCACAGCAAGGTCTCACAAAAAGTAATGAGTTAATGACCAGACAATCTATTTTAGTGATGTTGGTTGAGGGATAAATATTGGCCAGGACACTATTATTCTTCAAATAGTGGCATGGGATCTTTCATGTCCACTTGAGAGAGCAGATAGGGCCTCGGTTTAACATCTCAGCTGAAACACAGCATCTCCAACAATGCAGCACCCTCTCCGTGCTGCACCCAAGAGTCAGCCCAGATTATGAGCTGAGGTCTTTGGAGTGGGACTTACACCTATGACCTGCTGACTCAGAGGCGAAGGTGCCAAGGCTAACACATTAAATAAATGCAGGCTGTTTTTGAAAGGAATTATAAATTATATTATTTTTATTCAACACATATTTTATTACTCTAAACATGAAGGAAAAATAATGAAGGAAAAATATTAATACCTAAAACTGTGCTTGTAAAAACTGTTGATTAAAATAAAGAGTCATGACCTAGATTCTGTGCTTTAGCTAATTTAATGCAGATCAGATAAATGTAGATTTTTGTGTAATGGTGACTTTTTGTTGACTTGATGGGCTAGCCTCAATGGAAACACTTCTGTGGCTGAATAATATTATTTGTTATCAATCAAACTGCATTGCCTAATTGTGAAAGTGAGAGATAGGAATGCTTGCTGCAGAGTAACATGTATTCACTGTGAGCAATGCCGCAGGAGATCTGCTAGTATATCTAGTAACAGCTTGATTACTGTTATTTAAGAAGCAAATGCTCTAAAATTATGTCATTATGTCTTCAGTACTGGGAATTACAGTTTCCTCGTATCAAATCGCTGAACAATCAAATAAACCTATACAGTTCACTTTCACCATTTCTGCCCATTTTTCCTGACATTCAGCTCTCACCCACAGAAGTAAATTATTGGCTGAGCATTTACAAGGCTTCAGCCATAGACTTTTCAATAAATTTAGCTGCTTGATAATTGACAGGAGACATGTTTTTAATTTTCCCTAAAGGAGAATTCTCCACTATTATCATCACACTACCCAACTGTTTGGCTGAACGATGGGAAACCCCATTTCAACTGTGAAAGGCCACCTAAACAGAAATTCCTGAGACTGTAATCTACAATTTTTTGATTGATAACATAAGAAAGCATGGAATGATAAATAGCCATTCAAATTCAAAGTTTATTCCTTCCATGAATCATATACAATTCACTCTACTCAATCTCACTGTCGAGGGAAAATCTCTGCAAAGTTTGTCACTACGCCTCCCCCAAATCTAAATGAACCAGATCTCCATAATACTCAATTATCTTAGCCTCCTACATTATTAATCCTTGGCATGATACCTATTTCCAAGTTCCTAGCAATTTGGGAATCAGCATGTTCCATGCAGTACTTAATCTCTATCTGTACTTACTCTTATAACCCTCAATTATGTTTCTAACTAGATACTTGTGAGGCCAACATTATTCCCACACCAGGTTGTAGAAGAATCAAATGCAACCAACAGGGAAAATACAGGGATTCTGTGCCAAATTGTTATTAAGTCCTCTGCAGGTTACAATTGTCATGCAGACAGATCAGTGTTGAGTAGATTTGGGATTAATCCAACCTTTGTAATGTAGTATAACTGTAGATTTTTTCCTAAATATATAAAATTGTGCAAAAATGCTTCATTGCAAGGCAAAGAATATCTGCAATAAAATGTTGTCATACACAAGGAACTGTTCACATACTATTTTAAAAAGACTAAAGTACAATGTAGAATCACCCGAAAAGAAAAAAAAAAACAAGAACTTGCATTTCTATAGCGTCTTTCATGCACCAGGATCTCGTGAAGCGCTTCACAGCCAATGAAGTACTTTTGAAGCGTAGTAACTCTTGTAATGTGTAGGACCCTAGTCTGCAGTAATAGTGTAATTTCACACACTAGTAACTATACTGAAATTGATAAAAGCATAACTTCTATACATTTGGTTAAAAGGTCTTTTCTAGCTCCATCAATGGCACAGAGCGTAATTACATCATGCAGTATAGTACTTCCATAGGGCAGTAACTTCCTGGGCTCAATGTCTGATCTGCAAGGATGAGCTGCTCCCAAACAGGGAAAACAGTTGGGGATACTGCAACTGGCCTCAGTATTCATGGGATAGGGATGGTAAATCACAGTTCCCACTAATAACTGCTGGGCTGCTGCTGGAACATCTATTGCCACTCATTATCCAGATCTATACATGGAAATGAGCATTCAGGCAAGATACAAGAGGAACCCATATTACTCCAAATTACATTCCTATATCCCTTGCAGGTGCAGATACTGAAGTGGATTACTAAGCATCAGTATTTGACCGATTAACACCATATAGCAAGTCATCCTTTAGTATCACTGTTGCAGTAATTAACTCAATTTAGAAGGTATTTAATTGGAGGTAGAACAAGTCTACATTAAAAAGCATAGTTGCTATAAATCCTACATTCCAAAAGTACTTCATTGGCTGTAAAGTGCTTTTGAGACCTCCGATGGTCATGAAAGGCGTTATATAAATCCAAGTATTTCTTTCTTCTTTCTTTTTAAATAGCAAAACATTTAATTACAATACAAGCTATGCCTCTAGCAACATATTAGCTGATGTCTTATCAAGGGCAAAAATAGATAATTTTAATGTTAACACTTGTGAAATGACAGTTATGTTCTGTTACCAACTGTATATTATGTGTTCTTCAGCTATTCAACCTCTGGCTTTTTAATTGTATACAGTGTTATAAAACAAGCCAATTATAGCATAAACATGGGGGGTGAAATTGCCCCTTTTTCAAAGGCCCATTAGCACAAGACACTTTTCATCAGGGGGGGGCGCTACCAACTCCCAGGAAATTGCCCGGGAGTTTGCGGGGGCCCTGTCCAGGCATTGGCATGTGTGACGACCTCGCAAGGCTTGCGAGAGTGGGTGTCAATGCCTTCACGGGTTACGAAGCTGTCCGACATGCGCTCGCGGGGGAAAGTTAAAAGGGAGGTCGCCATCACCCCGCGCTGCCATCTTTACCGTTCTGCCGACTTTCGGGTTAGCTTCAGGACGTCACCCCTAGCATGTTCAGGGCCGCCACTGTGCAGCCCGGCACTCCGTTTTGGGTGCCGGGCTGCAGCCCCGCGACCATGCATCCCTGGTGGTCAAGTGGAGTCCAACAGAGACCTTGCAGAATGCGCAGCAGCCCTCCCCTTTAAGCGAAGGGGAGGGTCATTGAAGTACGTCAGCGCTATGTGGAGCATCAGCATAGCACTGCACTACTCACCCCATTAGCTCCATTAGTCCTGCCCCAAAGGAAGTGGAGCGCGCGAGATTGAGCTTCACTTCCTTTGAGGGGTGATAAGCCTAATTCAGTGGCCAGGCTGGGACTTCTGTGCTGGGTGCAGGAAGGCCCAGCCCCATGATATTTTACCAAAATTAACAATTTTAAACAGATGATTATGAATATACAAATGAGAAAACTGAATCCAAACTATTTTATACAAAGCCAAAATACTGTGGATGCTGGAAATCTGAAAAAAGGAGCCTTTTTTGGTTTTATTCCAAGCTAGTTTAGATTCCCTACTTCAATTTTAAATGAATTTCCCTTACTTCAATTGTTTGTACTATTCTGGAGCTGAAATTGAGGGTTGAGGATTAACTTCCTGGCCTGTGCGAATGCCACTTTGGAGTTAGCAATCAAATGTGAGAGAGCGACCAGGTTGACTTTCCTCCTGTTCCCTTCTCCTGGCAAAGCATCTTCTTTGACCAATACCACTGTACAATGGCAAAAATGGGACTAGGAGCTCACCATGTGAGGATTGTAGGTATGAAGTAATGCATTCTGATGTTACTCAACCATCTGAATTGTTCCCAATTTATTTGTATCCTGAAGGCATGAGTTCTCTGGACTTTAATGGTCATCTTGGTGATTGATTTAGTCCAGCTATTGACACTATTTTCATAATAGTATAGTATCGTGACGTTTTAACTGAAAGGTTCAGATGCTTGCACTGATTGAAGTGGTGTTATAGCATAGAACGCCAAAGGTTTCCAAAATGATTGTTGCTTGCTGCATCTTACACAGCCTCACCCTACAAAGTGACCTTGTGATGAAGTGGAAGAGAAAACAGCAATCATAAATAGTATATGACCCTGACCAGGAAGCAGAAGACTTATCTAAAGAAGAAACTAGACATACATCCGGCGCACAATGGTCACCTATACGTGTCCAATACCCTTGTCAAATAAAGTATGGTCCATTTACCCAAAAGTACATCAAGGGACTGGATTTTCCGGTCCTTTGCGCTCCGTGTTTTTCTCCGGAGTGGCGTGAAAGGCGGCGATCAGGTCTCCTGTGCCCCTTCGCGATCCTCTGGTCCGTTTTTGAGGCAGCGCTCAGCAGCACCACGGGGAAGAGCTGCGCTGGGTGTGCAATGTCTCTCGTTACAACACCAGCAGGAGTTTGTGTGTTTTTTTTTAAGGTTCCCCCCCTCGCCAGGACTCTATTGTAGCATACAAGGCCTGGCAGTTTAGTTCGCGAGTTTCCCATTTTTGAACCACGAAAAGTGTACAAAGCCTCCCTTCGTGTTGCGTCCCGTGATGCAGGACCCAGATACCGAAAATTCCTTCCAAAGCGCAGCCAGTAATTTTCCCACTCCGCCTCAGTTTTTGCCCCGAAAACAGAAGAGCCTAAAATCCAGCCCCAAGATCCATAAATACAGCAGCATTTCTCCACAACTAACTTGTTCTGCGTTATCTCAAATGGACTCCAAGGACACATTGTAGCAAGAATTAAGCCAAGTTTTCTTCACACTTACAACATAGCTCAGCTGAGTTGAGTATGTGTTGACTTGGTTGTTTCTTCTGACTGAAAGTGTATGGTGTGTCTTTTCCTTCTCGACTGTGTGCTCCTTCTAAGTGATTCTGCACTGGCATGGGGAAGTGTGGTGTATGGCTGCTGTCTCCAAGGATGGCGATGGCCCAGTACCTCCTGGCACTTGGTCAGTTTATGGCTCAGCAACAGAGGTACCATAGATATTAATACCTGGCCCAGTATACTATGTAACACATCAGCAGTCAGGTGAGCAGTATGGCTGGGTGATACAGATGTAGCTTTCCCGAAGAAACATCTCCATTATCTAACTACGTTATTTTCATATAGCTGCTGTTGGGAATTACCTTAGTGTGATCAGAGATCCGAGCAAGAACAGACCCCTCAGCAGCAGTTTAGTCCAGGAATTTTTTCTCTCAACTTCAGGCCATAGGTGAGACAGCATTAATTCTGTCTGCAGGTTCTTTACAGACTGCTCTGGTAGTATTCTTGAATGGAGTATGCTCCAAAAATATCTCACTCCTGTAAAAGCACTACCAAAAAGTAGCCTCTCGGAATGCCTCTGCATCATGCTTCTTCCATGTTTGCAGCTTACTCTTCTCCAAGAGTCACCAGAAGCCCTTTAAGAGCTGCTGGTCCCAGATATTAAACCACATGGCCTCTCCTTGCTCTTAGCACATCATCTGCTATGTGCAATGAGCTAACCTCACTTTATAGCATGAGGTCAGCACAATTTGCTGCAGGTGCACACAGCACCAAACCTCGTGCCTCTATCCCAGTATGCATCATTGTTCCCCCTAATTCTTAGCAATCATGGACCCAAGCTGTAAATTATTGGTGAAACAAAATTGGTAACCTCACTCAGAGGCTGCCAACTCACAAGGCTCACCTTCATGGGAACATATCACAGTTGCACATTAGTGGGCTTGAACTCTTGAGCTTGAGATTCGCTCATTATCGGGATAGAGTACAGGGAACTTTATCCTGCATCTAATATCTGGGCATAATTATGTTGGAGTGCTTGCTATTGACAGAGAGTGACACAAATAGAAAACTATTGTGCTAACTGAACACTTAACATATGTCACACAATCATGTGGAATTAAGACTATTTAAGAAAAAAGTGTCTTCCATCCCAGTATGAATGTTTGGGTTGATTTTTCAATTATGCACACCCATTTCGAAGCTCTGATGCTGAGAGTTCACATTAGGAAGTGGACCGAAAATCATGGGGACTGTACCTGCAAATTACAGAACCGCACTCCTGGCAGGCGATGCTCAGTGCTAGATAAACATATGCAAGAAATTGGCCGTTACAAGTCAACTATACAACTTTCTTCTTTAAATTAATTTCCTGAAATCCAAGCAACGAAAACTATACAATAACACACTTAGCGGCCGAAATTCAGGGTCTCAGAGAGACCTGTTACTGCCCGTTTGCAGCGGCCATTCATCAAAATCGAATGGCCGCCACTTTGGGGTCAACTGGCCGACCCTACCGAAATTTAGATCGGGGATTTTTCGGCCTGGACCCAATCCCGCCTGATTATGAATACCGCCGAAAGTGAGTCATCAGTTAGTGCACCACTGGTTTTAATAAAGAACGATACTTACCTTCATAAATTCAGCTGAACTTGTTGATCCCCCGCCGCGCGGTGCCCCCAACAGGTTTTTCTGTTGGTGCACACTCTGAAGAATGAGTGCGGCCCGGCAGCGCGGTGGCCCCTAAAAGGGAGTGCCCACTGCCGCGGCCGCCGTGTAAAAATTTTTGCTGGCCGACTTCCCGATCGGCTGGCAAAATAGTGTCCCCGGATTCAGCCGGGCTGCCAATGGGCAGCCTGGCACCCCTCTTGGGTGCCAGGCCACTGGCCTGGCTGAAACCTCCCTGGTGGCCCAGTGGCTGAAGATTAAAAATGATAGAATCTCTCCCCTTTAATGGAGGGGAGAGAGCGTGGTGACGCACACACGCTGTGATGTCACCACTATTCCACCAGTGATTGATAGCAGCGGAGTCTCTGTCCGACCTATATTCAGCCACTCAGCCTGGCTTTCGGTCAATGGCCCTCCCCCATTATGATTCATTACCTCTGGTATTTTGAAAAAATTTCAAAGTCCTGAAAATGGCTCTTCCGACCGCATCAAGGATCCCAGCGGTAAGTGCCATTAAAAAAAATCATAGGTGCGCCAGCTTTCTTGTGCTGCTGAATTTCGGCCGCTCAGTTCGGAAAATGTTACTCGCCAATTATTACAGCATTTCACAATAAAATACAATCAAACTTTTAAATATATGCCTTAAGATTCAAAAACATATTGCAATATTATCTGTTCAGCAGAAATTTACCTTAGCAATGGAAAGTTACTATGCTTTGATTAGGTGCCTCAGACTCAACCTCAGGATCTAATCAGCACAAGAGCCATTTACCGCTGAGCTAATTTGAAGGATTTTTCAAGATAAATCTAAACTGGTCCAATTTGTATTTCGAACACCTCCCTGATGCATACGATGCAGCATTTTCTATAGATAATTAGTTTGTTCACAAACAGTGCACTATATGCTACTCATGGCAAAAAAATAGTTATTCAATTAAATTACATTTACTTATATCTAGGAAATAAGAGAATAAATCCTACATTTTCATTACTAGTATACAAAAGATGGATCAAGTGACATCAATCATCGGTTTCCACCTGAAACTGATGCCAAATTGGCAGAGTGGCTGTGCCGCCCACCATTTTCAGGTCCTGGCCTTATTGAAGTACAGTCATAAGAACATAAGAACATAAGAATTAGGAACAGGAATAGGCCATCTAGCCCCTCGAGCCTGCTCCGCCATTCAACAAGATCATGGCTGATCTGGCCGTGGACTCAGCTCCACTTACCCGCCCTCTCCCTGTAACCCTTAATTCCCTTATTGGTTAAAAATCTATTTATCTGTGACTTAAATACATTCAATGAGCTAGCCTCAACTGCTTCCTTGGGCAGAGAATTCCACAGATTCACAACCCTCTGGGTGAAGAAATTCCTTCTCAACTCGGTTTTAAATTGGCTCCCCCCGTATTTTGAGGCTGTGTCCCCTAGTTCTCGTCTCCCCGACCAGTGGAAACAACCTCTCTGCCTCTATCTTGTCTATCCCTTTCATTATTTCAAATGTTTCTATAAGATCACCCCTCATCCTTCTGAACTCCAACGAGTAAAGACCCAGTCTACTCAATCTATTATCATAAGGTAACCCCCTCATCTCCGGAATCAGCCTAGTGAATCGTCCTTCCTTCCTTAAGTAAGGTGACCAAAACTGCTCGCAGTACTCCAGGTGCGGCATCACCAATACCCTATACAGTTGCAGCAGGACCTCCCTGCTTTTGTACTCCATCCCTCTCGCAATGAAGGCCAACATTCCATTTGCCTTCCTGATTACCTGCTGCACCTGCAAACTAACTTTTTGGGATTGACCCATCCACCTCCACGGAGGTGTGTGGGGGGCCTGACCCATCCACCTCCATGGCACGAACCTGGTATTGCAGTACTTCCAGGAACGGTGCAGTGGCTCTAGGCCTTTTGGCTAAGAGCATTGGCGCAGAGTGATCCTTGATGTGTGCAAGGTGACCTCTGGCGTTTGTGATTTGACAAAGAATTGGAAAGATTGGCTACGAATTTAAAAAAAAAATTCTCTAAAAGAGTTTCATGCACAAGGACCAATTGTGGAGCAGTGGAGGCGTGTCCTGCACAGTTGGAGCTGAGCTGCTGAGAGAGGAGCAGCTATCAACTTTTGCTCCTGCCTGGAGAGCCCTGAGAACAGCCCAGGAAGAGAAGGAAGGAAGGGGCTTCACCACCAACTTTCACCCAGAGGGAGAGGAGGAAAAAGCAGAGAACTTTCAACAACTTTTTACCATTTCTGCAAAGAAGTTGGAGAGAGGGGGAAAGACCAACACCAACATCCAGTGTGGAAGGAGGGAGACTCTACCATTCTACAGGTGGGTGTGGGTGCATTTCCCAAAAAGACTTTGTTGTATCGGTGGGGGGAGGAAAGAAGACCACTGAGGGCCGGAACATCGCGGGGGGTGTGTGTGTGTGGAAGTGTGTGTGGGGGCCTTGCTTACAACTAGGCCCCCCCCACAATTGGACCCCCCCCCCACCATTGCCTAGCCTGGGTTAGCTGGAACTACCAGGCTGAAGATTTCTTTAAATCACCGATTGAACATCGTTAGGAGTGTGTGCCTGGTTGCTCCAGCTGCCTCAGGTGAAGACATCTTCTCCCCTCACCCAAAGACCATCCCAAAGACTATTTTCTGTTTTACCATCTGGGGATTGCACCCACCCACAGCTGCGAGGGGAGACCTGCCCTCGCAGTTCCCCCCGCCCTTCCCACCCCCCTCTCTCTTTCTCTGTTACTCTGTTTCTCCCCTCTCTCTCTGAGACCCCTTCCTCCCAAATTAATTTAAAAAAAAATATAAAACAATTGAGACAACTGAGCAGAGGGAGCAAGGCGCCTCCCCAATTGCCAACTAGGGGAGAGGTGTGCTTCGTTAAGAGCTCCTCTGCTCAGTCTAATCAAACGAGGCCTAATTAAGACCATTAAGGCCTGTGACTTTGGGGTGGGTGTAGCCCTTAAAGGGACCCCGTGATGGCGACCCCATCCACGCCGGTGGCAGGGCCAGCGAAGACATATGCGCAGGTGGCAACCGCTTCCACGGCACCTCCTGCGCCACCCGCTGCCCTGCCACCATTCAGACTTATAACAAAGAAACACGGGGTCAAGAGCTACACTCACCCCACAATGAGCTTCGAGGAGTGCGTGCGGGCGATGCCTGGGGTAGTCGGCCCCTCGGCCATTGTCGCAGCCTCCAAGATGTCTGGGAAGGCCGTGTTCTTCCTGGGGTCGGAGCGGGCGGTGTCCCTGGCCCTCGAAAAGGGGCTCACGGTGGGCAGGACGTTCCTGCCGGTGGACCCTCTCGAGGCCACCGCGCAGAGGGTCATCGTATCAAATGTCCCGCCCTTTGTTCCCGCTGAGCTCCTCCTCCCTCACCTACACCAACTGGGGGAGGTAAGGTCGGGGATCAACCCCGTACCGCTCGGCCTCAGGGAGAACAGCCTGCGCCACGTGTTCTCCTTCCGCCGCCAGCTCTTTGTCCAGCTGGCGCGGGAGGACATGACGGAGGGATCATTTAATGTGGTGCACAAGGGGACTGCCTACCGCGTCTTCTGGACGTCGGACGGCGTGCGGTGCCATGCCTGTAGGGAGGTGGGGCATGTTCGTAAGAACTGCCCCGCCTCCAAGGCCGCCAAACCACCGAAGGCGGCCAAGGCTGGCGCCGCCGCCACCCCTCCCCCTAGTTGCGTCCGCGTGCCGGGAGCCGTAGGTGCGCGGGCATCGTCGGGGGCCTTTGTTTTCACGGCCTCCGGCGGGGGGGAGGGAGAGCGTCCGACCGGAAAGAAGGCGCGGAACAAGGTGAAACATCTAGAGGCGGGTCCCCTCAGTGCGCCGGAAAGATTGACCACCGCGCTCAGCCCAACCCAGTCACCGGCGAGCGCGGGGTGCCCTGAGCCCGTGCCCGAGCCCTTGACCAATACCGCAGAGGGGCTCGGGCGAGGGCAAGAAAAGGAAAAGGGGGGGCGGAGCGGGAGGCCTCGGCAGACATGGAGGTTTCCCTGCCTCAGTGCACCCCCAGCAACAAAAGGAGGCGCCGCTCCGATGAGGCAGAGGGGGAACAACATCCCTCCGCGGAGCAGTCGGTGCCCGCCGCATGTCCCGCGTCCCCCACCAGCACCCCCAAGGCGCACCCCCAGCAACAAAAGGAGGCGCCGCTCCGATGAGGCAGAGGGGGAACAACATCCCTCCGCGGAGGAGTCGGTGCCCGCCGCGTGTCCCGCGTCCCCCACCAGCACCCCCAAGCAGCGCCGTAGGCGGGAGGAGTCTGTCCCCGGGGAGGGTGAGACAGTCGAGGCTGCCCAGCCTCTGCCTCCCGGGGATGGCGTGGAAGATCTGCCTGTCATGGGGGGCGTGGGGACCGCGGAGGAATGCATTGCCGCCGGGCCGGGCGTCCCGGGGACTGAGGCGGGTGGGGCCGAAAAGGCCGAACCTGAGCCCGCCCAGCTATTATCCAACTTCCCCTGGGAGTCGCTCGAACCGGCAGAAAATGAAATTAATGATTTTAATGATACTGTACATGCTGGGCCGGGGGGTGGCAGCGGGGAGGGGGAGGAACACCCACCCTCGCCCCTTACTTTGGAGCTGGAGCACTTGGGGAGCCTGGGGATTTCCTATGGCCGGGTCTCTCCTTGTTCCCCGGTTCCTGGGGCGGAGGGGGAACCCCTTCCGCTGTCATTTCCCGACCCAGCACCATTTTTAAAAGAGCCCAGTGTGGACTCCTCTGCCGACGATCCTGGGGGTGGGATCGGGGCAGAGCCAGGGCCGGTTGGAGCGGCCGGTTCATTTGCCGTACCTTGTGCGGTCGATGGGCCGGCTGCTGGCGGCCACCTCCCAGAGGAGGACGGGGACTCGGTGGGGGACGCGGGAGAAAATCTAGAGACCACCGCCAGCGAGGCGGTGGATCTGCTCGCGGCCGCCGCCGAGACCATCCTCATTCCTGCAAAGGAACTCCGGGACTTTTTGGCCCAGAGCCGGGGTCGCTGCGACCAAGCCCGACTGGCCCTGGAAAAATGGTCCGAGCCAGAGCTGATCAAGGGGTCCGTCCGCGCCGCCGCTAAAACCTTGGCCGCGGGCGGGCCCTTGACAAAGGCGCAACACCTTGAGCTGCGCGAGCTCGAGGGACTCCTCGCTGGGCTGCGGAGGGAGTGGAGTTCAACAAAAGACTCCGCTCCCTCCCCCACAATAGGTTAAGGTAGAGGTTGCACTATGCTTTTGCCATGAAGATAACCATAGCCAGCCTCAACATCAACGGCGGCAGAGGGGCACGCCGTAGATTTGACAATTTTTCGCTCCTGCGGGAGGGGAAATATGCGGTGTGCTTCCTGCAAGAAACCCACACCGTTCCGGGAGACGAAGCCACGTGGCTCCTGGAATGGCAAGGAGAGGTCCGCATGAGCCACCTCACCGCCATTTCTAGTGGGGTGGCCATCTTGCTGGGCCCGCATATTCAGCCGGAGATCTTGGGGGTCGAGGAGCCCGTGCCAGGCCACTTGCTGCACGTAACGGTTCGCCTGGGGGACGTGCCGCTCCATTTCGTGAACGTGTACGCCCCTCAGCCCGGCCCGCAGCAAACGCGCTTCTTTGAAGAGGTGTCCGCTCTTCTTGGCTCCGTCGACGTCGGCGACTGCATTGTCCTCGGGGGGATTTTAACTGCACCCTCGAGGCGAGGGACCGCTCCGGTGCCCTGCAGTGCATGACGGCGATGGAGAAGTTGAGGGACCTGGTCGGGTCCTTCGACTTGGTGGACGTCTGGCGAAATCTCCACCCCGACTCCAGCGCCTTTACTTGGGTGAGACCTGGAGTAGGATGGTCCAGAGTCGACCGCCTTTACGTGTCTCGGGCGTACGTTTCCTGCATCCCGGCGGCCTCCATGCGGCCGGTGCCGTGTTCGGACCACCACCTGGTGTGGGCGGAGCTCGCTTCGCTCCGCGCGAGGACGGGGTCCGCGTACTGGCACTTTAACAACCGGCTGCTGGAGGACGTGCGGTTCCAGGACTCGTTCCGTCGATTCTGGTCCGACTGGAGAAGGAAGCAGGGGGGCTTCCCCTCCTTGAGGCTATGGTGGGACGTGGGCAAGGCTCACGTCCGCGACTTCTGTCAAGAGTACGTGAGGGGGTCGACCAAGAGGCGGGCGGCCAGAGTCGGGCGCCTAGAAAAAGAGGTGCTCGACCTGGAAGCCCGTCTCGGTCAAGTCGTCCAGGACCCGGCCCTGCGGACGGTGTACGAAGCGAAGAAGGCCGCGCTGAAGGACCTGCAGCTCGTCGGGTCCCGAGGCCCGTTCGTGAGGTCGCGGATCCGGTTCCTGCGGGATCTGGACCGCGGCTCCCCCTTCTTCTACTCGCTGGAAAAAAGGCAGAGTGTCCGTAAGCAGCTCTTGACGCTGCTGGCCGACGACGGCTCTCTCGTCTCGGATCCGGAGGGCGTCAACAACAGGGCCCGTGAATATTACGGGACTCTGTTCTCTCCGGATCCGTCCAGCGAGGAAGCGTGTAGAGTTTTGTGGGAGGACCTGCCGAAGGTCAGCCTGGAGGGCGCCGAAAATCTGGAAGCTCCGCTAAGCCTGGCGGAGCTGACCGGTGCCCTCGACCGGCTCTCGAGGGGAAAATCCCCGGGGCTGGACGGACTGACCGTGGAGTTCCACAGGGCGTTCTGGGACATCCTGGGGAGCGACTACGCGCGGGTCCTGGGGGAAAGTCTGGCGACCGGGGAGATGCCCCTCTCTTGGCGCAGGGCAGTCATCGTCCTGCTGCCTAAGAAGGGCGATCTCCGCCTCCTTAAGAACTGGCGCCCGGTCTCCCTCCTCAGCACGGACTACAAAATTTTCGCCAGGGCGATGTCTGCTCGCCTTGGTGCCGTGCTGGACCACATGATCCACCCCGACCAGTCCGACACGGTCCCGGGCCGGACAATCCACGATAACATCCATCTGGTCCGGGACCTCATCCATTGTTCCCAGGAGGCTGGTCTGTCGGTCGCCTTCCTATCCCTCGACCAAGAGAAGGCGTTCGACAGGGTGGATCACGACTATCTGCTCGGAACTCTGCGCGCTTTCGGGTTCGGGACGCATTTCGTCGCCCGGATCCGACTTTTGTACGCCGCCGCGGAGTGTCTGATTAAGGTTAACGGGTCCTTGACGGCGCCCCTTCGCTTTAGGAGAGGGTTGCGCCAGGGATGCCCCATGTCCGGCCAGTTATACACCGTTTGCGTGGAGCCTTTCCTGCGCCTCTTGCGGACGAGGTTGACGGGACTGGCTCTGCAAGGGCCGGGCGTGGAGGTCGTCCTCTCGGCTTACGCCGATGACGTGCTCCTCGTGGTAGAGGATCCCGCTGACCTGCGGAGGATGCGTGCGTGCCAGGAGATTTACTCGGCCGTGTCCTCCGCCAGGATCAACTGGGAGAAATGTTCCGGACTCCTGGTGGGTCAGTGGCGGGCGGACTCCCTGCCGGAGGAGCTCAGGCCTTTTGCCTGGAGCACGACCCATCTCCTCTATCTGGGAGTCTACCTTAGCCCCGACGAGGGAGCCTGGCCGGCGAACTGGCAGGAGCTGGAGGCCAAGGTCGCCGCTCGCCTAGGGCGCTGGACAGGACTGCTCCGAGTGCTGTCCTACAGGGGTCGAGCGCTAGTCATAAACCAGCTGGTGGCCGCAATGTTGTGGTACCGGCTGGTCACTTTGACCCCTCCCCCTGCGTTTGTCGCCAAGGTACAGAAGAAGCTGGTGGACTTCTTCTGGAACAACAGGAAGCACTGGGTCTCTGCTGCGGTCTTGAGTCTCCCGCTTGAGGAGGGCGGTCAGTCGTTGGTGTGCGTCAGCGCCCAGCTCGCGACTTTCCGTCTTCAGACCCTGCAGAGATACCTTTACGTCGAGCCCCCTCCTAGGTGGTGTGCTCTGGTGACGTATTTCTTCCGCCAGCAGCGCGACCTCAATTACGACACGCAGCTCCTGTTTGTGAACTTGGGGGGTGTCAGGACCGCCCTCCGGGAGCTGCCTGTCTTTTACAAGGAACTCATCAGGGTCTGGAACAAAGTCTCCACCAAGCGCAGCTCTCCGCTGGCTGGAGTGGCGGCCGTCCTGCAGGAGCCGCTGCTCGGGAATCCGTACCTCCACGACCGAGGTTTTATGTGGCGGTCGGAAGAGAGGGCTGTGGCTGGTGAGGTGACCAGGGTCAGGGACCTGCTCGATGGCGGAGGAGCGGGCTGGATGGCGCCAGACATGCTGGCGCAGCGCCTAAATTCTGCCAACGTCCGCCACGCGGCCGATGCCATCGAGTCGCTAAAAACAGCTCTGGGCCCTGACCCAGTTAGGTGCATCGAGGAGGCTCAAGCACGTGGGGAGATCCCGTCCGAACTGACCCCCGTCCGGACGGAATTCCTCATCGGCGCCAAACCCCGGAACCTCCCTCGGGGGCCGGCGCCTCACAACTTGAGCCGCCTCGGGGAAATCCCCTCCGTGCCTTTCAGTTCCGCGCGGAGGGGTTTCCTGTACGGCCTGCACACTCTCAACTTTGCCATCCTCGCCGGCCGTCCGGACACGCCATGGCGTACCATCTTGCCGTCCGGAGGAGGCGGGGGTCCCCGATGGAGGGAACTCTACGCAGGGGTCCTCCCACTATTCATCGGGGACTTGGCCTGGAGGGTGGTGCACGGAGCAGTGCCGTGCAACAAATTTTTAAGCCGGTTCACGGACTCCCAGGCCGCCTGCAATTTCTGCGGTCTGGAAGAGTCCGTGTTCCATGTTTTTATGGAATGCACAAGGTTGCAGCCCCTGTTTTATTATTTGAAGGGGCTGCTCCTGAAATTCTGGCTGCACTTCAGTCCCACTCTCCTGATCTTTGGGCACCCTGTGCGGAGGGGAGCGGGTAGGTCCGAAGGCCTCCTCGTAGGACTGCTCCTGGGCACGGCCAAGGGTGCCATCAGCCGGTCCAGGCAGCGGGCGGTCGAAGGGGTCGTTCAACCTGACTGCCTGCCTCTCTTCCGCTCTTACATCCGGTCCAGGGTGTCCTTGGAGATGGAGCACGCGGTGTCCACCGGTACGCTCGCGGCCTTCCGCGAGAGGTGGGCACCGGAGGGATTGGAGTGCATCATCACGCCCGGCAACCAAATTTTAATTTGATTTTACGTTTTAAAGTTTAATTTGTTTTAATTACCGGTGCTTTAAGTGTCCCCCTCCCCTTTTATAGGGGGCACTTGGAAAAATTTGATTTTAGCGCCCCAAAAAAAACCAAAACAAAAAAAGAAAAAAAAACACAAAAAAAGGAAAAAAAAAAGGGGCCTTGAAAATGTCTGCCGTGTCACCCAGGCGGGTGGCATGGTTTAATGTTTATGTTTTTTTTTTCAGGTAAACTCAAAAGAGTTTCATGCAAAAGGACCCCCAGGTCCCTCTGCACCGCAGCATGTGTAATTTCTCCCCATTCAAATAATATTCCCTTTTACTGTTTTTTTTCCCAAGGTGGATGACCTCACACTTTCCGACATTGTATTCCATCTGCCAAACCTTAGCCCATTCGCTTAACCTCAACGAACATCAAGTGTTGAAAATGCTCCCTTTTGCAGTTCAATGCTTGTGGATGGATGGGAAATTGGCCGGCTCAAATCGGGCCTGGGGAAGGGTGATCCTGCATCATCTTGGCACCACAAAGATAAAAATAAAAAAATTCTTTGTCCTTTTTTTTGAGTGGCCTCCAGCGATTGCTTTAAGAACCACTGATTAGGCCACTTAACAGCAGGTGCAAATGGGTGGAACGTGTGCACTGCATGCTCTACCCATTTGAGCCTGATAGGACCTCGATTGGACTTATGACCAGCGTAAAACCTAAATCTGCATATTTAAGCTATCTCCCACTGAAAACAGGCGGGTGTGCTGCTCGTCCATTTGGACCCACTGGAAAATTGCATTAGGTGAGCCATGGATGACAATGGACTGGCCGAGGTGCTTCTCTTTCCCGCCCCCTTCTCCCTGACCTCCCACCCCTGCCCCATATTCAACCGTCGGCCGCCTGTTTTCAGGATGAGAAACAACCTGCCTGCAGTTGAAAAATCACATCCATAGTTCAGGAAAATCATCAACACTCAAGACATTGTTATCAAAGAGATATCTTGAACCCAAGCAGTTAATTTATTTTGCCATGTTGCCATAGTAATGCATCACTACACCGTTTCGAAGTTATATTTCTAAGTCCCCAGAAGAAAATGGTTCGGGAAGAACATAGTTTACAAATGATCCCCATGATAATATTGAAGCTCTTGGTACAGTAACTGCAGCTTGACAGCAAGGCTAGCAACTAATTATATAGAAAATAGATGTAAAATTTCCATAAGTCAAGGGTCTTATTCACTTTATTTGAAATAAATTATCTATTTCACCTGGAACAATTGGATCAACAAATTATAACACTCAACTGTTTATCAGTATAAACTACTATTAGTCTTGATATGCAGTTAAAAAATCATTTGAATGAGTGCACTGGCTGTAAACAAATCAAACTGTCTCTTTGACAAAGCACAGAGAGGCTCAAAATTCTTACTTTCAAACCATGGAAACAGAAGGAAGCCAATAGTGTAATGCCAGCGCAGTGCCATCTGGACAATGGCTCCTCAGGCACTGCATGTGTCTGCGCTCCCCATCGCTGAGCCTGCACTATAATGTGAGGTCAACTCATTTACGTTTTAGTGTGCACTCCCAGCATCTAATGCGTTGGGAGCACACAAGGGTTAGATTTTGTGAGGAGCAACTCTTTAAAGGCTCCTGCTCTTTCTTAAAGTAGTCCTGCTACAGAACAATTGCAGAAATGGTTGAAATGACAAACAGGCCCAACAGATCCATTAATAAAGCAGCTTTGATAATGCTGCTGCACGCAGTCGTGCAAAGAATCGTCCTTTTGGAGCAGTCACCAGTGCCAGAGCTACATGACGGAAATGGCTGAAAGTTGTCCACAGAAATTGGGAGCAGGTCAGGAAGAAGTTTGCTGGTCTCAGGAAGGCTGGACAGGCAAGTACTGCTCACATCTTTCTTCCTTCACAATGCTGCTTTACACTACACCTTAACAGTGCTTAAGCCTGATAATACATTACTGACAGAAAATGCATAGACAGGAGATGGTTCAATGAAGCGGGAAGCCTTGATTCCTTATAAGGAGAGGGCCTTGTAGATTCTGGGATTGGAGGCAATCCAGCAAGTAGCCTCCTCCAAACTCATGGCTAGTATTACTCTTTGCATTTCATTCCTTACTGCCTTACTTACTCACAACCATACTGCTACAGTTCTAAAATATGTATTTCTTCAGCCTCTCTTGGTGCCAAACAGGAAAAGGCTGTTGAGCCCAGTGATCCACTTCAATCAAGCACAATATAGCACCCTGCATCACTCCCTCCCTCGTGGAAGGTACAAAGGGTCAATGATAAAAATTCCAAAGGTTATACGCACTGGGAACTGTAGCTCCTCAGCTAATAGTGATGAGTCTGGGTATGTACATTAACTCGAGGCTCAGGCTTCTCACATTGGCATAAGTCTCTAACAGGAAACATTTTTGCAGATATTTCAAACATAGAAAATGTCATTGTGTGGATAGATTTAATTGTTTTCTTATAAATGTTATATTTTATATCTTTGCTTTCATCGGGAGGCGAGTTAGGAGCGGGTGGGAGCTAGGAAACAAATATAGATACGGGTTTCCCCAATAGCAGGGCCTGATTTGCATTACAAATCTCTGTTTCCCACCGCAGCCAGCCAGATGGCGAGGCTGGCTGGCTGTGGGTAGGTAGCCTTGTGACAGTAGGCCACAGAGAGGAGGGAGGGAGGGAGGAATTGGGTGGGGACCGGGGGATGGTCGGGGTCGGGAGCATCGGAGCCAGCATGTGGATCATCGATAGGCCGGGGGGGGGGGGATTGGAGGCTTTGTGATGGAGAATCGCAGGCCTCATGGGGGGGATTGAAGGCCTTGTTGGGAGGAATATCAGAGGCCTTGTGGGGAGGATTGGAGGCATTATAGAGGGTCTCCGATTGCAGTGGGTAGGAGAGGCAAAGGCGGCAGATCCAGGAGGTAAGTGTAAAGGCACTGCATCCAGCTGTTCTCGCCTTACTTTAGCTGGCAGGTTCTCCGAGGCCTGAGAAACCCAACCAGTCATAGTTAAATTTGAAATGCTGGCTAAATCTGAGGCCCTAGAGCCTCATGAGACTATTTTTCATGGGCGACCTGCCTCCTAGGAGCAGCTTAGCTGTCCATCCCCCCTGCCCGCCCGCCCCGCTGTTAAAACCGGACATGGGCGGTTGGAGGCAGCTTTGGGACGGAATTCTGATTTTTAACACTCCCACCCAACCCACCTGTTTTTTAGGGTTAAAATTCCCTCCTCTATTCCATCCGTTGTGATGGGTTAATTTCAACCCCTGTAAGTCTGTTTTATTTATTCATTGTTTTTGGGAGAGGAAATAAAATTTGAAATGTTCTCATGTTGTACTGACATGATTTCCTGTGACATGAGGCATTATGTGTTGCTGTCTTCCACACAGATTGAAATAAAATCTAATAGGTAACAACCAAAACAATATGATGGTACACAACGGGGCACAAACTGAGGGCAGTTCAAACTGGATTCATCTCCCCAGTGACATTGTTGTAGCTAATCGAGCTAAAGCAAGTTTCTATGTAGGATGCAGTAATTATTCAAAAAAGTTAAAATTAACATAATTTGCACTTACAAACAATGTTTGCATTTGTTTGTCTAGCATTAAATGAAACCAAATAAAACATTCAAGTATGCCAGTAAACCTTGGTAAAATCCATTCTGCCTATAAATTGCATGATTTTTAAAGACAAAAACAAAAATTCTAGTTGCAAACCAGCAATTTGTTATTTTTACATGTCATGTTGAAATTTTATAATTCTTGTAGTTATACGTGTATAAAATATTGTAATGAACTATGTGTTGTGCAATGTCTACTTCATTTTGTAGAATGATTAGCAGCTTTTGATTAAAAACTGATCATCTTTATTTTGAGAAACTTGAGATGAAAGGCTAAGGCCAATAATATAGGCCAAGGCCAAGACAGAAAAGAGTAGGAGACAAGGTAAACTAGAAAGTAGTGATTAGATTCCACTAATCTTGGGCGTTAAAAGGTTTTAGAGGGGAAGATTGAGGGAGGTAAGGAATTATTTTTATTTTGATATTAATTTTAATAATAAAAATGTTATTTTAGGGATCTTAAATGTATCAGCACAGAAGCACATTCATGTCTATCTCTTTGCTAGAGCATTCAAAATCGAATCTCACTGCTCTAAAGCACATTTGACAACTGTCAGCATTTCAGGGGCTCAGGTAACGCATTCAAGTTTCCTGACAGCAGGCTCCCTCTCCATCATTCCGTTCCTCAGTACAGCGAACAAGTTGCTCCTGCAGCAAGATTGAGTGAATTTGGTGGAGGCTAGCGATTGAGGACTGTCTCCCAGGTAGCAACAGACTGCTGATGAAAGATATGTGGTGGTTATTGTGATCCTAACACAGATGGGACTGCACACAGGGAGGTTAAAGTAACAGTGGCCTCAGTCTTTATTAAGACACTCCAGAGTGAGGAACAGGCCTTAGGGGCCGGCTTATATACAGTGTTCCCAAGGGATGCTGGGATCCCTTGGGACGTCAGGGGATGTGCTCCCTGGTGGTGGAACATGGGAGTGCATGCTTTACAGATACACAACATCACTCCCCGCCAAAGTCAAGTGAAAACTATTTACAAGGTGAGGCGGTCGGGAGCCTTTCTTTCCCTGGTGGACCACCTCGGTACAAATGTCTGTTCTGGTGTGTTGGCTGTGCCCTTGCTGGGCTGGCGTGTTGTTGGCTCTGCAGGGCTGCTGGGTGAGCCTGGTCTTGCTGGGCTGTTGGGCGTGATGGGTTCGATTTCCTGGTCCGGGGTGGTGTCATTGATCCTTTGGGTGAGTGTTATGGGCACGAAAAAAGTGCTGTCTGCTGTAGGTTGTTCAGGGCAGTCTGTGAACCGCACCCAGTCTGTGGTGCAGGTGCTTTCTGCAAATTTGTTCATTGTCCAGTTTGACGCACAAACACCCTACTTCCCTTCTTTAGCTATCAATGTGCCCGCGATCCACTTGGGACCATGTCTATAGTTTAGCACATTTGCAGGGTCATTCAGATCAATTTCCCGTGACACAGTGGCGCAACCATCGCTTACGTTTTGTTGCTGCCGCCTGCTCTCTACCTGATCATGCAGGTTGGGGTGAACCAGCGAGAGTCTGGTTTTAAGTGTCCTTTTCATGAGTAGCTCAGCCGGGGGCACCCCTGTGAGCGAGTGGGGTCTCGTGTGGTAGCTGAGCAGTGTTTGGGACATGTGGGTTTGGAATGAGCCTTCTGTGACTCGTTTAAGGCTCTGTTTGATTGTTTGTACTGCCTGCTCTGCCTGCCCATTGGAGGCTGGTTTAAACGGGGCCGAGGTGACATGTTTGATCCCATTGCGGGTCATGAATTCTTTAAATTTGGCACTGTGAAACATGGCCCGTTGTCACTGACCAGTATGTTAGGCAGGCCGTGGGTGGCAAACATGGCCCTCAGGCTTTCAATGGTGGCAGTGACGGTGCTTCCCGATATTATTTCACATTCAATCCATTTTGAAAAAGCATCCACCACCACCAGGAACATTTTACCGAGAAACGGGCCCGCATAGTCGACATGGATCCTTGACCATGATCTGGAGGGCCAGGACCACAAACTTAGTGGTGCCTCTCTGGGCACATTGCTCAACTGAGCATATACGCTGCATTGCCGTACACAGGACTCTAAGTCAGAGTCAATATCAGGCCACCACACGTGGGATCTGGCTACCGCTTTCATCATTACTATAACTGGATGTGTGCTGTGGAGATCCGAGATGAACGTCTCCCTGCCCTATTTGGGTAGCACTACGCGGTTATCCCACAACAGGCAGTCTGCCTGAATGGACAGCTCATCCTTATGCCACTGGAACAGCTTGATTAGCTCTTGCATTTCAATGGGAATGCTGGCCCAGCTCCCATGCAGTACACAGTTTTTTTACTAGGGACAGCAGAGGATCTTGGCTGGTCCAAGTCCTAATCTGGCAGGCCGTGACAGGTGATTTATCATTTTCAAACGCTTCCATGACTATCAACAAGTCTGCGGGCTGCACCACCATCAACAAGTTTGCAGGCTGCACCATTTTCACCCCCGTGGTGGGCAATGGTAGCCGACTGAGAGCATCCGCACAGTTCTCGGTGCCTGGCCTGTGGTGGATGGTATAGTTATACGCTGATAGCACGATGCCTACCTTTGTATGTGGGCTGAGGCATTAGTATTTATCCCCTTGCTTTCAGCGAAAAGGGCTATGAAGGGCTTGTGATCGGTTTCCAGCTCAAATTTGAGGCTAAACAGGTACTGATGCATTTTCTTTACCCCGAACACACACGCTAATGCCTCTTTCTCAATCATGCTGTAGGATCTCTCGGCCTTAGACAAGCTCCTGGAGGCATAGGCGACAGGTTGCAACTTCCCCGCAACGTTAGCTTGTTGTAATACACACCCGACTCTGTATGACGACACATCACATGCTAGCACAAGTCTTTTACACGGGTTATACAATACAAGCAGCTTGTTGGAGCATAAAATGTTTCTGGCTTTCTCAAAAGCAATTACTTGGTTTTTTTTCCCATACCCAGTTCTCACCTTTACGCAATAGCACATGTAGGGGCTCTAAAAGGGTGCTTAACCCCGGTAGGAAGTTACCAAAATAGTTGAGGAGTCCCAGGAACGACCGCAGCTCCGTGACGTTGTGTGGCCTGGGCGCGTTCCTGATAGCCTCTGTTTTGGCGTCTGTGGGTCGAATGCCATCAACCGCGATCTTTCTCCCCAAAAACTCCACTTCTGTTGCCACGAAGATGCATTTCAACCTCTTTAGCCACAGCCCTACGTGATCCAGTCGCTGGAGGACCTCCTCCAGGTCTTGTAGGTGCTCGACGGTGTCTCAACCCGTGATCAATATGTCGTCCTGAAAAACCACCGTGCGTGGTACCGACTTGAGTAGGCTCTCCATGTTTCTCTGGAAGATCGCTGCAGCCGACCGAAATCCAAATGGGCATCTGTTGCAGATGAAGAGTCCCTTGTGCGTGTTGATGCAGGTGAGGCCCTTCGAAGACTCCTCCAGCTCCTGCGTCACGTAGGCCGAAGTCAGGTCGAGCTTGATGAAAGTCTTGTCTCCTGCCAGTGTCGCAAATAGGTGGTCTGCCTTAGGTAGCTGGTATTGGTCCTGCAGCGAGAAACGATTAATAGTTACTTGATAATCGCCGCAAATCCTGACCGTGCCATCACTTTTGAGTACTGGAACAATCAGGCTGGCCCACTCACTGAATTCCACTGGAGAGATGATGCCCTCGCATTGCAGCCTGTCCAGCTCGATTTCCACTCTCTCCCGCATCATGTGAGGTACCGCTCGCGCCTTGTGGTGAATGGGTCGTGCCTCTGGGACCAAGTGGATCTGCATCTTCGCCCCGGAAAAGTTTCCAATGCCTGGCTCAAAAAGGGAAGGAAATTTGTTCAGAACCTGGGTACATGAGGCCTCATTGACATGTGATAGTGCTCGGATGTCATCCCAATTCCAGCTGATTTTGCCCAGCCAGCTCCTACCAAGCAGTGTGGGGTCATCGCCCGGGACAATCCAGAGTGGCAGTTCTTGCACCGTGACCTTGTAGGTGATCTTGACCATGGTGCTGCCCAGCACAGTGAAAAACTCTTTGGTGTACATTCTCAGTTTCGTGTGGATGGGGCTCAGGGCTGGTCTGAGTGCCTTGTTGAACTACAGTCTCTCAAACATCTTTTTACTCACGATGGATTAGCTAGCGCCAGTTTCCAGTTCCATGGCTATGGGTAAGCCACTCAATTTTACATTTAGCATTATAGGTGGACATTTCGTCAAAAATGTGTGCACCCCATGTATTTCAGCATCTGCCTCCTCTCTCTGAGGCTCGAAATTGCTTTGATCTGCCATGGACTGATCTTCCTCTGCCATGTGGTGGTTAGCAGGTTTTGCAGATCTTGCAGATCATCTGCAAGCTCGTTGGAGGTGCCCCATTGTTCCACAGCTCTTGCAAACATACCCTTTCAAGTGGCATGAATAGGCTGAATGGAAGCCTCCACAATACCAACAAGGTGTGAATTGTCTTGCATTTATCCTTTGTTGCGGACTCTGAGTCATCTGGGTCAACTGAGGCCTGCTGGCAGTTGCAGACTCGTGGTTTCTGCCCTGTACATTTCTGCTCACAATCACAGTTCCAGTTAATTTATGAACATTGCTAACACTTGTGTGCTGAGAGATTTGTTTGGTGTTATCACTGGTGGACATAAATGCCTGTGCTATCGCAATGGCCTTACTGAGGGTCAGTGTCTCTATGGTCAAAAGTTTTCAGAGGATGGCCTCGTGGCCAATGCCCAGTACAAAAAGTCTCTGAGCATCTGCTCCAGGTAGCCATCAAACTCACATTGTCCTGCAAGTCGCCTTAGCTCGGCGACGTAGCTCACTACTTCCTGACCTTCAGATCGCTGGCAAATAT
Source organism: Pristiophorus japonicus (assembly GCF_044704955.1). Lineage (NCBI taxonomy): Eukaryota > Metazoa > Chordata > Chondrichthyes > Pristiophoridae > Pristiophorus > Pristiophorus japonicus. Next base: position 122,881,868 of record NC_091978.1, on the reverse strand, counting down.
AGAACCGATACCTTGCCATCAGCACGTTCTCCCTCGGGTTAAGATGCTCCAGAACCAGTGCACACAGCTCCTCATACGACTGATCTGTGGGTTTCACCAGAGCCAGAAGAGTCTTCATGAGGCTGTAGGTCGGTGCCCCGCAGAATGTGAGGAGGACCGCTCTCCTTTTTGCAGTGCTTCCTTCTCCATCTAGCCATTCGACATCGGCTTTCCAGTCCTCACCCTCCGAGAACTTCTCCAGGAAGCCCACAGTTTGCTGCATCTTTGCGTTGGATTCGTATACTCGTCGCCAGTTATTGTGTTCCTAACACAGATGAGACTGCACACAGGGAGGTTAGAGTACAGTGACCTCAGTCTTTATTAAGACACTCCAGAGTGAGGAACAGGCCTTAGGGGCTGGCTTATATACAGTGCTCCCAAGGGATGCTGGGATCCCTTTGGACTTCAGGGGATGCATTCCCTGGTGGCGGGAACATGGGAGTGCATGCTTTACAGATACACAACAATGGTATCATAAAATCATAGAAACATAGAAATTTACAGCGCAGGAGGAGTTAATTTCGGTCCATCGTGGCCACGCCAGTAGACAAAGAGCCGCACGGCTCTCGGTCAGCAGCCCTGAAGGTTACATATAAACCTACGAACAATGAACAATAGTGGAAAGGCAAAGAAGACGTAGCCCAACCAGTCCGCCTCACACAATTGCAACACCCTTATACTAAAACATTCTACACTCCACCCCAACTGGAGCCATGTGATCTCCTGGGAGAGGCAAAAACCAGATAAAAACCCAGGGCAATTTAGGGAAAAAAATCTGGGAAAAGTCCTCTCCGACCCATCCAAGCAATCGAAACTAGTCCAGGCTGTATTCGATTCCCTGCAATATTTACCATTATATCTGCGCCGGCCAACCAGTCTAATCCCAATTACCAGCTCTAGGTCCATAACCGTGCAGGTTACGGCACTTTAAGTGCCCATCCAACCATCTCTTAACAGTAGTGAGAGTTTCTGCCTCCACCACTCTTCCAGGCAGAGAGTTCCAGATCCCCACAACCCTCTGCGTAAATAAGCCTACCCCCCCCCCCCCTCAAATCCCCTCTAAACCTTCCACTAACCACCTTAAAACTATGCCCCCTTGTTATAGACCCCTCCACCAATGGAAATAGTCCACTATGTCCAGGCCCCTCAATATTTTGTATACCTTAATGCGGTATCCTCTCAACCTCCTCTGTTCCAATGAGAACAAACCCAGCCTATCAAATCTGTCCTCATAACAAAGATTCTCCATTCCAGACAGCATCCTAGTAAATCTCCTCTGCACCCTCTCTAGTGCAATCACATCCTAGATAGAATAGTACAGCACAGAAGGAAGCCATTCGACCCATCGAGCCTGTGATGGCTCTTTCAAAGAACATTCCAGTTAGTCCCACTCCCCATCCCTTTCCCCATTTTCCTGCAATTTTTTTCTCCTTCAAGTAATTATGCAAATCCCTTTTGAAATCTAAAAGAAAAAGAAAGACTTGGATTTATATAATGCCTTTCACAACCACTGGACATCTTAAAGTGCTTTACAGCCAGATAAGTACTTTTTGGAGAGTAGTCACTGTTGTAATGTGGAAAAAGCTGCAGCCAATTTGCACACAAAAGCAAGCTCCCATAAATAGCAATGTGATAATGACCAGATAATCTGTTTTTTTATTATGTTGATTGAGGGATAAATATTGTCCAGGACTACTATTGAATCATTCTGTGAAAGAGGATAGGTTTTAAGGCTCAGCATGCAAGTAAGTGATGTTAGGGGAGATGGCTACACATATCATTAAGGAAGAAATAGCGGGACATCTAGTTAGGAATAGTGCAATCAAGCAGACGCAGCATGGATTCATGAAGGGGAAATCATGTTTAACTAATTTACTGGAATTCTTTGAGAATATAATGAGCATGGTGGATAGAGGTGTACCGATGGATGTGGTGTATTTAGATTTCCAAAAGGCATTCGATAAGGTGCCACACAAAAGGTTACTGCAGAAGATGGAGGTACGCGGAGTCAGAGGAAATGTATTAGCATGGATAGAGAATTGGCTGGCGAACAGAGAGTCGGGATAAATAGGTCCTTTTCGGGTTGGAAATCGGTGGTTAGTGGTGTGCCACAGGGATCGGTGCTGGGACCACAACTGTTCACAATATACATAGATGACCCGGAAGAGGGGACAGAGTGTAGTGTAACAAAATTTGCAGATGACACAAAGATTAGTGGGAAAGCGGGTTGTGTAGAGGACAGAGAGAGGCTGCAAAGAGATTTGGATAGGTTAAACGAATGGGTTAAGGTTTGGCAGATGGAATACAATGTCGGAAAGTGTGAGATCATCCATCTTGGGAAAAAAAACAGTAAAAGGGAATATTATTTGAATGGGGAGAAATTACAACATGCTGTGGTGCAGAGGGACCTGGGGGTCCTTGTGCATGAATCCCAAAAAGTTAGTTTGCAGATGCAGCAGGTAATCAGGAAGGCAAATGGAATGTTGGCCTTCATTGCGAGAGGGATGGAGTACAAAAGCCGGGAGGTCCTGCTGCAACTGTATAGGGTATTGGTAAGGCCGCACCTGAAGTACTGCGTGCAGTTTTGGTCACCTTACTTAAGGAAGGATATACCTACTTTTGAGGGGGTACAGAGACGATTCACTAGGCTGATTCCGGAGATGAGGGAGTTACCTTATGATGATAGATTGAGTAGACTGGGTCTTTACTCGTTGGAGTTCAGAAGGATGAGGGGTGATCTTACAGAAACATTTAAAATCATGAAAGGGATAGACAAAATAGAGGCAGAGAGGTTGTTTCCACTGGTAGGGGAGACTAAAACTAGGGGGCACAACCTCAAAATACGGGGGAGCCAATTTAAAACCGAGTTGAGAAAGAATTTCTTCTCCCAGAGGGTTGTGAATCTGTGGAATTCTCTGCCCAAGGAAGCAGTTGAGGCTAGCTCATTGAATGTATTCAAGTCACAGATAGATAGATTTTTAACCAATAAGGAATTAAGGGTTACGGGGAGGGGGCGGGTAAGTGGAGCTGAGTCCACGGCCAGATCAGCTATGATCTTATTGAATGGCGGAGCAGGCTCGAGGGGCGAGATGGCCTACTCCTGTTCCTAATTCTTATGTTCTTATGTTCTTATCGCAATATCCATAGCTTATGCCCCCTTTTACCAGAGAGTGCAATGTGTTACCTGGACTACTCTGGTAGGGTCATTAAACTTCTTTTAGCACTGGTCTGCAGATCAGAGGGTGAGTAGGCTTACATTCAATGCTTGTACCACCTCCCTCCACATGATACGAGAGGAATTTCTTGAGGTGTCTCCCATAGAGACCCAGCAGTCTGTCTGACCTCTGTTCTATCTCCTTGAAGAGATATTCGTGGTCATTCTCACTGAAATTATTAGCTCGTTTTCAGTCCCTTTTTGGTTGCCTGTACCAGACCCTCCAGTTCAAGACATTCTTGAAAAGTTGGAAAAAACACGTGTGCCATCCAGTGCAATTACCTGTAATTTAATTTCCAAGCGCCACCAGCAGGTTATTCCTGTTTTACACTGAATTTGAGCAGGAGACCCTCCAATGGATATGAAACGAGCGGACCCACAAAAGCTTACTGGATTCAGCTCTGCAGAGTATTGGCAGGCAGAACTCTCGATTCATTGGCGTAAATCCGACATATGTCGCCGTATGGAATTTCAGGGCCAAAGGATAGAATCAGCATTGTCTAAAGAAACTAACTGCCTTTCTTTGTTATTTCTGTTTCTAGCTCGAGCCATAATTTAATTGCTGTTCGAACATGGCCCCAAACTCCAAGCATCAGAGGGTCACCATTTTACAAACAGATTGACGATCCCAGTTTCACTTTCAATCAGAACATTTTTTTATATGGCGTGATATCTGCCACATGCTTCATGAGCTGCACTGCTACATCTTAATTTCAGTTTGGTGTAGATTGCAAACCTGTGGTCTCGAAATAGATTTTTCTAGAAAAATTTAATTATTCAGTCATTTGAATAAGAAGTGTGTTTTGTTCAAGAAATTCAAATTAACAAATAATTTGAATTACGCAACTTCAATTTAAGGGGCAAAGGACAGTAAGAGAAAGGAATTGTTACATACATGTCCAAGTTATGAATGAACATAGGTAAGCATGATTTCAATCAATCACAGAGCCCAAACACCCTGGATTTTAAGTAAGAGGGAAGTAAATGTAATGGGAAAGGTGAAGAATTAACTGTTGGAATGCATTCAACACAGGTACAAAAAGCTACATGGATATCATGGGTAAGAAGGAAGGCAGGAGGTTGAATGAGAGCATTTTGTTTTTACAATGTATAATTATTATTGTTAAACTAAAAAAACAAGTAATTAGTCAATTTAAAATACATCTCAATAATTTCAATGTGTGTTGGTAGCACAGTCCTTGCTTAGCATATCAAGATCAAGTAAAATAAAAATGTAACCCTGTCACTGAACTGCTGTATTACACGAAGCAAACAAATTAAAGCAAATGATCAACTTGAAGCAAATTAACGGAGCGTTCATGACTGTTGTCTATGCATGCCTGTTTACTGTGTGATGTCTGTAACACTGTTATGCAACACTGAATGTATCCTTACACTGTACACACCTTGCCTGTAAACCAAAGGGTGCTGCTGCTGGAGACCTAAGGGTTGCCTGCACATGGCAGGTAACCCAGTATAAAAGGGAACTCACAGCTTGTTGTCCTCACTCAGGAGCTGCAAATAAAGGACTACAGGTCTGCACAGTTTAAGTATCATACCCTACCTCGTGGAGTCATTACCTAAAGGTGCCTACATATGCTACAACTGTCGACGGGAATACGAGGTCACGAACTACACGCTCAACATGCCTAACCTCAGCAACTTTCAGCAATTTACAGAAGGGGAAGATTGGGTCGCTTTTGTGGAAAGATTGGAACACTTCTTTATAGCCAACGATCTGGACGGGGACACACCGGCTACACTACCGAACAAACACAGGGCCATCCTGCTTAGCAGTTGTGGGCCCACCATCTACGGTCTCGTCAGGGACTTACTAGTCCCGGAGAAGACAACCACCAAGAGCTATGAGCAACTTGTAACAATCATACAGGAACAATTTAAACCGAAAGAAAGCATCCTCACAGCCAGGCACCGATTCTACACTTACTGGCGACCTGAGGGCCAAGAAATTGCCAAGTATGCTGCACACTTAAGAAGACTAGCTGCACCGTGTGATTTTGGCGGCCACCTTAATGAAGCACAAAGGGACATATTTGTCATCGGAATCGGCTACGAAGGCCTCCTACACAAATTGCTCTCGGCTGACATCATGGTCACCCTGCAGAAAGCAATTCAAGTGAGCCAGGCCTACATGGTTTCGGCCAGCGACTCCAGGCGAATACTGACACAGGACTCTAAACTGGCGAGCGCAGTGCACCGCATGGATACTTCTAAAGGCAGAAATGCTGCCCCATGTCCTGCAACCTTGAGTCCGCCACATGGGGCAAACCAGATGGCCCCATGCTGGCGCTGTGGAGGAAACCACAGGGCCCACCAGTGCCGCTACAAAGACTATGCTTGCAAAGGCTGCAAAGAGAAAGGGCACCTTCAGAGAATGTGCAGAAAAGGCTATACTCACCGCGTCTCTGATGAGTTGGCTAATCACCGGGGCTCCGACACAGAGGAAGGTGAAGTTGCTCAACTCCTAAGAAGAGTATAGAACTCATACCTGCTCCACCGAAAGTTCTCCATGGGCGATGAAAGTAGATGTCGATGGGGTCCCAGTTTCTATGGAGAGCGACACAGGGGCGAGCCAGTCTGTGATGAGCCAAGCGACCTTTGAAGAACTTTGGATGAATCCCGCCAATCGACCACAACGGCAGCCTGGCCAAGCGAAGCTGCTCCCAGGCCTCCGGGCACCGGCAAACGACCTCGAACATGGATCCATCGCTGCATCCGGAGATTCCACTGTCCAGCTCGACTGTCCACAGCACCCCGGCAAAATCTCCAAGACCGAGGATCCAAACTCCACTTTCCTGGCTGGGGCAGCACTCCAAGAGGTGAACATCGATGAAAGAAATGGATTCCCAACATCCAGGATCGAACCTGTGGAAGAAAAGAGCACCACAGCCTACCTGCAGCAAGACCAGAAAATGGCTGCAGCACCACAAGCAGCAGAACCTGTAATCAAAATGGCCTCCGCCATGCCACGAGTGAACATGAAGGAGCATCACGTGACACCGAGCGGCCAATTGAATTTGAAGGCTCCCTTAAAGGAGACCAGTAACAAAAAAAATTTAAAGGGGAAGTTTCAACTATTTGAGTACACGGACTTTAAAGCTAAAGATGCAATTAAAGGGTGCAAGTATGAAAATGTATGCAATGTAACCATGAATTGTGATGCTGGTTTAATTAATGTGACTAATGAGATGAATGCAAGTGTCAGTAAAGTTAAGAACAAATTTATTATGCTTAACAATAATGATAAAGGATGTGAAATGCCTAATGTAACCATGTCTGTTGAAACCAGGACATCCAAAAGTGATGCAAATGCTAGAATGCAGGCTCGACTATGTGTGATCAGAGCCAAGGTGTCATGTATACTGGTTGGACATTGCCAAAGGACTTTGGATCCTACAAGGACCATGCTGATGCCAATGGAATCCCCCTGTGGGAGACCCCCAGGTCCAGCAGGCTACCTGACCATGTAGCCTGGACTTTTGGAACGAATGTGATGCCCCTTGCAGGACACACACACAGGCAGTGGGAGCAGACCCACTACAGGGACAGTGGTCAATGGGCAGCCCAGCCACCACCAATGGCAACCTGCATCAGATCAGCCCTACAACCCCTGGCTACCAGGGCCAACACCAGGAGCATGAGACCAATACCCTCCAGCTTCCCTGGCAAACCCTGGGATGACCTGACCCTCATCTCAATTGGTGGACAAGGAGCCGACCTAGTCTTGTGGCCCTGCCCACCACCCCACAACTACCCACATCAGTGTATACACACCACCCACTGCTGCCATGGCTACCTCCCCGAGGGATCCCATAACAGTGACACCCACTTGGTTTGTGTGTGAGGGAGGGGAAACGTACGAGGCCAGTCTCAAGCACAGGGGTCACACCTGGCAACCACACAACCCTCACCACAACCTCCCATAGCGCACCACTGATCATCTCCCCTGGTCATGACAATAAGGACATGAAAAATGCTCAGTGGGGAGTATTGTTGTCTATGCATGCCTGTTTATTGTGTGATGTCTGTAACACTGTTATGCAACACTGAATGTACCCTTACATTGTACACACCTTGCCGGTACACCAGAGGGTGCTGCTGCTGGAGACCTAAAGGTTGCCTGCACACGGTAACCCAGTATAAAAAGGAACACACAGCTTGTTGTTGTCACTCAGGAGCTGCAAATAAAGGACTACAGGTCTGCACAGTTTAAGTATTATACTCTGCCTCGTGGAGTCATTATTAAAGGTGCCTACATACGCTAAAATGACTTTGAAAACATATAAAACAGTCTTATTTCCTTCGTAACAAAAACAGAAAGACAGGCAAACAAGCAAGGCCCAATTAGTGAAAACCTTTCATTAAGTCTCTTGGAACCATCAGGGCTGGCTAGCCAGCAGCTGAATTGACTACTTCCTTAAACCAACACAAATACAGATTAGATCAAGTTCTGCAAAGCTTAGTATGGATACTGCCTGTCTATTAAAAATGTTGGTAGTTCCAAGCCAATGAGCTTCCTATGGATGTCTTCTGTTTAAATTAGGATTGAAGTTGTTCTACATTGGAACTTTCCAGTTAAATTAAGCCAATATAATGGATTAAAATCAAATCCAATGGGAGTGAAATTCGTCTTGTCATAGCGAAAAATGGGCGATAGCTAATTGGCAGCGTATTTTATCCTTTGCCCGATAAAACTCAAAATTCAGCTGATCTGTACCATTTTTATCCGTACCCTATGCCCAATCAATGCCCCATGCAAGATTATAAGAAAATATAGAACAAGAAAAAGCTTGATAGATTGAAGCCACTCTTTCCATAAAACATGTGCAATTTGCTAAATTGAGAATTTTATTCAGTGTTTAACAAGCTGAGCGTAAGTTTATAATAATTCCTCCATAACACAATTGAGATCATCTTCAAAATACTCAGCTAAGATTAAAACCTGTATTATTCAACCATATCCATTTACTTTCCACAGAAACGTCCGTGGTCCGAGGGGTGCAAGAGATGTAATTTCCATGGAGTCTTTTATAATCTCTGCTGATACTTATCATTATAACCTTCAATCCTATTCTTATGTTTATTTACATGAGGAAGCTTATTTTTGTTGTGAACTACTGACTTGACTCATTGATGGAATTGATGAAAGCTATAGCCTTCAAACAGTGACAACCAACAACAGAAAGGAAAATTAACAAGCAAATAGATCAGTTATAACCATTATGTACTACCGTTATTTTTGTCAGTGTTTGCAGGCTTGTCTCTAAGGACCTCACAAAAAATGCTTTTGTCTGTTGACATATTGGAGGCTTAATAGGTGTTGTTTTCTTTGTTTAAGTCCTGATGTTTTTATATCATTTTGAATTTTATTCTATATTGTAGGGCATTCATTGCAATTTATACTTTCAAAGTATGCAATGTGCTTGTCTCCTGATGAGTGTTTTGTAACAAAAGCAGATGATGTCAAATAGTTTTATTGGAGTCATTCCAAAAGCTTAGTGGGTAAATGTCCTGGCTCATGTGTTGCTAAGACCTACAGACAAGGAAGGGTGCAGATTTGATGCCTGATCCACACTGAGTTAGTATATCTCAGCTAAAGCAGTTGCAGCCAAAGATTTCAAGCTAGAAATGCTTCCATTGGTTACAGAATAGACCTCAAGTATGTAATAGTCTGGAGTCAGAATAATGCACTATTTTTGGCTTACACTGCAGTACAAATGCAGTTTGTGCTGCAGTATTTTTTTATCTGCTGATGAAGCAAAGAATTTGCTACAGCCCAGCTAATTTGTTATTCACATTAGTAATGACATTAAGGTACACGTCAATTTATACTATATGGAGCAAAAATAAAACAATGGTTGAAAATTAATTTCTGATATGCACTCTCAATGGTGAAGCTCTGCACGACCAGAAAATATCCCCTAAAATATCAACATTTCTATTTGGTTCCAGGCTTTAAAGCAGTCCAAAATGGCCAATAATGAACAATATTGTGCTTCTGTTTCACTGTAAGGATTTATCATTTTGTGGAATAATCTTATTAATATGCGGCTCAGTATGAATTACATAAAAGCACCCTCAGTAAATATCATATTCCACTATACTTAGCCGTCAATTTACTACCGAAGTCCACTTTTCTTATGCCTCTGACAGTTGCCATATGGAAAAGGGAGAAAAACACTCACCCACCAAAAGAATAACCACAAAATGTCAATTGCCAACATGAAACATACACCCAGGTTCTAAACATAGGTGGCTTGATTTTCCTCTGAGCTGGACTAGCAGCAGGACAGGACATCTGTCCACCCTTGTGACTCTGACGCCAAGACACTACTTTCTCCTGGAGGGTCTCTCGTTATGTATGCAGGGCCGATTTACAACGGTAAAACCAATGCTCATTGGATTACCACATTTGATAGGGAGCAAGGGGTTCCTGCTTGTCTGAATTGCACCAGCAGGATCATTCCCATCAAGTGGAAAATATCCCTCCTACACTGCTCAAACACATTCAGTGACATGCTATTTAAGAGTATGGGGGCCGAAATTGCTCCTTTCCTTAAGGCCTGTTACCGCAGGAAATCGGCGGCAATGCTGCGGAGTGGAACGGCCGCCGATTTTTTGTGTAATGGCCGACATTTTGAAAATTGTCCTCCTGCGGCATCCAGACGGTGACCTGCTCCCCCCACTTCTGCCCCACTGCTGCCGATCCGTCCTAAATGCATCATCAGAGCGCACACCGCCAATGTTTCCCCCCGAATGTGAAATTCCACAGAGAAAATGTTGCTGCTGTTGCTCAGTGCCACCGGTAGCCTTTTCTGCCGGTGCACTCTTTGTAAAATGGCAGTGCCGCTGCAATTAAAGGGAAGGGCGCACTGCCATGGCCACCATCTTATTTTTTTGTTGCCCAACTGCCAGGTCGGGCCGACAATTATGGCCCCGGATTCGGCCAGGCCGCTAACACGCAGCCTGGCACCCCCTATTGGATGCCAGGCCACTGGCCTGGCTGAAACCCTCCCTGGTGGCCCAGTGGACCTAACTAAAATAAACACAGAGTTCACAGCGGCCCTCCCCTTTAAGTGAAGGGGAGAGACGTGGTGACGCACCCACGCAATGTGTCATCAGCGTTACGTTGATGAGTGACAGCGGCGGACACTCCGTCCGCCCCCCACCTCTGTCCCTCTCATGTGTGAGCTTCCACTCACCGCTGCACTTCTGCCCCCATTATGACCGACTTCTGGGCCACTGGAAAAAAAACCCAAAGAGGGGAAGGTTGCTCAAGAAGCCATCGCATCCATTGCGGTGGAGAAAACAGCGGAAACAGAGTAAGTGCAGCGCATTTCCTGCAGTGGGCAATTTTCAACATCATCATCATCGTCATAGGCAGTCCCTCGGAATTGAGGAAGACTTGCTTCCACTCCTGAAGTGAGTTCTTTGGTGGCTGAACAGTCGAAGACAAGAACCACAGACTCTGTCACAGGTGTGACACATAGTCGTTGAGGGAAGGGGTGGGTGGGACTGGTTTGCCGCACACTCTTTCCGCTGCCTACGCTTGATTTCTGCACGCTCTCGGCGTTGAGACTCGAAGTGCTCAACGCCCTCCTGGATGCACTTTCTCCATTTAGGGTGGTCTTTGGCCAGAGACTCCCAGGTGTCAGTGGTAATGTTGCACTTTATCAGGGAGGCTTTGAGGGTGTCCTTGTAATGTTTCCGCTGCCCACCTTTGGCTTGTTGGCCGTGAAGGAGCTCCGCATAGAGCACTTGCTTTGGGAGTCTCGTGTCTGGCATGTGAACTATGTGGCCTGCCCAGCGAAGCTCATCGAGTGTGGTGACTTTTGGCCCCTATGCATCTATTCACTAAGCAATTAATTTCTATATTCAAGAGGTTTTCTTTAGCTGAATCGACTAAAAACATAGAAACATACAAAATAGGTGCAGGAATAGGCCATTCGGCCCTTCGAGTCTGCACCGCCATTCAATAAGATCATGGCTGATCATTCACCTCAGTACCCCTTACCTGCTTTCCCTCCATACCTCTTGATCCCTTTAGCCGTAAGGGCCATATCTAACTCCCTCTTGAATATATCCAATGAACTGGTATCAACAACTCTTTGCGGCAGGGAATTCCACAGGTTAACAACTCTCTGAGTGAAGACGTTTCTCCTCATCTCAGTTGTAAATGGCCTATCCCTTATCCTAAGACTGTCTCCCCTGGTTCTGGAGTTCCCCAACATTGGGAACATTCTTCCCGCATCTAACTTGTCCATTCCCGTCAGAATCTTTTATGTTTCTATCAGATCCCCTCTCATCCTTCTGAACTCCAGTGTATAAAGGCCCAGTTGATCCAGTCTCTCCTCATATGTCAGTCCAGCTATCCCGTGAATCAGTCTGGTGAATCTTCGCTGCACTCCCTCAATAGCAAGAACGTCCTTCCTCAGATTAGGAGACCAAAACTGAACACAATATTCCAGGTGAGGCCTCACCAAGGCTCTCTACAACTGCAATAAGACCTCCCTGCTCCTATGCTCAAATCCCCTAGCTATGAAGGCCAACAGACCATTTGCCTTCTTCACCGCCTGCTGTACCTGCATGCCAACTTTCAATGACTGATGTACCATGACACACAGGTTTCGTTGCACCTCCCCTTTTCCTAATCTGCCACCATTCAGATAATATTCTGCCTTTGTGTTTTTGCCCCCAAAGTGGATAACCTCACATTTATTCACATTATACTGTATCTGCCATGCATTTGCCGACTCACCTAACCTGTCCAAGTCACCCTGCAGCCTCTTAGCATCGTCCTCGCAGCTCACACTGCCACCCAGTTTAGTGTCATCTGCAAACTTGGAGATATTACACTCAATTCCTTCATCCAAATCATTAATGCATATTGTAAAGAGTAGGGATCCCAGCACTGCACCCTGCGGCACTCCACTTGTCACTGTCTGCCATTCTGAAAAGGACCCATTTATCCCGACTCTCTGCTTCCTGTCTGCCAACCAGTTCTCTATCCACGTCAGTACATTACCCCCCATACCATGTGATTTAATTTTGCACACCAATCTCTTGTGTAGGACTTTGTCAAAAGCCTTTTGAAAGTCCAAATACACCACATCCACTGGTTCTCCCTTGTCCACTCCTCAAAAGATTCCAGAAGATTTGTCATGCATGATTTCCCTTTCATAAATCCATGCTGACTTGGACTGATCCTGTCACTGCTTTCCAAATGCGCTGCTATTTCATCCTTAATAATTGATTCCAACATTTTCCCCACTACTGATGTCAGGCTAACTGTTCCATAATTGCCCATTTTCTCTCTCCCTCCCTTTTTAAAAAGTGGTGTTACATTAGCTACCCTCCAGTCCATAGGAACTGATCCAGAGTCGATAGACTGTTGGAAAATGATCACCAATGCATCCACTATTTCTAGGGCCATTTCCTTAAGAGGATGCAGACTATCAGGCCCCGGGGATTTATCGGCCTTCAATCCCATCAATTTCCCTAACACAATTTCCTGCCTAATAAGAATATCCTTCAGTTCCTCCTTCTCACTAGACTCTGGGTCTCCTATTACTTTCCTTCATGAGGACAGAACCAAAGTATTTGTTCAATTGGTCTGCCATTTCTTTCTTTATTCCCCATTATAAATTCACCTGAATCTGACTGCAAGGGACCTACGTTTGTCACTAATCTTTTTCTCTTCACATATCTATAAAAGCTTTCGCAGTCAGTTTTTATGTTCCCGGCAAACTTCCTCTCGTACTCTATTTTCCCCCTCTTAATTAAACCCTTTGTCCTCCTCTGCTGAATTCTAATTTTCTACCAGTCCTCAGGTTTGCTGCTTTTTCTGGCCAATTTATATGCCTCTTCCTTGGCTTCAACACTATCCTTAATTTCCCTTGTTAGCCATAGGTTGAACCACCTTCCCCGTTTTATTTTTACACGAAACAGGGTTGTACAATTGTTGAAGTTCATCCATGTGATCTTTAAATGTTTGCCATTGCCTATCCACCGTCAACCCTTTAAGTATCATTTGTCAGTCAATTCTAGCCAATTCACACCTCATAACATCGAAGTTTCCTTTCCTTAATTTCAGGACCTTATTAGCTGTGTCACTCTCCATCTTAATAAAGAATTCTACCATAGTATGGTCACTCTTCCCCAAGGGGCCTCGCACAACAAGATGGCTAATTAGTCCTTTCTCATTACACATCACCCAGTCTAGGATGGTCAGCTCCCTGGTTGGTTCTTCGACATATTGGCCAAGAAAACCATCCCTAATACACTCCAGGAAATCCTCCTCCACCGCATTGCTACCAGTTTGGTTAGACCAACCAATATGTAGATTAAAGTCACCCATGATAACTGCTGTATCCTTATTGCACGCATCCCTAATTTATTGTTTGATGCTGTCCCCAACCTCACTACTACTGTTTGGTGGTCTATACACAACTCCCACTAGCGTTTTCTGCCCTTTGGTCTTCCGTAGCTCCACGCTTCCTTACTATTGCATTAATTTCATCTTTAACCAGCAATTCCACCCCGCCTCCTTTTCCTTTCTGTCTATCCTTCCTAAATGTTAAATACCCCTGGATGTTGAGTTCCCAACATTGGTCACCCTGGAGCCATGTCTCCGTGATGCCAATTACATCATAACCATTAACTGCTATCTGCGCAGTTAATTCGTCCACCTTATTCCGAATACTCCTCGCATTGAGGCACAAAGCCTTCAGGCTTGACTTTCTAACACACTTTGCCCCTTTAGAATTTTACTGTAATGTGGCTCTTTTTGATTTTTGCCTTAGGTTTCTCTGCCCTCCACTTTTACTTTTCTTATTTCTATCTTTTGCTTCTGCCCCCATTCTACTTCCCTCTGTCTCCCTGCATAGGTTCCCATCCCTCTGCCATATTAGTTTAACTCCTCCCCAACAGCACTAGCAAACACTCCCCTTGGACATAGGTTCCGGTCTTGCCCAGGTGCAGACCATCTGGTTTGTACTGGTCCCACCTCCCCAGAACCGGTTCCAATGTCCCAGGAATTTGAATCCCTCCCATCTGCATCACTCCTCAAGCCACATATTCATCTGAGGTATCCTGTGATTCCTACTCTGACTAGCACGTGGCACTGGTAGCAATCCTGAGATTACTACTTTTGAGGTCCTACTTTTTAATTTAGCTCCTGGCTCCCTAAATTCGTCTCATAGGACCTCATCCCATTTTTTACCTATATCGTTGGTACCTATATGCACCACGACAACTGGCTGTTCAACCTCCCTTTTCAAAATGTCCTGCACCCGCTCCGAGACATCCTTGACCCTTGCACCAGGGAGGCAACATACCATTCTGGAGTCTCGGTTGCGGCTGCAGAAATGTCTATGTATTCCCCTTACAATAGAATCCCCCACCACTATAGCTCTCCTACTCTTTTTCCTGCCCTCCTGTGCAGCAGAGCCACCAACGGTGCTATGAACTTGGCTGCTGCTGCTCTCCCCTGATGAGTCATCCCCCTCAACAGTACCCAAAGCGGTGTATCTGTTTTGCAGGAGGATGACCACAGGGGACCCCTGCACTACCTTCCTTGCACTGTTCTTCCTGTTGGTCACCCATTCCCTATCTGGCTGTGTACCCTTTACCTGCGGTAAGACCAACTCACTAAACGTGCTATTCACGTCATTCTCAACATCGTGGATGCTCCAGAGTAATTCCACCCGCAGCTCCAGTACCGCAATGCGGTCTGTCAGGAGCTGCAGTCGGATGCACTTCCCGCACATGTAGTCGTCAGGGACACTGGAAGCTTCCCTGACTTCCCACATAGTACAGAAGGAGCATATCATGTGTCCGAGCTCTCCTGCCATGACTTAACCCTTAGATTAATTTAATTTGGCAACAACAATGCTAAAAGGTTACTTATTGATAAAGAAAATAAAAAGAAAACTACTCACCAATCACCAGCCAATCGCTTACCCCCTTGGCTGTGAAGTCACCTTTCGATTTCTTTCTACTTTTTTTTGCCTTCTCTCCCTGCAGCTACACCGGCTGGCCTCTCTGAACACCCAACTGCTGGGTCTTTATAGGCCGCTGGCTGCTCGAACTCCCGCCTCTCCGAACTCCCCGGACACCCGACTGCTAGGCCTTTATAGGCCGCTGCCTCTTCGAACTTCCACCTCTCTGAACTCCCCGGACACCCGACTGCTGGGCCTTTATAGGCCGCTGCCTCCTCGAACTCCCGCCTCTCCGACCTCCCCGGACACCTGACTGCTGGGCCTTTATAGGCCGCAGGCTGCCCGAACTCCTGCCTCTTCGAACTCCCCAGACTCCCAACTGCTGGGCTTTTATAGGCCGCTGCCTCCTCGAACTCCCACCTCTCCGAACTCCCCGGACACCCGACTGCTGGGCCTTTATAGGCCACTGCCTCTTCGAACTCCTGTCTCTCCAAACTCATTTATAACAAAATTAAACTCATTTTAAAAATTAAAATAGCCCGGATTTTCCAGGGCCTGTGACAACATACCAGTGGCCCACAAGTTCCAGGTTTCCGCATGCGATGCGGATGCTAGAAAACCAGGAACTTGCGATCTGTCAAGAATCTTCTTGACAGATCCTCCACATTCCCGGGAAATAGACATTTGCTAGTGTGCCTTCTGTTGCCTCGGCCCTAATTTCTGGCATTCACTGCCTAAACCTCTCCGTCTCTCTACCTCTCTTTTCTTCTTCAAGATGCTCCTTAAAACCTCTCTCTTTGACCAAGCATTTGGTCACCTGCCCTAATTTCTCCTTATGCGGCTCAGTGTCAAATGTTTTACCTGGTAAAAGCAGGTGTAGGGGCTTCTTTTACCAGTGTAAAGGTTTAAGTAAATACTAAAATATTTTAAAAAAATGACAAGCATAATAACATTTTAAAATTAATTATAGGTTATTTTTAGTCCCTTTAAAATGTTTAAATTTATTTTTCAAAAAATGTAATTTTTGTTTTAAATGTTTAATCAAATTGTATTTTAATTAATTTTAAACATATAATGATTTTAAAAATTTCATTGTTATTAAAATGTATTTTTTGGGTGATTCCTATTAAGCTTATGGGGGTTCCGTATATAAATCGAATGCTGGCCCACATGATCAGAAAGCAGCGCTTGCGAACCGCGTTGGCAGATGTTCGCAGAGGCGCCCAGGAGCACGAGTCTCTGTGGATCAAGGACCATCCAGTAGGTTGGTAGTTTTATTGCAATTCGGAGGTATCCAGTCCCGGGAAGCCTCCGACCGCAAATTCAGGCCCATAATGTGTGCACACAGTGTGCTATGTCTAAATGTTGACAAGAACTAGCTACACTAGGATTACCGTAGGTTTGCATTACTTTTGGAACCTTCCT
Organism: Pristiophorus japonicus; assembly: GCF_044704955.1. Lineage (NCBI taxonomy): Eukaryota > Metazoa > Chordata > Chondrichthyes > Pristiophoridae > Pristiophorus > Pristiophorus japonicus. The sequence goes on along the minus strand of NC_091978.1, from coordinate 122,865,230 downwards.
GTCTCAGCATTGAGTTCAATAACTTCAGATCAAAACCCCACTTGCATTTTCTCGGACGGCAGGTGTTGGTAATGATTCTACTATTGTCGTTGACATTTCCTCTAGACCCATCTTTTGTTTCTGTATTATCTCTTTACCACCCCCTTTTGCCTTGCACCATCCCTTTTGTCATTTAAGCATCCTACCTTCCACCCTATACAGACCTTGGGCTAGAAATTGGCTAGCCTTGCGCCCGTTTTACTGCCATTTTTTCCCGGTAAAAGTTTGCTTTTTGGCACTAAAAAAATTTACCATAATTTTTCAAAATTGGCCAGCAGTTTAACACCGGTGATAAAAAAATACCATCCCCTTTTTTTTTGGACTATTGTTGTGACATCACTGGGCATCAAACACTCCGATACCACAGTTTTTGGAAAATTGGTCAATACCGCCATTTTTAAATACCACGGGAAAAAAAACGCCCAAAAAATGCAAGTCTTACCAGCCCAGATTCACGACGAAACCGGCACTAACGGTGCCATCTTGAAAAACGGAGCTACAAATCAGTGAATGAAAACATTTGGAAGGAAGGCTACGTTTTAAACTTTAACAGTTTATACTTCGTTTTTAAGGACATTTAGGGACATTAAAAAGAATGGGGTCTATGCTATCATTGCTGGCTACTTTTTCTATGGAGCAGAGACCTGGAAGAAGGCTTATTGAACAGCATTATCAGTGTAATCAAAGAGCTCGCAGACTTATGGGGAGGAGGCCTTACCCCCAACAAGTTTTCAGGGAGCAGCGCTTAAACCTGCACCTGTCTGAGGCACAGTGCGTTAGAAGGCTGCGCTTTCGAAAAGAGGTGGTCACAGAGATATACAACCATGAGGAGGACTGTACTGACCGTCGAGGTGAAGGTGACTGCGGTACTTGCCTTCTATGCTTCCGGCTCCTTTCAAGCATCAGCAGGGGATATATGCTCCATCTCATAGTTCACTACACATCGCTGCATTCGCCAGGTGATTACTGCACTGTATGCACGCAAGAAGGACTTCATAAACTTACCAATGACCATGGAAGCACAGAATGAGAGTGCTCTAGGCTTTGCATGAATTGCTGGCTTTCCCAAGTTACAGACTGCCATTGACAGTACGCACATCACCCTGTGAGCACCTTTTGAGGATCCGGAGGTTCACCAAAACCAAAGGGATTCTACTCGCTGAACGTACAGATCGTCTGCGACAACACTCAGTGCATCATGGCAGTAAATGCACAATTTCCAGGGAGCATGCTTTCAGCTTGCTTGAGAGCACTGTCTCACAGCTGTTTGAGCGTCAGCCAAAAGGCTAGAGCTGGATGCTGGGGCACAAAGGTTATAGGCTTGCCACCTGGCTCATGAACCCCCTCTGCAACCTTCAGACAGAAGCCGGGCATCACTACAATAACAGCCATATAGCCACATGCAATATCATCGAAAAGGCAATTGTAGTGCTCAAGCAGCGCTTCCGATGCCTGGACCACTCTGGTGGCTCCCTGCAATACTACCCTGAGCAGGTCGCTGAGTTCATTGTGGTGTGCTGCATGCTACACAACTGAGTCATCATGAGGGGACAGGATTTGCCACTGGAGACTGCAGGACCAGCTCAGGAGAGGGGGGAGGGAGGAGGAGGAGGAGGAATCCATGCCACCACCACCCCCACCACGACAGGGGAGGCTCAGGCCTCGTGCAGCTTTCCCCACTACAAAAAGCCTATGTCAGCAGCTGATAATTCAACGCTTTGCATGAAGGCTGAACGGCCGTTTGATCATTAACTGCCCACTCTATCCCACCATGTTGACTATTTCCCCCCTGTTATTCTGCAAATGAGACACTGCACAAGTTTGGTTTAAGTGAAAAAATAAATTTAAATTTATTAAACATTTGTACAGTTGTACATTAATGAAACTTTGTAAACGTTAATTTAGTAACTTCAATAACATTTTTGAATGTTAAAACTTTTGAAATGTAAACTTTACTTAAATCATCACCATAGGCAGTCCCTTGAAATCGCCCTCTCGGATGCACTTCCTCCACTGAGGGCGGTCTTTGGTCAGGGACTCCCAGGTGTCGGTGGGATGTTGCATTTTATCAAGGAGGCTTTGAGGGTGTCCTTGAAATGTTTCCTCGGCCCACCTAGTGCTCGCTTGCCGTGTAGGAGTTCCGAGTAGAGCGCTTGATTTATGAAAGGGATTTCTGGAATTTTTTGAGCATGTAACTAGTAGAGTGGATAAGGGAGAACCAGAGGATGAGGTGTATTTGGACTTTCAAAAGGCTTTTGACAAGATCCCACACAAGAGATTAGTGTGCAAAATTAAAGCATATGGTATTGAGGGTAATGTATTGATGTGGATAGAGAACTGGTTGGCAGACAGGAAGCAAAGAGTAGAAATAAACGGGTCCTTTTCAGAATGGCAGGCAGTGACTAGTGTGGTACGGCAAGGTTCAGTGCTGGGACCCCAGCTATTTACAATATACATTAATGATTTAGACAAAGGAATTGAATGCAATATCTCCAAGTTTGCAGATGACACTAAACTGGATGGCAGTGTGAGCTGTGAGGAGGATGCTAAGAGGCTGCAGGGTGACTTGGACAGGTTAGGTGAGTGGGCAAATGCATGGCAGATGCAGTATAATGTGGATAAATGTGAGGTTGTCCATTTTGGTGGCAAATACAGGAAGGCAGAATATTATCTGAATGGTGACAGATTAGGAAAAGGGGAGGTGTAACGAGACCTGGGTGTCATGGTACATCAGTCATTGAAGGTTGGCATGCAGGTACAGCAGGCGGTGAAGGCGGCAAATGGCATGTTGGCCTTCATAGCGATAGGATTTGAGTATAGGAGCAGGGAGGTCTTACTGCAGTTGTACAGGACCTTGGTGAGGCCACACCTTGAATATTGTGTACAGTTTTGGTCTCCTAATCTGAGGAATGACATACTTGCTATTGAGGGATTGCAGCGAAAGTTCACCAGACCGATTCCCGAATGGCAGAACTGACATATGAAGAAAGACTAGGCTTATATTTACTGGATTTAGAAGAATGAGAGGGAATCTCATAGAAACATATAAAATTCTGACGGGATTGGACAAGTTAGATGCAGGAAGAGTGTTCCCGATGTTGGGGAAGTTCAAAACCAGGGGTCACAGTCTAAGGATAAGGGGTAAGCCATTTAGTACCGAGATGAGGAGAAACTTCTTCACTCAGAGAATTGTGAACCTGTGCAATTCTCTACCCACAGAAAGTTGTTGAGGCCAGTTCATTCGATATATTCAAAAGGGAGTTAGATGTGACCCTTACGGCTAAAGGGATCAAAGGGTATGGAGAGAAAGCAGGAATGGGGTACTGAAGTTGCATGATCTGCCATGATCATATTGAATGGTGGTGCAGGCTCAAAGGGCTGATGGCCTACTCCTGCACCTATTTTCTATGTTTCTATGCTTGCTTTGGGAGTCTTGTGTCAGGCATACGAACATTGTAGCCCGCCCAACGGAGCTGGTCGAGTGTGGTCAGTGCTTTGATGCTGGGGATGTTGGCCTGCTTGAGGACACTAATGTTGGTGTGTCTGTCCTCCCAGGGACATGTCGTCATGGAGCAGGTGGAGGATTTTACTTAAATAACAGCAAAACAACAAAAGAACAACCTTGTACCCAACATCCTTTAGCTACAGCCACCTGTACCTGCCATAGTTTTAACACACCCCCTCCCCCCCGTCGATTGTTGCCCTTGCCCCTGGCCCTACCCATGTTGGGTCCAAGATGTTTAGTAGCAACGCGCACAGGGCGCTGGTGTTGTTGGGGGAGAGACATAGGAGATGCCATTGGAGATGCCCCTGGAGAAGCTGGGGCTGTGGAAAGCCCAGCTTCTGAGTGGCGAGGCTGTTGCTCAGCCTCACCACTCACTGGTGCTGTCAGTCTGGGTGGCATGACACTGGGGACTGGAGTACCATGGGTCCAGACCATCAATTGCCGTTGGGTATTGACAGCCTTGGTGTTCCGCCTTGTTGCAACTACAAGCTGCGAAAAATCCTCCCTTATGTCCACAGATAGTGCTGCAATGTTTGCGGAGATCCCACCCATGATCTTGATGAGCTGTCGGCTGAGCTGGATGCTCTCCCCAGACAGTCCCCCGCAAATCCATTTGCTTGTCTGCCTGCCTTTTGGCAAAGCGGCTTTGGTGACTCAGCCTCTGCACAGACGGCAGACGGGTTTCTGCCCTGGGTGTGCTTTGCTGCAACCCACTGGGACCCGGGGCCTCGGATGCTGGATGACCACCGAATGTGGTGTCCTCATCCGACGAACTGGTGGCTGCAGCTAAGTCATTAGTGCCTGCGTGGGCTCCCCGACACCCACCCCCAACCGCTCCCCCCCCCCACGACACTTTGTTCCTCCTCCTTCACCTCTTCCTGTGGAGGTTCCTCAGCAGGGCTGAGGTCGGTTTCCTCAACCATGGCATCCATCGAGCTGGGGGTTTCCTCTGTTGCATTGGATGACTCGGAATCCACACCTGCAAACTAGAAAATAACAGACGACTGGTTAGCAGCATGGGAGGGGGCATGGTGACATCAGTAGGCTCATATAGCGCAGGCTCATTTGAAGGACCACCACTACTGCATTACATGTCGACAACTGACAGTACACTGCATTAATTGAAGCCTAGCCCACAGACAATACATCGCATAAACCGAAGCGTAGCCCACAGACAGTACATAACATTAAGCCAACAGACCATGGATTTTGCAGGACTTGCCCTCACTCTCCAACGTGGACTCTGCACCCCCATGGGTAGTTGATCTCTGCGAGGTACCCATCAGACCTGCCATGCGACTTTCAAGGTGGGTGGGTGGAACCAGTCTTGCTGGATCGCCGCCTGTTTTCCGCTGCTCTCGCCGGTTGTGGGACAACTTTCCCTGCAAAGATGACAATACAAATTTTTAACTTGGGACCCTTCTGCTCTTGTGGTACACACAGATAGTCATCAAAGCACTTATACCATACTGTGTACATTTAATACAGTACTCTGTTTAATGGGCCTGTTAGCTGCACGTGGTTTATCAGGAAAACATCGAAGTGCAGAAACATCTTTTAAGATGTCAAAAAGCAGTCTTTATAATGTGTGATGATCATGGCAAATAAGGTGCAACAGTAAGCCTAGTGATACCAACATGTGTCATATTTATAATTTAAGTAATTGGAGTGCATAAATAAAAATATTACTTACTCTGACAACCCTGCAATGGTCATTCCACCTCTTCCTGCACTGGATAGAGTTGACTGAGGAAACCTGCTCAGCCACACTTTTCCACACGTTTTATAGCAGATGGGTGTAGCTTTCCATGACCCTTCCTCGAGATCTCCTCCCATCTGCTTTCTACTGCAGTGATCAAGGCCTCATTTGCATCTTGAGAGAATTTCCTGGCCCTCTTCCTTGCTGGCATTTTTGATTTTCTATTAACTGTCTCTGAGCTGTGCTGAAGTCTGCAGATCTTTAAATCCCCTCTCAAAAATGGCTGATTTAGCCTCGGTGTACTTTTGCGCATGCGCAGAACGGGCGTTATTTTTACCGCCGAGAAATTGAGTTTCAGCACACAAAAAAATGGCACAGTTTTACCGCTATAGTGATCGCCAAAAAGTGTTTGGCCAATTTTGTGCGTTTTTTTTTTTAAATGCTATTTGTGCGATACAAAAAATGACGTTCTATGCGATTAGCGCGGAAAAAAAACAGTGATGGCACTATTTGGCTAATTTCTAGCCCCTTCACTTTTGTTCTTTCCTCAACCAGACCCCAATCATTTTTCCCTGCCTCTGTACTGGATTATAAACTGTTAAATTGCTAACTTCTTCCAGTTCTGATGAAAGGTCATCGGCCTTTTTCTCCCCACAGATGCTCCTGGCTTGCTGTTTGTTTCTAACATTCTCTGTTTTTATTGCATTACCTAGTATTTGATTTCAGTTTTTTGTATTGTTTTGCAGAACTGAGAAACCGCAAGGAAATTGTTAGGCATGCTGTTATCTGTACAGCAAAATTTGCCAATGTGCACTCGGTGAATATATTATTAGAAAAATTACTTGGTAAAAGATAGATTTTTAAAAAAAAGGTATATTTAGCCTTGTTTCTCCTTCACATACCAAGGGTCAAATTCCACAGTTGTCAAAGCCATAGGGAAAAATCTACGCATGTGATTGCAAATTTTGACTTTGAACACTGCAAAGCCTTTTCACAAGATTAACTTGAACTTTTCAACTTACACACACATATATGCACACATACGCGCGCACAGTCACTAGGTCAAACCCAGGTTGATGTAAATCCCAATTGTATACAAATGATTTATTCTCAAACAGGAATAAATCCAAGTTGCATACAACTATAATTGAGGGCTTGATCTCTGTGTCTTGGATTTAATCCTGCACTGTATATTAGACAAATGAAAGCAGTACTCACTTATGCTCCATTTCACCAATGCTAAATAGCATTTGTCTCTCTCTTTCATACATGTCCACGAGATTACAACAAAGAAGGCCATTTGTCCCATTTTAACCCTCTGTGCAGGAAGAAACCCCAACATCATAGGGCGGGATTTTTGGTTTTCGACGAAAACGGTAGTTTTACGCCAAACTTACCGTTTTCGCTGTGCTACCATTTTTAGGCTGAACTTTTGGCATTTACGTGTCGGTAAAGGAGGCATTGCATGATGATTCGCGGTGCAAACCGCGAGTTTCGGCAACTTTAGTCCGGAGCCGAGAGTGCTGTGACGAGGGAAAAAAGAAAAAAAAATTCCAAAAACATTCAAAAAAACATGTACACAACCATTATGTAATGAATCGCTGAAAACAAAACTAACTACATTTTTTGCAGGTTTTCATACTTACTACTGCTGGCAGGGCTGCACCGACGGATTTGACCTGTCGCTATTCTGTGTGCGGCGTACGGGTCGGAAGAGTGCCGAAAGTATGATGGGAATGCAATCCGCGGTGTTGCACGTCGTTTCATGTCGGCGCACCTCTCCCCGGCGATACTTGAAAGCGCCGCCACAAAGGATTCTACTGACTGGGTTTTCGCTGCGGAGGGTCAAATCGCGGCGAAAATCCAGCCCATTGTGTCCAACTGGCTCTAAACTCGAAGCCTATTCCAAATATTGATTGCCTTTTGTATGAATTAATTCTTCCTGACATTTAAATTTGCCTTCAACCAATTTAAATTTATATCTCATCATGATTTACCTTGAAGTAATACTTCAGATGTATCTTTTCTTTGGATTTTAATATCTTATACTGTTTTATATGGCCCTTGCCTTCTTTCAAAGTTAAATAACTTTCTCCAGTATCTCTTCCACGAACTGATGCTATGGATCAGTCTCGTGGCTCTTATCTGCAAAATCTCTACAGGATTTGAATATTTTCCATCTGTCCTGATGAGAAAACTGAGAAAACTGGATTCAGTACTCAAGGTATGGTTTGAACTGTACAGTGTCAACATGATATCCTCTGAAATATACTCTTATCAATTTAACAATATACTTCAGCATTCGTTTCAATTCAAAGCTGCTCCAAAGAACCTTACATAATGGCCTAGAAATCCCGGCCTCCCCAGGTCCGTACAGAGTGTGTACGGACCCGGGAAGGCATTGCAAAAGCTGTTTTTTCAGTGCACAATGTGCATGCGCTGAAAACCGGCTTTACGATCTGCCAAGCTCTGGCTTAACAGATCGTCTGTATCTCCACACCAAGGACATTCGCATGGGCAAGATTGCGATATTTACCCATATTTTGTCCAGCAGTGTCCTGAAAACTCTTGCCATGTGACTCCAGCTCCAGCATACGGACGTCCCAATGCGCAGCAAGAAGAGGCCTCAGGATCGGATTGCTGGTGGGCGCAGCAGGATAAGATAGGTGCGCATTTACCTTTTTCTGTCGAGCGCCCGCAGGAAGCAGAGGACCGGGATTTCTAGGCCATTACTTGGATAGTACCTTACATATTACTAGGTGTTGGATATTAAGGGAATCAAGAGATATGGGGATAGTGGAGTTGAGGTAGAAGATCAGCCATGACCTTATTGAATTGCAGAGCAGGCTCGAGTGACCGAATGGCTTACTCCTGCTCCTAATTCTTATGTTCTTATGTTATATAGGAGGATACATCTTTGGAGAGTCTGTGCCAGACTCACTCAATCGGAACACTGGTTAGAGAAACAGGCGTGGAGGTTAGTGTGCTCGATTTGTTATGTGCCTGGCTTTCTGGTCATTAACGGAAAGTCACGAATCAAGCACAGTAACCTCTGTATCCAATCATAGAAACATAGAAACTTAAGAAAATAGGTGCAGGAGTAGGCCATTCGGCCCTTCGAGCTTGCACCACCATTCAATAAGATCATGGTTGATTATTCACCTCAGTACCCCTTGCCTGCTTTCTCTCCATACCCATTGATCCCTTTAGCCGTAAGGGCCATATATAACTCCCTCTTGAATATATCCAATGAACTGGCATCAACAACGCTCTGCGGTAGGGAATTCCACAGGTTAACAACTCTCTGAGTGAAGAAATGTCTCCTCATCTCAGTCCTAAATGGCTTACCCCTTATCCTTAGACTGTGTCCCCTGGTTCTGGACTTCCCCAACATCGGGAACATTCTTCCTGCAACTAACCTGTCCAGTCCCGTCAGAATTTTATATGTTTCTATGAGATTCCCTCTCATCCTTCTAAACTCCAGTGAATACAGGCCCAGTCGATCCAGTCTTTCCTCATATGCCAGTCCTGCCATCCCAGGAATCAGTCTGGTGAACCTTCGCTACACTCCCTCAATAGCAAGAACATCCTTCCTCAGATTAGGAGACCAAAACTCAACACAATATTCCAGGTGAGGCCTCACCGAGGCCCTGTACAACCGCAGTAAGACCTCCCTGCTCCTATAATCAAATCCCCTAACTATGAAGGCCAACATACCATTTGCCTTCTTCACCGCCTGCTGTACCTGCATGCCAACTTTCAATGACTGATGTACCATGACACCCAGGTCTCGTTGCACCTCCCCTTTTCCTAATCTGCCACCATTCAGATAATATACTGCCTTCGTGTTTTTGCCCCCAAAGTGGATAATCCTTCAATCCTCATCCCTGTTGTGTGAAATACTGAGAAGCAGAATCTCCAAAAATTTGCTAACATACCAAGACCTAGAAATTGGATATATATTGGTAAGACTAAATGAAGTTAAGCTGTGCCACCTGAAAATCGTCAAGATAGCCCGCAAAATTCATGCTCATTCTTCATTAATGTAGAGAAAAAAATTAATTAGAGGGAACTAAATTAATCAACGGGAACCTAATTAAGTAAAGTTAAAACCATAAGCAAGGCTGTAAGAAAAAAAAGATACGTGCTACGGAACACAGGGAAAATGTTGAACTAGAACTCTCAGGAAGATAAATCACCTTATCACAGCAAAAGCCAGACAGTTGGGAAAAATACACTCCAAGGCTAGGTCACATGGGATGGTAAGCGATTACGGGAAACAAAGAATGATTGAGAACATCGCAGATCGACCAGGAGGGGAAGAGTTCACAGGCATGAAAATGATGTAGCATGTAACTAATCAGATAAAGGGTGCACAGGGGTGGCAACGAAGTTTGCTGTCAGTATAATTGTATTAACCAATGTAATCATAGTAGTTAGGCGAAAATTTGTGACGTGGCAGGGAAACAACAAATGGAAAGCTTCCGCGTGGAACTTCATGATTTTGTATGTATTTTGACTGTATAAAGACAGTAACCCGATGATTTGTTCAGAGAGCATGGTGGGAGTGTATTCAGTGCAAGACCAGTGCCAGCCATTTCTCCCTTGATCGATCGAATGAAAATAAACAACTCTTTTCTCCATACACAGACTTGTGTCGAGTGTTATATTTAAATACTCCACAACAATTAAAATGATTATAGTCAATGATTTCAATGCTAAAACTGATGCTCATTGGCTTTACACTGAACAGGTGGACCAATATGGTGGCCAGTCTAATTCACAGTCATGATTGTCACAGGTGTTTTCCACTATTAACGGGAAGGTGCGTTAATGCAATAGCATCTCATTGACAGGGTGGCTGGGTGTTCACCTGCCCAAGTAAAGAAGCTTCAGAACAAAGAACGGGGGAGGGGGGGTAAATTCATGTGCCATGAGAATTGCTGGTACAACACGAGAGAGAGAGAGAGAGATAGAGAAAAAGAGAGAGAGTGAGAGAGAGAGAGAAAAAGAGAGAAAGAGAGTGCGCACTGCGGGTGGGGGAGGGGGAAGAGAGAGCGCGCACGGGGGCGGGGTGGGGGAAGAGAGAGAGAGAGACACGGGGGGGAAGAAAGAGAGACATGGGGGGAAGAGAAAGAGAGACACGGGGGCGGGGAGAGAGAGAGAGAGAGAGAGACATGGGCGGGGGGGGGGGGGTGAATTGGAAGAGAAAGCGGGAACTCAGGGAAGATGGATTACATTCTTCCAACCCCCTTTACACCCACACCCGATTTCTCGGAAAACTCGGTGCATGTGTTACAAGGGACATCGTTGGAGTGGATGAAATCCAGAAATCACGACACTGTCACTATTCACTTCATACCCAATAAAGCTGTTAACAATCTGCACACAATGCCCCATCTACAGGGGGCGGGGGGCGGGGGGGGAATAAGGTCATGCACTTGTGCTTGGGTAAGGGTCTTCAGCTGGGGGAGGGAATACGCTTGGGTAAGGAACTTTGGCTGGGGGAGGGATGCACTTGAACTGGGGTAAGGGGCTTTAGCTGGAACTTAGGAGGCTTTTGCTGGGTTGCTCTAGATCTGATCTCTATGGCTTCAGAAGTCGGAATGGATCTAATTACAATTTGCAATGTCAGTCAGAACTTGGGCTGGGCGGTTCCATTTACACATTCCAGAGAAATTTCAGGGTGTGGCTTATCCTCCAAGGGGACCAATCAGCAATAGGTCATGTGATAATGGAGAGCCAGAGACACGGTGGCCATTTTATTAGTACAAATAGTTGTGTTCATGAATTAAAGGGACAATGCATTGAAAACTAATAAAAATTAATATCGAATGAAAAAATGCATTTTTCAGCCCTTATTGCCCTTCAAAAAAAATTTAAACATTACAAATAATTGTCGAATGGCAGTCTCCAATTTTTAAAGCTGAATTGTCTGCCACACCTAAAAAAATGGGAAAAGTACTTCAGCACTAACACAAATGGCTCTGCAAGCCAGGGAAGGGGCACCCAGGGTCTCACACACAGCACTCCAGCTTTGTGCAGGGGGTCAACACTGCAAGAGAGAGTCTCTACCCGCAGGGACCATGAAGCCCTCCAGAAAGAACAAGGTGGGATCACATCACCGAGGCTGACACTCCCAGCAGTGTCACCCCCAGCACCTGGCTCCAGTGCCCAATGACCTCAGACCACTGGTCAAGGTCATTGAATGCATTTTCAAGAACCGTCTCCTACCAACTGCACCACTAGCCTCACACACTTCTTAATGCACGACCACCCCCACCGCCATCTCCACCAGCCCACAATCACTCACCAACCAGTAATCTGTACCAATCACGAGGCACATCTCTCATTCCTAGCCTCACTTCACCTCCATGGAGGAGACGGTGAAGGCCATTCTTGGCAGAGTCCTGGCTGAGCCATTGGCCAGCGGTGGGGCAGAAAGGATATGAAATGCTGGTATCCTCATACGTTATCCTGCTTTTGGCCTGCAGCCAAGAAACTCTAGGCTAGAAATTCATCTACTTACTGCCACTCCATAGCACCATGAAAAGTTGAAAAAATGGCAGCCACTGCTATTTCGCTAGCTGGTGGCAAGTTCCGCGGTGGGTGCCATATTCCTCCCTTCCTTTGTGCTGCTGGTAACTGGCAGCAGCCCTGGAAAGAAATGGCACATGGTGACATCAATCGGCATGCAACGCCAACTTAACGTCACCACTCTGAACTTTGACCCCAGCGCTGAGTTCAGCAATTGGTCCTAAGCATGACAGGTAAACTTGGTGTGCAAGCAGGCTGACAGTGGCAATGTTAGCACCTCATAAAAGGGACACACACATTTTTCAGGTAAATTTGCTTTTAAGCTTCGGGACTGGATTGTTTTGATTTTATTGAAGTAGTGGCTTGCTGCAAAACATTTTATGTTTTTTTAAGTGTAGTGTGTACTGCTGGATGCCTGGAAGACCTCAAATGGTAAAGGAAGGTTTCTGAGAAGACATAAAATGTTGCAAATACTCAGCAGGTCAAACAACATCCATAGAGACTGAAACAGAGTTCACATCTCAGGTCGAGATGCTGCCTGACATGCTTTTCTGTTTCCAGCATTTTATGCTTTAATTTCAGATTTACAGCTCGCAGAGGGAAGGGGAAGATGCAGAAGAGGAGGAAGGAGAAGAGGAAGGAGAAGAGGAGGAAGGAGAATGAAGATGCAATCCAGACAGTCCATTTCTGGCCGGGATAGAATGAACTGCCTGTGGTACCAGTGACTGGAACTCCAATGCCCCTTTCAACATTCGTCCCACACATTACCTTTCCTCTGTTACTGACCATCACAGCATCCTATTGGCCACAATGCTGAAATAAAAACCACCACAAAGCAAACTTTCCAAACCAACCTTATACATCTATCTATTTAATATGACATCAAGAAATCAACTCATCACCCTTATGCACTCTCTTAGTGACTTCATTTGTTCCTTTACCTATCCTAATGATGTTACGCAGTGCTACCCCAGTGGCTGCAGCATGGCTGGTGGAAGGCTGCTGACTTTCAGTGGGGGGGGGGGGGGGGGATACTGATACGTATGATCATGGAGCACGTAGAGTGATGTGGGTACAGTATGTGACTCCTTGGCCCTTGGAGAATACAGCCTCTTGGTAAAATTGCAGTATCCTGTCATGCTGTCACTGGTTGTCCATGGGAAAGTGGATAAATTAGCTTACTCTAGCAAAGAATGCTTTATGAATCCATTCACGGCTGATTGGTTAATGCAGTAGGAATGAGGTTGGTTGTCTTCTTCACAGCCATGGGCAGTACTGTGCCTTTAATGGATGAGGGTTGTAGATCAGGTTTCTGCATGTAATATAACTCACTGATGGGTTTCCTTTATAAAACACAGTCTTCACAAGCACTGCTCCTACGACAGCCGGTGGTAGGAGTGTTTCGGTGTGAATAAGCTTGAGTGATTATACTGACGGCTGGGTGCATGAATCTCCTGTGCCTACCTAGTCAATCCTTTTTGCTCCTCTTCTCCTCCAAAAGACAAAGTTACAGGAAAATTCTAAATTCAAAATCCATTGCGTCTACTTTAGAATTGTGGGCAGGAGGGAAAGGGGAACGAGCAAAAGTGAAACTTTTCAGCAGAAGAGAAAAATATCAAAATTGGTTGTCAAATAAGCTCTCTATGAATTCTTTTATAATAGTTCTATAATAACAGTAAAATTATATAGGCAATGAAATGGGGTGGAGTCCCGGAGAACAGATCTCTGCCTCATTTCCTGCTCCTACTCACCCCCATTCTTGGAGAGAATATCATCTGAAAATTGTCAGTATTCAAAGGACATACAGGTTAACATCTTTGGAATGAAGGAAAGAGTCTCATTAATGCTATTTTCTATTAGGGATGGGGAAATAGCTCCTTAGGACTACCAACTTTAATACCATTCTTTATAATGCAACACCTGTGTTGTTCCTTTCCTGCAATCAGATTGTGTGAATTAAGAAGAAAAAAAAGAGAATTTCCTCATGGAAATCAATTTCAGATATATTTAAAGGCCTGCCTCGGCTAAAAAAACATTCTCTTTTTTTGGAGGGATAGATCAACAGTTCGCCTTCAGGGTGAGAGTTCATGGGATACCCAAGAAGAGGCTATGGGATCTAGTGCTCTCAGCGGAGGAATAGTACTCGCAGGAAGCACACCTGGAAATTCATGATTTCCTGTCCATAGATGGAAAACACATGGTTTAAGTCTGTGATTTCCAAGGATGCACTTATTGCAAATGCTGCTCCCCACTGGGAGAGTTGGATTTTGGAGCCACTTCTAATATATTTCACTATCAAGGACTTTGGCGCCAACAGATGCAACTGTTTTACTGAAATAGTTTAATGCATAAAGACTTTTCTTGTCTACTTAATTCCATAAGAACATAAAAAATAGGAGCAGGATTAGGCCATACTGCCCCTCAAACCTGCTCTGCCATTCAATAAGATCATGGCTGATCATCGACCTCAACTCTACTTACCTGCCCGATCTTCATATCCCTCGATTCCCCTAGACTCCAAAAATCTATCTACTCAGCTTTGAATATATTCAGAGGCTCAGCATCCACAGCCCTCTGGGGAAAAGAATTTCAAAGATTCACAACATTCTGAAATTCCTCCTCATCTCTGTTTTAAATGGCCTACCCCTTATCCTGAGACTGTGCCCCCTAGTTCTAGACACTCCAGCCAGGGGAAACAACCTCTCGGAATCTATCCTGTCAATCTTGTATGTTTCAATGAGATCATCTCTCATTCTTCTAAACTCCAGAGAGTATAGGCCCATTCTACACAATCGCTCATCATAAGACAGCCCTCTCATCTTAGGAATCAATCCAGTGAACCTTTGTTGCACCACCTTCAAGGCAAGTATATCCTTCCTTAGATAAGGAGACCAAAACTGTGCACAGTACTCCAGGTGTGGTCTCACCAAGGCCCTGTACAATTGTAGCAAGACTTCCTTACTCATTTACTCCAACCCCCTTGCAATAAAGGACAACATGCCATTTGCCTTCCTCATTGCTTGCTGTACCTGCATGCTAGCTTTCTGTGTTTCTTGCACAAGGACACCCAAATCTTCCTGAACACCAACATTTAAAAGTTTCTCACCATTTAAAAAATATTCTGTTTTTCTATTCTTCCTACCAAAGTGAATAACCTCACATTTCCTTACCTTATACTCCATCTGCCATCTTACTGCCACTCACTTAGTCTATCTAGATCGCTTTGCAGACGTTTTGTGTTCTCCTCATATTTACTGTCCCACCTAGCTTTGTATCAGCAGCAAACTTGGATACATTACACTTGGTCCCTTCATCTAGGTCATTATTATACATTGTAAATAGCTGAGGCCCCAGCACTGATCACTGCAGCATCCCACTAGTTGCAGCCTGCCAACCTGAAAAATACTTGTTTATTCCTACTCAATGTTTTCTGTCTGTTAACCAATCCTCTATCCATGCTAAAACATTACCTCCAATCCCATGATCCCTTATCTGGTGTAATAATCTTTTATGTGGCTCCTTATCGAATGCCTTTTGGAAATCCAAATATATTACATTCACTGGTTCTCCTTTATCTACCCTGCTAGTTACATCCTCAAAAACTCAAATAAATTTGTCAAACACAATTTCCCTTTTATAAAACCATATTGACTCTGCCTAATCATGTTATGATTTTTAAGTGCCCTGATACCACTTCCTTAACAACGGATTCCAGCATTTTCCCGCCAACTGATATCAGGCTAACTGCTTGTAGTACCCTGTTTTCTCTCTTCTTTCTTGAATAGCGGTGTTACATTTGCTATCTTCCAATCCACTGGGACCATTCTAGAATCCAAGAAATTCTGAAAGATCAAAACCAATGCATCCACTATCTCTGCAGCCACTTCTTTTAGAACCCTAAGATGTGGGCCGATAGGTCCAGGGGATTTGTTGGCTATTAGTCGCATTAGTTTCTCGAGTACTTTTTCTCTACTAGGTATGCTTATTGCATCTTCTACTGTGAAAACAGATCCAAAATATTTGTTTAACATTTCTGCCATTTCCTTATTCCCCACAATAATTTCTCTTGCCTCAGCCTCTAAGGGACCAATGTTTACTTTTGCTACTCTTCCTTTTTACATACTTGTAGAAGTTCTTACAATCTGTTTTTATATTTCTTGCTAGTTTTCTCTCAATCTATTTTTTCCCTTTATCAATTTTTTGGTCATCCTTTGCTGATTTCTGAAACTCTCCCAATCCTCAGGCTTTACAACATTAAAAGCTTCATCTTTCAATCTAATGCTATTCTTAACTTCTTTAGTTAGCCATAGATAGATTATTTTTCCTTAGTAGTTTTTGTTTCTCAATGGAATGTATTTTTGTTGAGAATTATTAAATATTTCTTTAAATGCAAGCCACTACATATCTACTGCCATACCTTTTAATCTATTTTTCCAATCTACCTCAGCCAACTTGCCCCTCATACCTATGTAATTGGCTTTATTTAAGTTCAAGACACTAGTTTCAGACTTAGGCAAGTCACTCTTAAACGTAAGGTGAAATTTTATCGTACTATGATCACTCTGCCCCAGAGGATTCTTTACTATGAGATTGCTAATTAACCCTGTCTCATTACACAATACAAGATCTAAATAGCCTGTTCCCTAGTTGGTTCCATGACCTATTGTTCTAGAAAACTGTCCCTAATGCATTCCATGAACTCGTCGTCCAGACGACCTTTGCCAATTTGATTTGTCCAGTCTATATGAAGATTAAAGTCCCCCACAATTATTGCATTACCTTTGTTACAAGCTCCTATTATTTCTTGATTAATATTCTGTCCAACGGTATAGCTACTGTCAGGGGGCCTATATACAACTCCCACCAGTGTTTTCTGCCCCTTGCTATTCATTATCTCCACCCATATTGATTCTACTTCCTGATCTTCTGAGCCGAGATCCTTTCTCTCCACTGTCCTTATGTCATCCTTTATTATCAGGGTTAATGCCTCCTTTACCATTCTGCCTGTCTTTTTGAAATATCAAGTACCCTGGAACATTTAGTTCCCAACCTTAGTCACCTTGCAAGCACGTCTCTGTAATGACTATTAGATCAAACCCATTTATCTCTGTTTGTGCCACTAGTTCTTCTATCTTGTTACAAATGCTCCGTGCATTCAGATAAAGCACCTTCAATTACATTTTTTTTACCATTATTCCCTGCTTTGACTTCATTCTTTGCTGCACTGCTACCATTAAACTCTCTGTCCCTTCCTGTCACACTCTGCTTATTTTACCCAAATTGTTACACTGCTCAATTGTATTGATCTTTCTATTTAAATATCTAAATTTCCCCTCACCCCCATTTTTTAGGTTAAAGCCCTTTCTACAGCCCCAGTTATTGGATTCGCCAAGACGCTGGTCCCACCCCAGTTTAAGTGGAGCCCGTCCCAATGGAACAGCTCCCTCTTTCCCCAGTACTGGTGCCAGTGCCCCATGAATTGAAACCCCTTCCTCCCACACCATTCTTTGAGCCATGCATTTAACTCTATGATCTGCTTGACCCTATGCCAATTTGCACCTGGCTCAGGTAATAATCGAGCAGAACCTCATGCCTGGTCCTACCTATGTCATTAGTTCCTACATGGAGCACGACAACTGGATCCTCCCCCTCCAAGTTCTTTTCCACCCATGAGGGTATGTCCTTAATCCTGGTACCAGGCAAATAACACAACCTCCAGAACTCCTCGTCATGGCTGCAGAGAACAGTATCTATCCCCCTGACTCTACTGTCCCCTACCACTACCACATTTCTTCCTTCTCCCCCCACTTGGATGGTGCCCTGTGCCATGGTCAGTTTGCCCATCCTCCCTGCAGTCCTTTTCCTCATCCATACAGGGAGCAAGTACCTCATACCTGTTGGACAGGGTCAGGGGCTGAGGCTCCTCCATCACTACATCCTGGATCCCTATACCTTCCTAACTCACAGTCACACCCTTCTGTCCCTGACCATTGATTAACTCTAAAGCACTATTGAACCTTAAGGGTGTGACTGCCACCTGGCAAAGTGTCCAGTTAACTCTCTCCCTCCCTGATGCACCGCAATGTTTGCTGCTCGTACTCCAACTCAACAACTCTGAGCCGAAGTTCCTCGAGCTGAAGATACTTATATTGCAGATGTTGTTGCTCGGGATCGCAATGTTCTCTGCCAACTCTCACATGCTGCAGTTATGACACACCACCTGCCCTGCCATCTCTCACCATGTTTTATTTATTAATTAGTTAAATCTTTGATTCAATCAATATTTATTATGTTAAATTATTTTATGTTTTAAGTTATTCATTTAATAAGTACGAGTAAGTTACAGTTTCTCAGCTCTTAATTTAACCCGCTTCCCTAACTTAAAAAGCAAAGAAAAGTTGTAATACTCACCAACCAATCACCTACCTGCTCTCCTGTGATGTCACTCTTTGATATTTTTTGCTCCTCTCCGCTCCTGCTCTTTAAACAGCCGCTCCTCCACTCCGATTAGTATTGTTGCATATCTGATCCTTATTAATGCTGCCTACTTCCGCCTCACCAAAATGTTGGGTTGGCTATAATTCCTATAATTTTACGTTGAAGGTAATCTCACCATTCCGATGGTCCTGGCAAGGAGCTGAATTCATAGGTCAGAGAGTTGCCTTTATAATGTTGTGCCCTACTTCTGACTTATCATAGAAATTTACTACACGGAAGGAGGCTATTTCAGCCCATCATGTCCACACCGGCCAACAAAGAGCTACTCAGCCTAATCCCACTTTCCAGCTCTTGGTCTGTAGTCTTGTAGGTTACGGCACTTCAAGTGCACATCCAAGTACTTTTTAAAATGTGGTGAGGGTTTCTGCCTCTACCACCCTTTCAGGGAGTGAGTTCCAGACCCCCACAACCCTCTGGGTGAAAAAATATTCCCCTCAAATCCCTTCTAAACCTCTAACTAATTACTTTAAATCTATGGCCCTGGTTGTGGCCCATCTGTGAAGAGAAATAGGTCCTTCCTATCCACTCTATCTGGGCCCCTCATAATTTTATATACCTCAATAAGGTCTCCCCTCAGCCTCCTCTGTTCCAAAGAAAAAACAAACGCAGCCTATCGAATCTTTCCTCATAGCTAAAATTCTCCAGTCCAGGCAATATCTTCATAAATCTCCTCTGTACCCTCTTTGGTGCAATCACATCTTTCTTGTAATGTGGTGACCAGAACTGCATGCAATACTCTAGCTTTGATCTAACTAGTGTTTTATACAGTTCAAGCATAACCTCCCTGCTCTTGTATTTATGCCTCGGCTAATATGCTTCCTTTGACAACAGGTCCCAGCTGGGATCAGTGAATTTATTGTCAACTTATTTACATATGCCATGCTGTTTTCCTTCTATTTACAGATATTAAGCCCACAGACAGTTGCTGTACTGGTGCTTACAGGTCTTCAAAGGCATGTGAGTTGCAAGTCATTTTTTCAAAGTCTTTTTTCTGTTTTAAGCAGGGAGTTATCTGAAGAGCAGATGTAATGTGTCCTGTTGCATTGCTTGATGTACTATTACTCAAAAGATTTTATTGTTGTTATCTATAAAATCAACAGTGCACAGTTGACACAAACAATTGTATTTCTACAGTACTCAGATATACATGACATATTGAAGGACATCAGAAAATGACAAGTGCTTTTCTGCTTGTTTGACTGAAGGGAGTGTAGTGTATGAAATGATACAATGTCCGTACTGTGAGCCAGTGACTAGGTGTAACCTGGTCAGTCTTTAATGGCTTCCAGAAGTGAAGATATAAAAGGCGAAGTTCAGGTTATATACCGGGCCCAGCAAGAGTGTACCTATGACCCTAGGATCTCCAATGGTAGTGCCCCTTGGTGGTGGACAGACCTTATGTACATATATTACATCAGTCCCCTCCCAGTTCTTGGCACAAGTCCATATTACAAGTTCAGATGGTCTGGAGCCCTTCGCTCCCTGGTTGACTGTCTCAGTACAATCCCAGTACTTTCCGAGTCTCTCACAACTTGGGGCTGGGCGTTGACCACAGTGGGTTCTTCTGATGGCTGGACATGAGTTGGTTGGTCATCTAAGCGCAAGGTATCTTCTTCCAACTGTTCTGGTTCGTCAGTGTGTCTTAGCTTGATTTGATCAATGTGTTTCCTGCACATTTGCCCATTCTTAAGCTTAACCATATATACCCGGTTACCCTCCTTATCCGTAACATTGCTCGGGAGACTCTTGGGCCTTTGACCATGGTTAAGTACATACACTGGGTCATTTACAGATATGTCGCGTGACACTGCACGCGGTCATGATACCACTGCTGGCATTGACGTCGGGTTTCGACATGATCATTAAGGTCATGATGGACTAGAAAGAGCCCGGTTCTGAGGCCTCTCCATCAATAGTTCCGCAGGCAGGACCCCGGTGAGTGTGTGTGGTCTTGTCCTGTAACTGAGCAGTATGCGTGACAGGTGTGTCTGCAAGGAACTGTGAGTTACGCGTTTCAGGCTCTGCTTGATGGTTTGAACTGCCCGCTCCACTTGACCATTGAATGCAGGTTTGAATGGGGCTGACCTCACATATTTTATGCCGTTGTGTTTCATGAACTCTTGAAACTCCAGGCTCGTGAAACACGGTCCGTTTAGGTCGTTTGCCACGAAATACTGGTCAAGACGATCCGTGAAATCTCCCCAATCCTCTCCCTCATTGAATCTCTCGAGAATTCCAACAGTACTTGATCGTGCTGTGCTCGCCATACTTTTGCATGGGTTCGTATTTGCCTCATCGCCAGTTGTAGTGTATGAAATGATACAATGAACTCCGTACTGTGAGCCAGTGACTAGGTGTAGCCTGGTCAGTCTTTAATGGCTTCCAGAAGTGAAGATACAAAGGTGAAGTTCAGGTTATATACCGGGCCCAGCATGAGTGTACCTGTGACCCTAGGACCTCCGACAGTAGTGTCGCCTGGTAGTGGGCAGACCTTATGTACATACATTACAGGGAGGATTCTATTTCACTAAACACACAGTAGCCACAGTAAATTGTTCTTGTAGGATTTAGTAATGTGGTTCCTGTAGCCTCTGCAGGAGTAGTGTATCACCAAAATGCTTTTTTGTTCTCCAGGCAGCCAGCACTAGAAATTATGGACTAAGAATTCTTTTTTGATCTTTTGGGGGTGGATTTGATGCAGAGCGGAGCTTCTGCTTGCCCAATGGACGTGCTCCTGGCCCCATCCCAAATCCAGGGTTGGGGTATTAAAGTTTTTAAAGGCCCGTGCCATTTTCAGTGATACTGGGTGCTGACCTCAGCGGAGTGAGAGTGATATCACTGCGGTACCTTGTAAGCACATGCTCCACCAAATTCCTCCCCCACCAACCCAGCCAATGATAACTTTGTGCTGCTAGGACTCAGGAATTTAAGGGCTCATTGCTCAATTGCCCAACCATTCGGTTCACACCAATTGAAATGAACCTTCATTTGCCACTGTCCCAGAGAAGATTTTTTTTTCTCCAAAAGGTTACTAGTTAAAAAAAAAATCATTATTAAATTACTATTCCATTGATTCCTGTAACCCAGTCCTAATCATTTAATTATATTAATTTTGTTTTTTATTCAACAGTATATATCCTTAAAGGCCTTCAATATCTTTTATTCAATCCAATTTCAAATGTTTCAGACCTCTAGATTGCAGTCTACATTTGCAGTGTAATGGAAATTCTCGAAACGAGTTACAGACCAGTTGAAATTAAAGTTAGTTAGCAATTTGAATAGCAATTTTCAGAGGTAAAGAGGTCCACTAATCATATCACATTTTTTTTCATAGAATCATAGAATAGTTACAGCATGGAAGGCCATTCAGCCCGTCGAGCCCGTGCCAACTCTCAGATAGTCCTACTCCCATGCCCATTCCCTGTAACCCTGGAATTGTTTTCCTTCAGATATTTATTCAACTCCCCTTTGAAAGATAAAATTGAGCCTGCCTCCACCACCCTTTCAGGCAGTGCATTCCATATCTTAACCACTCGCTGTGTAAAATAGAATTTTATTACGTCGCCTTTGGTTCTTTTGCCAATCACCTTAAATCTATGTCCTCTGGTTTTCAACCCTTCTGCCAATGGGAACAGTTTCTCTCTATCTATCCTGTCCAGACCCCTCATGATTTTGAACAGATCTTCTCTCAATCTTCTCTGCTCCAAGGAAAACAATCCCAGCTTCTCCAGTCTATCAATATAAGTTAAGTCCCTCATTCCTGGAATCATTCACGTAAATCTTTTCTGCACCTTCTCTAAGTCCTTCCTAAAGTGGGGTGCACAGAATTGGACATATTACTTCAGTTGGGGCCGAACCTGTTTTAAACAGGTTCATCATAATTTCCACACTATGGGCCCAAGTTTCCACATGATTTGCGCCTGATTTTTAGGAGCAACTGGTGGAGAACGGACTATCTTAGAAATCGCAATTCTCCACATTTTGTTTTCTGCAGTTCTAGTCAGGTAGAACAGTTCTACTTTGGAACAGAATTTTTTCTTCAAAAGGGGGCGTGTCTGGCCACTGACACCTGATTTCAAAGTTTCCACAGTGAAAACGTACTCCAAACTAAGTTAGAATGGAGCAAGTGAAGATTTTTGTAGAACTGAAAAAACCTGTTCTACACATTAAAAAATCAGGCGCAGGTTACAAATTAGACGTCCAGAACGAGGTGGGGGGGGGGAGGGGGGGAAGGGAAGTCATTAAATTCTACAATAAATCCTTATTTATACTTCTACAAATATTATACAAATAAATCCAACCTGAATAAACATTTATAAGCAAAGAAAAGATTAAATAAACCATCTCCCTACCTGTGTGAAAGTGCTTGAGGCACAGAGAATGCTGCAGTCAGCCTGAGGCGCCCGTTCTTCCCGCGGGGGGGGAAGAGGAGGCGCCCGTTCTTCCCGCGGGGGGGGGAGGAGGCGCCAGTTCTTTCCTGCGGGGGGGGGAGGGGGGGAAGGCGCCCGTTCTTTCCCGTGGGGGGGGGGAAGGAGGCGCCCGTTCTTCCCACGGGGGTGGGGGGAGGAGGCGCCCGTTCTTCCCGTGGGGGGGGGGTGGGAGGAGGCGCCCGTTCTTTCCCGCGGGGGGGGGGGGGAGGCGCCTGTTCTTCCCGCGGGGGGGGGGGGCGGGTAGAGGAGGCGCCCGTTCTTTCCAGCGGGGGGGGGCGGAGGCGCCCGTTCTTTCCCGCGGGGGGGGGTAGGCGCCCGTTCTACCCGCGGGGGGGGGGGGGGGAGGTGGAAGGAGACATGAGAAGGCTGCAAGTGCTGATGTGCTGATGGCAATGGGCTTTTAATAAAAAAATGTAAAAAAATTAAACAGCGACAAAGAACTACAAAAATGGCCGAGTGCCAATTTTTTTTCACACTGAGCATGCGCGAACGCTACAACGCGCACGCGCAGCGTTGCCGGCAGGATAAAAACTAATTTAAATAGTACCCGGCCCCTTCCACTTACAAAATCAGTGCGAGTGTAGGCTCCGCCCCCCTGGGCGCCACGCCAGGCAGACAAGGAGCTGCAGAACGCTCCAGAATCGCAATTTTTTTTTTCTGGCGCCGTTTTAGGTGCGAAAAACGGGCGCCCAGCTCGGAGGGGTGCCTGTTTTTTATCGTGTGGAAACTTGGGCCCTATACCTCTATTTATGAAGCTATGGATCACCACTATCTTTGATGCCCTAGTCCCTATTAAAACCATTACTCTCTCTCACCCTGGCCGTTCCCCCTAGTACAGCCCTCATCTTCACTCCCTCAAGTCCAAGGGGCGCAGACTTGAATGGATGTGGTGGTCAACTGGTTTAGCCATTCACCGCTAGATCTGGCTGAACCATATGAAGCATTATCGGGTCCTACTCTTGTCTGCAAAAACTGCTCACTAATCCAGGATCATTCTGGAATGCAAAGATAACACGTGGCTACTATTCTCCGCTGCTAACCGTCTTCTTAAACTGCTCTCCACCACACTCGCCTCCAACAACGTATGAGGAGCTCATGGACTTCTTTGTCTCAAAGATTGAAACCATCGATCGGCTGCCTCTGTGACTTCCCTTCCCACCGAACCAACTTCCTCTGAGGCTCCCCCTTGCCCTAGCCCTAAACTCGTATCTCTCTCCAGTTGCTCTCTGATCTCCCCTCTTGACCTCTCCACACTCATCTTGTCCATGAGACCCACTTCGTGCTCCCTTGTCCCTATTCTCAATAAAATGACCACCCACCTTCACATGGCTCCCATGTTTGCTGACATTGTTAATGGTTCTGTCTCCTCAGGTACTGTCCCCCTCTTCAAATCTGCGGTCATCACCCCTCTCCTCAAAAAAAACAACCCTTGATCCAATTGTGCTTGCTAGCTACCGACCCATCTCCAACCTCCCTTTCCTCTCTAAAGTCCTTGAACGTGTTGCCGCCTCCCAAATCCGTGACCATCTTTCCCAGAACTCCATGTTTGAATCCCTTCAATGTGGTTTCTGCCCCTGCCACAGTACTGAAACAGCTCTCAAATTCACAAATTACATCCTTTGTGATAGTGACAAAGATAAACTATCCCTCCTCATCCTCCTGGACCTGTCTTCAGCCTTTGATACAGTTGACCACTCCTCCAATGCTCATCAACCATTGTCCAGCTACTGGGACTGCACTCACCTGGTTCCATTCTTATCTATCCAATCATAGCCAGAAAATCTGCATTGGCTTCTCCTTCCACTCCCACATCGTTACCTCTGGTGTCCCCCAAGGATCTATCCTTGGCCCCCTCCTATTTCTCATCTATATGCTGCCCCTTAGCGATATCATCCAAAAACATGGAGCCTGTTTCCACATGTACGTTGATGACACCCAACTCTACCTCGCCACCACTTCTCTTGACCCCTCCATGGTTTCTAAATTGACAGACTGCTTGTCTGACATCCAGTACTAGATGAGCAAAAATTTTCTCCAATTAAATATTGGGAAGACCGAAGCCATTATCTTTGGTCCCCGCCACAAACTGCGTTCTCTAGCCACTGACTCCATCCCTCTCCCTAGTATCTATCTGAGGCTAACCCACACTGTTCGCAACCTAGGCATCATATTTGACCCTGAAATGAGCTTCCAGCCACATATCTGCGGCATAACTAAAACCGCTTATTTCCACCTTGTAACATTGCTTGTCTCTGCCCCTGCCTCAGCACTTCTGCTGCTGAAACCCACATCCATGCCTTTATTACCTCTAGACTTGACTATTTCAATGCACTCCTGGCTGGCCTCCCACATTCTACACTACATAACTCGGCTGTCTGTGTCCTAACTCGCACCAAGTCCCCATCACCCATCACCCCTGTGCTCGCTGACCTACACTGGCTCCTGGTTAAGCAACGCCTCGATTTCAAAATTCTCATCTTTGTTTACAAATCCCTCTGGCCTCGCCCCTCCCTATCTCTATAATCTCCTCCAGCCTCACAACCCTATGAGGTTCTGAGCTCCTCAAATTCTGCTCTCTTGAACATCACTGATTATAATCGCTCAATTTTTGGTGGCCGTGCCTTCAGCTGCTTGGGCCCTAAGCTCTGGAACTCCCTCCCTAAATCTCTCCACGTCTCTACCTCTCTTTCCTCTTTTAAGATGCTCCTTAAAACATACCTCTTTAACCAAGTTTTTGGTCACCTGCCATAATTTCTTCTTATGTAGCTCGGTGTCAAATTTATCTGTTTTGACATAACACTGTTGGGAAGCACCTTGGGACGTTTTACTACGTTAAAGGCGCTATAGGAAAGTTGTTGTTGTTGTTGTAGTAAGCCTTTATAACTGCTTTCACAACCTGCCCTGCCACTTTCAACGATTTATGCATATATACCCCCAGGTCTCTCTGTCCATGCAACCACTTTAGGATTGTACCATTTTGTTTATATGTCCTCTCCTGATTCTTTCTACCCAAATATATCACTTCACACTTTTCTACATTAAATTTCATCTGCCATATGTGCGCCCATTTTGGGGGGCTTTTCATGCTGATGGACATCATTGTTTGGTTTGGAGAACTTTTTAAATTTTGGTTGTTGACTGCCAATACTTAGTAGTCTCTGATCAGCTATGGCATGACAGATACACAGCAGAGCTCTCTTTATCTGAACAATCTGCATTAACATTTCACGTGGAGGAGATGTCTCTCTCCATGCTCTACCAGTGTGTTTCACTTTTCCATTTCACACACCTTCCTCTTGCAAATTTGTGCTGAATTGGGAGTAATTTTGTGCTATAAATCAATAGGTACTGAACTGAGAATAATCAAATTCACTTGACACAAGATACTTCAACTGACAAACAGAGATTTTTTATACTTTCAGTCGAAGCAAGTACTAGAGGTAAATATCTAGTTTTCTTAAACATCACCCAGTACCCAACACCTTTTTTATGAAATGTTTTCACTCATAATCAAATCACAGACCTAAGCTTTATTGATAAGACTGGACTGCAGAAATAATGAGTTTACATGTTCAGCAAGATCATTTAATACCTGAAATCTAAAATTCTTCAATGAAAATTCATTATGAAAAGAATCTGGACTGTACAGTCCATTGAACGTTGATTGACTACTTTCATTAGAAAAAATGTATAGGTGGTAAATACCTCTTTTACAATAGGAACATAAGGAGGAACATAGGCACAGAAGAAGGCCATTCAGCACCTCGAGCCTGTTCCATCATTCAATTAGATGATGGCTGATCTGTATCTTAACTCCATCTACCCGTCTTTGTTCCATATCCCTTAATATCCTTGTCGAACAAAAATCTATTCATCGCAGTTTTTGAATTTTCAATTGGCAGAGCCTCTACAGCTTTTCGGGAGGAAAGTTACAGATCCAGAGTATAATACGACAGTGGTTATGCCATAGTAGCATAGAGGCTATGTTACTGGGCTAGTAATCCAGAGGCCTGGACTAGTGATCTGGAGACATGAGCTCAAATCCCACCACAGCAGCTGGGGAATTTAAATTCAGTTAATTAAATAAATCTAGAATAAAAAGCTGGTGACCATGAAACGACCAGATTGTTGTAAAAATCCATCTGGTTAACTAATGCCCTTTCGGGAAGGATATCTGCCATCCTTACCTGGTCTGATCTACATGTAACTCCAGACAGCAACAGGGTTGACTCTCAACTGCCCTCTGAAATGGCCTAGTAAACCACTAAGTTGTGCCAAACCACTAAAAGAAGTATACTAAAAATAAAACTGGACAGACCACCCAGCATCGATCTAGGCACCAGACACGCCAAAAACACATATAGCCCAATCGACCCTGCAAAGTCTCCTCACTAACATCTGGGGATTTGTGCCAAAATTGGGAGAGCTGTCCCACAGACCAGTCAAGCCTGACATAGTCATACTCACAAAATCATACCTTTCAGCCAATGTCCGAGACTCCTCCATCACTAACCCTGGGTATGGCCTGTCCCACCGGTACAGTGGTTTATAGTTAGGAGGGAGTGGCCCTGGGAGTCCCCAACATTGACCTTGCACTCTATGAAGTCTCATGGCTTCAGGTCAAACATGAGCAAAGAAACCTCCTACTGATTTCCATCTACCGCCCTCCCATAGCTGATGAATCAGTACTCCTCCATGTTGAACACCACTTGGAAGAAGCACTTATGGTAGCAAGGGCACAGAATGTACTCTGGGTGGGGGATTTCAATGCCCATCACCAAGAGTGGCTCAGCTGCCAAATCCTGAAGGACATAGCTGCTAGACTGGGCCTGCAGCAGATGGTGGGAGAATCAACACGAGGGAAAAAACAATGACCTCATTCTTACCAATCTGCCTGTCACAGAGGCATCTGTCCATGACAGTATTGGTAGGAGTGACCACTGTACAGTCGTCCCATCTTCACACTAAGGATGCCCTCCATCATGTTGTGTGGCACTACCACCATGCTAAATGGGATAGACTCAGAACCGATCTAGCAGCTCAAAACTGAGCATCCATGAGGCACTGTACACCATCAGCAGCATCAGAATTATATTCCGCCACAATCTGTAGCCTCATGGCCTGGCATGTTCCTCACTCTACCATTACCATCAAACCAAGGGACCAAACCTGGTACAAGGAGGAATGTAGAAGAGAGCATGCCAGGAGAAGCATCAGGCATAGATAACAATGAGGTGCCAATCTGGGGAACCTGAAACACAGGACTACATGCCTGCTAAACAGCAGAAGCAACATGCTATAGACAGAGCTAAGTGATCCCACAATCAAGGGATCAGATAGCTCTGCAGTCCTGCCACATCCAATCATCAATGGTGGTGGACAATAAAACTGATTAGAAAAAGAGGCTCCATGAACATCCTCATTCTCATTGATGATGGAGTTTAACATGTGAGTGCAAAAGACAAGGCTGAAGCGTACGCAATCATCTTCAGCCAGAAGTGCCGAGTGGATGATCCTGAGGTTACCACCATCATAGACGCCAGCCTTAAGCCAATTCAGCTCCATGTGATATCATGAAACAGCTGATAGCACTGGATACAGCAAAGGCTATGGGCCCCGACAACATCCCGGCTGTTGTGTTGAAGACTTGTGCTCCAGAACTAGCCATGCTTCTAGCCAAGCTGTTCCAGTACAGAAACAATGCTGGCATCTACCTGACAATGTGGAAAATTATCCAGGAATGGCCTGTTCTCAAAAAGCAGGACAAATCCAATTATCACCCCATCAGTCTACTCTAAATCATCAGCAAAACGATGGAAGGTATCGTCGACAGTGTTATCAAGCGGCACTTACTCACCAATAACCTGCTCACCGATGCTCTGTTTGAGTTCCACCAGGAACACTCAGCTCCAGACCTCATTATAGCTTTGGTCCAAACATGGAAAAAAGAGCTGAATTCCAGAGGTGAGGTGAGAGTGACTGCTCTTGACATCAAGACAGCATTTGACAGAGTGTGGCATCAAGGACGCTAGTAAAATTTAAGTCAATGGGAACCAAGCAGAAAACTCTCCGCTGGTTGGAGTCATATCTCGCACAAAGGAAGATGGTTGTGGTTGTTGGGGGCCAATCATCTCAGCCCCAGGACATCGCTGCAGGAGTTCCTCAGGGCAGGGACCTAGATCCAACCATCTTCAACTGTTTCATTAATGACCGTCTCTTCTTCATAAGGTTACAAGTGGGGATGTTCGCTTTCACAACTCCTCAGTTAATGAAACAGTCCATGCTTGCATGCAGCAAGATCTGGATGACATTCAGCCTTCGGCTGATAAGTGACAAGTAACATTTGTGCCATGCAAATGCAAGGCAATGACCATCTCCAACAAGAGAGTCTAACCATCGCCCCTTGACATTCAATGGCATTACCATTGCTGAATCTCCCATCATCAACATCCTGGGGGGTCACCAATGACCAGAAACTTAACTGGACCAGCCACATAAATACTGTGGTTACAAGAGCTGGTCAGAGGTTGGGTATTCTGCGTCGAGTGTCTCATCTCTTGCATCCCCACAGCCTTTCCACCATCTACAAGCCACAAGTCAAGAATGCGATGGAATATTCTCTACTTGCCTGGATGAGTGTAGCTCCAACAACACTCATGAAGCTTGACACCATCCAGGACAGTGCAGCCCATCTGATTGACATCCCATCCATCACCTTAAACATTCACTCCTTCCACCACCGGCATAACGTGGCTGCAGTGTGTACCATCTACAAGATGCACTACAGCAACTCGCCAAGCTTTCTTCGACAGCACCTCCCAAACCCGCGACCTCTACCACCTAGAAGGGCAAGGGCAGCATGCGCATGGGAACATCACCGTCTGCAAGTTCCCCTCCAAGTCACATTCTTCATTGTTGCTGGGTGAAAATCCTGGAACTCGCTCCCCAATAGCGCTGTGGGAGTACCTACACCACATGATGGCTTGCCACCACATTCTCAAAGGCAATTAGGGATGGACAGTAAATGCTGGCCTTGCCAGTGATGCCCACATCCGTGAACAAATAAAAATTGTTTTTCGACGACCCTTTGTCTGATAAAGTGCTTCCTGACATCACCCTTGAATGGCCAGCTCTAATTTTAAGAAAATGCCCCCTTGTTCTGGACACCCTGACCAGAGGGAATAGTTTCTCTTATCTACCCCAAAAATTCCTTTAATCATTTTAAACACTTCAATTATATCACCCCTCAATCTTCTGATCTCAAGGGAATGCAAGCCTAAAACAAAAGCCAAATACTGCAAATGCTGGAAATCTGAAGTAAAAACAAGCCAATTTATGCAATCAGGCCTCATAATTTAACCCTTTTACCCCCGGTGTCATTCTGGTGAATCTGCATGGCACCCCTTCCTGAACTGCGGTGACTGAATGCAATACTCTAAATGGGGTCCAACCAGAGCTTTATATAAATGTAACATAACTTGCACTCCTTTGTTTTCCCGCCTCCTTGAGATAAAGGCCAACATTCCGTTAGACTTAAAAAAAAAATTTGCACCTGCCCACTAGCTTTTAGTGATTTCTGTACGTGGCCCTCGTATTCTCTCTGCTCCTCCACAGTTCCTAGCTTCTCATCAATTGGCCTAGAAATTGACCTTCTTAGCACCTTTCGTTATAACATCATCATCATAGGCAGTCCCTCAGAATCGAGGAAGACTTGCTTCCACTCTTAGCATGAGTTCTTAGGTGGATGTACAGTCCGAGACCCACAGTCCCTGTCACAGGTGGGACAAACAGTCATCAAGGGAAGGGATGGGTGGGACTGGTTTGCCGCATGCTCTTTCTGCTGCCTGCGCTTGATTTCTGCATGCTCTCGCTGACGAGACGCGAGGTGCTTGGCGCCCTCCCAGATGTACTTCCTCCACTTAGGGCGGTCTTTGGCCAGAGACTCCCAGGTGTCAGTGGGGATGTTGCACTTTATCAGGGAGGCTTTGAGGGCGTCCTTGTAACGTTTCCGCTGCCCTCCTTTGGCCTGTTTGCCGTGAAGGAGCTCCACGTAGAGCACTTACTTTGGGAGTCTCGTGTCTGGCATGCGAACTATGTGGCCTGCCCAGCAGTGCTGATCAAGTGTGATTAGTGCTTCAATGCTGGGGATGTTGGCATGGTCAAGGACGCGAACGTTGATGCGTCTGTCCTCCCAGAGAATTTGCAGGATCTTGTGGAACCATTGTTGGTGGTATTTCTCCAGCAATTTGAGGTGTCGACTGTACATGGTCCATGTTTCTGAGCCATATAGGAGGACGGGTATTACTACAGCCCTGTAGAACATGAGCTTGGTGGTAGATTTGAGGGCCTGGTCTTCAAACAGTCTTTTCCTCAGGCGGCCGAAGGCTGCACTGGTACACTGGAGGTGGTGTTGTATCTCGTCGCTAATGCCTGCTCTTGTTGATAGGAGGCTCCCGAGTTATGGGAAATGGTTCAAGTTGTCCAGGGCTGTGCCGTGGATCTTGATGACTGGTGGACAGTGCTGTGTGGCGAGGACAGGCTGATGAAGGACCTTTGTCTTACTGATGTTTAGCGGAGGGCCCATGCTTTCGTACACATCTGTAAATATGTCGACTATGTCCTGGAGTTCAGCCTCAGTATGTGCGCAGACGCAGACGTCATCCGCGTACTGTAGCTCGATGACAGAGGTTGGGGTAGTCTTGGACCTGGCCTGGAGACAGCGAAGATTGAACAGGTTCCCAATGGTTCTGTAGTTTAGTTCCACTCCAGCGGGGAGCTTGTCGACTGTGAAGTGGAGCATGGCAGTGAGGAAGATTGAGAAGAGGGTTGGGGCGATGACGCAGCCCTGCTTGACCCTGGTCCGGACGTGGATTGGGTCTGTGATGGATCTGTTAGTAAGGATCACGGCCTGCATGTTGTTGTGGAGCAGGTGGAGGATGGTGACGAACTTTTGGGGGCATCCGAAATGGAGGAGGACATTCCATAGACCCTCGCGGTTGACAGCGTCAAAGGCCTTTGTAAGATTGAAGAAGGCCATGTATAAGGGCTGGCGTTGTTCCCTACATTTCTTCTGCAGCTGTCGTGCTGCAAAAATCATGTCCGCTGTGACCCGTAGGGGACGAAATCCCCACTGCTACTCCGAGAGGAACTACTTGGCCACAGGGAAAAGACGGTTGAGGAGGACTCTAGCGACGACTTTCCCAGTGGCTGATAACAGGGAGATTCCTCTGTAGTCACCGCAGTTGGACTTGTCCTCTTTTTTAAAGATGGTCACGATCACAGCATTTCTGAGATCTCCCAGCATGCTCTCCTCCCTCCAAATGAGAGAGATGAGGTCATGCATTCGCGGCAACAGTGCTCCTCCACCATACTTCAATGCCTCAGCAGGGATTCCATTTGCATGCGTAGCCTTGTTGTTTTTAAGCTGTCTTATGGCTTTTTCGACTTCATGCAGTGTTGGGGTCTCACTAAGGTGGTGGCGGGTAGCATGCTGCTGGATGGAGTCGAAAACACTTGGGTCAAAGGCAGAGTCTCGATTGAGGAGATCTAGGAAATGCTCCTTCCAACGGGCTCTGACTGCCTCGGTTACCTTGATGAGTGTTTCCCCGTTCTTGGCCAGCAGTGGGGTGGGGCCTTGGGTGTTTGGACCATAGGTGGCCTTGACTGCGATGAAGAATCCTCGCAATTCATGGCTGTCGGCCAGCTGCTGTATCTCCTGTGCTTTCTCCATCCAACACTAGTTCTTTAGGTCCTGGGTTTTTTGTTGGACCACAGCCTTGAGCTGCCTGTATTGCTGCTTTGCTGCTCCCTAGTTGGGTTGTTGTTTAAGGTTCAGAAATGCCCGGTGCTTGCGATCTATTAGCTCTTGGATCTCCTGATCATTGTCATCAAACCAGTCCTGGTGTTTCCTGGTTGAGTGACCGAGCGTCTCTTTGCAGGCGCTGGTTATGGAGACCTGCAGGGCAGACCACGCGCTGTGGGCGTTCTGCGTCTCAGGATCATCAAGGCGCGCCAGGTTAGCTGTGAGGTGCTGACTGTATTGGGCTCTCTTAGCTGGGACCTTAAGTGCCCTGGCATTGACTTTTTTGTGGCATGGATTCTGCTGCCCCTTCCACTTTGGGGCTATGTTAATGTCAATGAATGATGTCAATATAGCATCTGGGGGGACGACAACAAAGCACTAAGCACTTACCGATCAGGCACGGCGAGAAGATCAACTCCTGCCGCAATTACAGTATTTACTATGCCACCTAACTTGGTATCATCAATAAACTTGATATACGGCTCTCTATTCCTTCATCTAACTCATTTATGAATATAGTGAAAAGCTGAGGCTCCAATATAGATCCCTGGGGGACACCACTAGTCACATTCTGCCAATTTGAGTACATACTCATTATTCCTACTCTCTGTCTCCTACCTCCTAACCAATTCCCTACAATATTGGCCCTGAAATTCCGGCCTTTCCGGGTGCATACGATTTGCACACGCACCCGAAGAGGCCCCGCAAGTTCTGGGTTAAGGCATACGAAGCACATGCGCCTGCGCCCAGCACTTGTGATTAGATCGCACGCATCCCCGAGAGAAGGGCCTTCGCGGGCAGAGATTTGGATTATTTGCCCAATTCTTGCCTAACAAATGTCCTTCAAAATCTTATGCTTGGTAAAAGCAGGCGTAAGGCCTGCCTTTACCAACATAAGAGTTGTAATAGATAGAAAAAAAAGTATTACTTATTTTATATTAAAAACCCTGTCTATGAAGGCAAGTTTATTTTTAACACTATTTAAAAAAATGTAATTTCAAAAAAATAATTTTTTCTCTAAAACATTTAATTTAATGCAATTTCTATCAATTTTTAAAAAGTGAAATGATTAAAAAAATATATGTTTGTGTTGTATTTGATTTTAGGGGTATTTTCATTAGAAAGTAATGGGAGCTCAGAGCTTCCATTACTATCAATGAGAATACTATATGATGATTGGTGGTCCAGGCCCACGTGATCCCAGAAAGTGCTTTTTGCTTCTGGGCTGCGCATTTAGGCCTTGGATCCGAAGTGTTCGTTCCTCTGGGACCACTAGGTACTTTTGCATTTCTTTTTTTTTGGTCAGAAGCATCCCAGGAATCCTTCGACCGCAACTTTTGGCCCATTATAAATTCTCCCCTCCCTTATCAGTGCATCAACATCTTCATGGGGTACCTTCCACAAGCTAGCCAATGTCGGCAGACTATTTGACTAAGTGAAACATAGCCAAAACCGATCCTACGTTCACACTATGTCAAGACATAAACATTTCCAGCAGGAATTACTTTCTAGTAATCAGGGGCAGACTGATTATTCCACTGCTTAACTCAAGATTACTGTGGCTCCTTGGCTGAAATCAAACTCAGTACGGATTAAGCAAAAGACCTCCTGGACTGTATGGCTCAGCTACTCACCACTTTTAACCAGAGAAGAATTATTTGAATCATAAGGTTTTTAAAAGTTTTTTAATACATTCAATAGAAAAAACACATTTTTAGACCATGGATGAGGCTCAAATAAATGCTTTTCCATAGTCCCTTCTGTGGAAGTATTAACACCAATATTAGTTTAGGGACCACTTATCACAAAAATCAATGTTCCCATCTTCAAAATGAGCATTTTGCAGAAATTTTCATTAGAAAATAGGCTGAAATCGCGTCAAAACCCAGAGTGATGATGTAAATGAGAGTTACTTGAATGACCAATGACAACTGCTGTATTTGTCAGTACCGTGAAATCAGTCAATCACAATTTCTGTACTAGATTGATTAGAGTCAATGACTGCATGCACACAAACAATGGCATTGACTTCGGCAAGACAAGAAGGGAGCATGATGAAATGGAGATGATGAATGTCATGGACACCATTCTGAATATGGTTAATCCTTTCAACCCTTTCTTGGCGAAAGATCAGTTGTATCACATTACATCAGACCAAGTTGCCAAGTTGCTGAGGAAAAGGGAGAGCAAGCAGTCATGACTTTTTGTCAGAAGCAACTGCAAAACCAAGATGTCATCTTTCATGATCCTGTGAAGAAGATGAAACTGAATACTTTCAAGGACTCAGGAAAATCTACCGTAACGAAAATAAAGGGTAGAGTGATTGCTCTGAAAACAGATTGGAACTTATTTGCCAGACTAATAGTTGTTGGAAATTATTGATGATGTGACACTCTTTGTTGGATACGGAAGAGAGTGTCATGCTACACGTCAGAATGACAGCAAAACAGATCTGGAGGTGGTACCAATCCCAGTTCTGTTCTCCAACCAGGAAGAAGCCGACACATGACTACTGCTTCACAGCGCATTTGCTGTCAGTTCCAGTGAGCATGTCATCATAAAGAGTCCTGACACTGATGTCTTTGTACTGTGCTTGGTGTTCTGCAAGGACGTTGTTGTTAAGCTCTACTTTCGCACAGGAGAAGGAAACGGCACGCGTACATCGCATTGAGCTCTGTATGGAATGGGGAAGGTGAAATCAATGAAAGTTCTGATTGCCAGCAAAGAGCACTGTTCGACATTTGGGAAGTTAGGGACCTCGTTTGCTGTTTCACTATCCCTTTGTGAAGAACTAGAGGCATGCACTTG
This sequence comes from Pristiophorus japonicus, assembly GCF_044704955.1. Lineage (NCBI taxonomy): Eukaryota > Metazoa > Chordata > Chondrichthyes > Pristiophoridae > Pristiophorus > Pristiophorus japonicus. Next base: position 122,829,912 of record NC_091978.1, on the reverse strand, counting down.
TGAACTCTACGGGCAGAGTGGATGCAGAGATGTGAATCAGGTTAGATGTCAAATGTTCAAGACAAGAAGTTATGCAGAGAAATGCTTGCCACCAAATTAAGATTCACTGTACAAACATATACAGCATGCCAATTACCAGTGTGCAATTCACAAGCCATGTTTTGAAAGATGCGGGAAATCCCATCTCCAAAGGACCATGGGTGGAAACTTGAAGATGATGTACTCGTCACAGACTGGATGACACTTGCTCCAGCACCAGCAAGTGTAATGGAGCTTGCACATTGCAAAAAGACCCAGTGTGCGCAAGGAAGGTGCTTTTGTCTTCTCAACAAGCTATCTTGCACTGACATCTGCTCGTGTATAGGTTATGAGAATGTTGCATCTTGCCTAAGACTTCTAGGGCTGAGGAAACAGATACCCTTGATTCTGATGATAGATATTCCTTTTCAGCCTCTACTTTTTTTCAGATCTATTTTATTTTTTTAGTACTTCTATCTTTAAAAATAAATCAATACTACAGGTGCAACGTTCCGAATCCGGAACTCCAAAAACTGGAATTGTCAAAAACCGGACATTTTGCGCATAGCTGATGGAGTCGTCTGGAATCTGAAATTATTGTCTGAAAACCGGACATTTTTGAGGCAAAACCCAAAATCCGGCATGGATTCGGTCGAGGATTCCGGATTTCAGACTATTGATTTTCTTGTCTGAAATCCGTTAAAACCCAAAAACCAGGACGGACTCGGTCCCGAGGATTCCAAATTTGGGACGTTGTAACTGTACTACTTCTATTAATTATTATCCAAATCCAAATGTTTGGGGAGGTGTTAAGAAAAAAAAGAATTCATACATTTGTTGTTTCTGCAGTATGGTCCAATGTTTGATTCGTTGTCCAGATGGGGAAAAGTAATTTTATTAGTTTTGTGAATGTTTGTATTCTGTACAGATTCAACAAGTTCAATAGAATTTAACAAAATCTGTGGGATAGCCAACTTACTTTTCTACAGCAGAACTTTCATATAAGCAGAATAAATGTACAAAGAAACATACTTCTTTAATGCACATGTTCATTATTTTTCGTATTTACTCAATATGTTTAGCTTAAAAGTTGCGATACTGATTTTCAAACACCCAGAAGGGCTTATCACTGAAATTGTCTGAACTCATATGTTAAGTAAAGATTCAAATTATAATACACAAAACCTTGGCGCACAAAATTAAATTTTATTGAACTTTTTTGCTATTTGAAATTTTCACATAATAAAAACTGGGATAGGCTTTAGTAATCCATGGAATAGCCCTTGCTGTTGCATGTCTTTTCAAGTGCCCTGAGGATCAACGGATATGAAAACAAAACTTAGATTTATGATGCGTCCAGACCTCAGATGTCCTTAGTGATACTTCTTACCAATTCTTACACTATCTATGCTTAAAATTTAGCAGGAGCACTGATATGTCACCGTTGCTAGGGAAAAGAAAGTCCATTGCAACCATTTTTATGTTTTTCTTTGTTTTTGGCTATTTCTTGGTAACACTCAATTTTCAGACTTGGGAACATTTGGTTTTTGCTTCAGATACTTATGCTTAACATATTTAGCATGCTTCTAGGTACTTCCCACAAGGAGACTATGGAACTAAAAATCTAGCCAAGAAAACAGGCTTCAGCCCACTGTCTATTTCACCCATGATTGATTTTATGCGGAGATTGAATTTGGTTACGCAATTAACTAAATTGAGAATAAGCTGCTGATGCACTACCTTCAGAGTATAGACAGGTCAGCTCCACTCAGCTTGTCCAGAAATCGCTCTGTGAACTACATTGATTTCCTGTCATTATGAGCTAGGATGTTCATCTACTTTATGTTCCAGTGTATTAAATTTAAGTAGTTTCCATTAAAGATTAAGTGGATAAATTAATAGTTTCCCAGATAAACCTGTTTTTTAGTCCAATAATGCCTTCTACCACCTCAGTTAAACCGAGAGTATGTATACAGGTTGAATCCCCCTTATCCAGGACTCACTTATCCAGCACAAACCCTAGTCCAGCACCATTCCCGGCCACTCTGACATGAACAAACTAAAGTCCTTCCTCGTTGCCGACACCCGCAATCGCTGGCCTGACCCCGCGATCCACTGACCCCAATCTCTCTGCTGCACTCCCATCACCAAGCCAGTCAGCCTCAACATCCTCTTGCTCAGTACCTGTACCATCCAATTTAACGTGACCTCCCCTCGTCCGGCAAAATCCCTTATCGGGCACGGGCCAGGGCCTGAGAGTACCAGATAAGAGAGGTTCAACCTGTACTATGTTAGAGAGTCCTGTTGTGAAGGTCATCCACCTTCTTGGACAGCACTCGCTCCTCTTCAAGATTATTCAGCATCTCCAGGAGCTGTGATTAGGTATGAATCTTCCTTGCAAGCTTAGGCTTCAGCAGTAGCTGCCTAACTTTCATAGCAGCTTGAGTTTTTTAAGCTCAGTCCTGAGATGTGAGCTTCAGTAAGCTTGGGCCAAACAAAATGGATCTTCAAAAGAGTCTGATAAGGTAAGTTGAAAATCAGTAACAGGCAAGGAAGTTTCTCCGACTCCTGATGCTTGTGGGGAATTCGAGTGAAGGCCACATTTCAGAGATCACTATAGATCTAATACTATTTTTTAAATGTCTTGTTTTTAGCTGCAGAAGTCTTGAAAAGGGGTAAGTTAACCATGATATAATATTGGACAAGTTACAAAATGAAATATTGCATTAAAAGTATAGTTGGAAGAGCTCTAGAGATTAGCAGTCTCTTCACATTGTGGCATCGCTGTACCCCATTATATTTTTCAACAGTCAAGTTAAAAAATCCATGATTTCACCTTTGTAATATGATCTGTTACAAATATCTAAAGACAATAAAGAATTCAAAGACGACATCGGCCCATCTAGTCAGAGCGGAAATGTGATATTGCACACAAGTCTTACATAAGAACATAAGAACATAAGAATTAGGAACAGGAGTAGGCCATCTAGCCTCTCGAGCCTGCTCCGCCATTCAACAAGATCATGGCTGATCTGGCCGTGGACTCAGCTCCACGTATCTGCCCGCTCCCCATAACCCTTAATTCCCTTATTGGTTAAAAATCTATCTGTGATTTGAATACATTCAATGAGCTAGCCTCACTGCTTCCTTGGGCAGAGAATTCCACAGATTCACAACCCTCTGGGAGAAGAAATTCCCTCTCAACTCGGTTTTAAACTGGCTCCCCCATATTTTGAGGCTGTGCCCCCCAGTTCTAGTCTCCCCGACTAGTGGAAACAACCTCTCTGCCTCTATCTTGTCGATCCCTTTCATTATCTTAAATGTTTCCAAAGATCACCCCTCATCCTTCTGAACTCCAATGAGTAAAGACCTAGTCTACTCAATCTATCATAAGATAACCCCCTAATCTCCGGAATCAGCCTCGTGAATCGTCTCTGTACCCCCTCCAAAGCCAGTATATCCTTCCTTAAGTAAGGTGACCAAAACTGCACGCAGTACTCCAGGTGTGGCCTCACCAATACCCTGTACAGTTGCAGCAGGACCTCCTGCTTTTGTACTCCATCCCTCTCGCAATGAAGGCCAACATTCCATTTGCCTTCCTGATTACCTGCTGCACCTGCAAACTAACTTTTTGGGATTCATGCACAAGGACCCCCAGGTCCCTCTGCACTGCAGCATGTTGTAATTTCTCCCCATTCAAATAATATTCCCTTTTGCTGTTTTTTTTTCCAAGGTGGATGACCTCACGTTTTCTGACATTGTATTCCATCTGCCAAACCTTAGCCCATTCGCTTAACCTATCTAAATCTCTTTGCAGCCGCTCTGTGTCCTCTACACAACCCGCTTTCCCACTAATCTTTGTGTCATCTGCAAATTTTGTTACACTACACTCTGTCCCCTCTTCCAGGTCAGCTATGTATATTGTAAACAGTTGTGGTCCCAGCACCGATCCCTGTGGCACACCACTAACCACCGATTTCCAACCCGAAAAGGACCCATTTATCCCGACTTTCTGCTTTCTGTTAGTTAGCCAATTCTCTATCCATGCTAATACATTTCCTCTGATTCCGCGTACCTTTATCTTCTGCAGTAACCTTTTGTGTGGCACCTTATCGAATGCCTTTTGAAAATCTAAATACACCACATCCATCGGTACACCTCTATCCACCATGCTCGTTATATCCTCAAAGAATTCCAGTAAATTAGTTAAACATGATTTCCCCTTCATGAATCCATGCTGCGTCTGCTTGATTGCACTATTTCTATCTAGATGTCCCACTATTTCTTCCTTAATGATAGTTTCAAGCATTTTCCCCACTACAGATGTTAAACTAACCGGCCTATAGTTACCTGCCTTTTGTCTGCCCCCTTTTTTAAACAGAGGCGTTACATTAGCTGCTTTCCAATCCGCTGGTACCTCCCCAGAGTCCAGAGAATTTTGGTAGATTATAACGAATGCATCTGCTATAACTTCCGCCATCTCTTTTAATACCCTGGGATGCATTTCATCAGGACCAGGGCACTTGTCGACCTTGAGTCCCATTAGCCTGTCCAGCACTACCCCCCTAGTGATAGTGATTGTCTCGTGGTCCTCCCTTCCCACATTCCTGTGACCAGCAATTTTTGGCATGGTTTTAGTGTCTTCCACTGTGAAGACCGAAGCAAAATAATTGTTTAAGGTCTCAGCCATTTCCACATTTCCCATTATTAAATCCCTCTTCTCATCTTCTAAGGGACCAACATTTACTTTAGTCACTCTTTTCCATTTTATATATCGGTAAAAGCTTTTACTATCTGTTTTTATGTTTTGCGCAAGTTTACTTTTGTAATCTATCTTTCCTTTCTTTATTGCTTTCTTAGTGATTCTTTGCTGTCGTTTAAAATTTTCCCAATCTTCTAGTTTCCCACTAACCTTGGCCACCTTATACACATTGGTTTTTAATTTGATACTCTCCTTTATTTCCTTGGTTATCCACGGCTGGTTATCCCTTCTCTTACCGCCCTTCTTTTTCACTGGAATATATTTTTGTTGAGCACTATGAAAGAGCTCCTTAAAATTCCTCCACTGTTCCTCAATTGTGCCACCGTTTAGTCTGTGTTTCCAGTCTACTTTAGCCAACTCTGCCCTCATCCCACTGTAGTCCCCTTTGTTTAAGCATAGTATGCTCGTTTGAGACACTACTTCCTCACCCTCAATCTGTATTACAAATTCAACCATACTGTGATCACTCATTCCGAGAGGATCTTTTACTAGGAGATCGTTTATTATTCCTGTCTCATTACACAGGACCAGATCTAAGATCGCTTGCTCCCTTGTAGGTTCTGTAACATACTGTTCTAAGAAACAATCCCGTATGCATTCTATGAATTCCTCCTCAAGGCTAACCCGAGCGATTTGATTTGACCAGTTGATATGTAGGTTAAAATCCCCCATGATTACTGCCGTTCCTTTTTCACATGCCTCCATTATTCCCTTGATTATTGCCCGCCCCACCATGAAGTTATTATTTGGGGGCCTATAAACTACGCTCACCAGTGACTTTTTCCCCTTACTATCTCTAATCTCCACCCACAATGATACAACATTTTGTTCATTAGAGCCAATATCGTCTCTCACAACTGCCCTTATATCTTCCTTTATTAACAGAGCTACCCCACCTCCTTTCCCTTTTTGTCTATTCTTCCGAATTGTCAGATACCCCTGTATGTTGAATTCCCAGTCTTGGCCACCCTGCAACCATGTTTCTGGAATAACCACCAAATCATACCCATTTTAATGATTTGTGCCGTCAACTCATTTACTTTATTTCGAATGCTGCGTGCGTTTAGGTAGAGTGTTTTAATACTAGTTTTTAAACCATGATTTTTAGTTTTGACCCCTCCTGCAGCCCCTTTATATTCATACATATTGTCCTTTCCTATCACCTTATGGTTTACACTTACCCCAGTGCTAATCTGCTCTGTTGCCTCCTGCCTTTTGCATTCTTTCTTGGGATCCTGTTCATCTGAGCTCTCACCCATTCTAACTAGCTCAGAGCCCTCTCATGTGTTCCGAATACTTCTTGCATTGAGGCACCGAGCTTTCATGCTTGCCTTTTTATTACACTTTGACCCTTTAGAATTTTGCTGTACAGTGGCCCTTTTTGTTTTTTGCCTTGGGTTTCTCTGCCCTCCACTTTTATTCATCTCCTTTCTGTCTTTTGCTTTTGTCTCCTTTTTGTTTCCCTCTGTCTCCCTTCATTGGTTCCCATCCCCCTGCCATATTAGTTTAACTCCTCCCCAACAGCACTAGCAAACACTCCCCTTAGGACATTGATTCTGGTCTTGCCTAGGTGCAGACCGTCCGGTTTGTACTGGTCCCACCTCCCCAGAACCGGTTCCAATGTCCCAGGAATTTGAATCCCACCCTGCTGCACCACTGCTCAAGCCACGTATTCATCTGAGCTATCCTGCGATTCCTACTCTGACTAGCACGTGCCACTAGTAGCAATCCCGAGATTACTACTTTTGAGGTCCTATGTTTTAATTTAGCTCCTAGTTCCTTAAATTCGTCTCGTTGGACCTCATCCCTTGTGTTCTTGCCAGTTTTGTATCACGTTCACAAATGCCAGAGTCACTTTGTGCTCTTTCTAACTCGATGTCACAATTTTGTTATTATTGTTCTTTTTTACGAACAGTCTTACAATACTTGATAGTTATAAATAAGCAGGTACAACAAAGTGATATGTGCCTGCAATTCTCCACAGAATAACAACACTAACAACTTGCATTTCTATACGACTTAAACATAGAAAAACATTCCAAGGTGTTTCAGAGTTGTAATCTGTACAAAATAGAAGCCACACCAAAGGGAAACAAATTGGAAGGAATAATCAAATGCTTGGACAAAGAGATGGATTTTAAGGAGGGACAAGGAGGTGAAGAGGCAGAAGTGCTTAGGTAGTGAAGGGGCTTAGGTTACTAAAGGCATGGCCACTAATGATGGGGTGAAGGGAGAGAGGAATGCACAAGTGGCCCGAGTCAGAGAAATGGAGCCCCTAGGGAATTTTAGGGTTAGAAGAGGTTACAGAGATAGTGAGGGGAAAGGTCATGTTTCAAGCACAAAGATGAGAATTTTAAATTGAGGTATTTGAAGAACTGGGAGCCAATGTAGGTCAGCGAGCACAGAAGTGATGGGTGAGTGGGAAATGGGTCGGAATCTTACCAGCTGCGTGAGTGCGGGTTTGGAGGCAGGCCCACTGTCAAAATGGCCGTGTTTGACAGCGAGGCGGAATTCCGCTCAGAACCCGCCTCCTTGTCAGTTTCCAAAATGCCTGATCTGGCTGGGGTTCACAGACCCGACACCAAGCGGCGGGCCAACCAAAAAGGTATTAATGATATTTTTAAAGAATTTTACGAGGTACTTACCATTTTTTCAACTTTCTCGTCAGGTAAGTATGGCGGGTTCGCAATAACTCTCCATTGCTTTGACTAGTTGACAGCTGCAGAGTGGTATAAGAGCTACCATTTCACAGCTGTTCATTTTTCAATCTCAGAGGCTGAAGCCTTCACGATTTGGAAGACACTTTTGAGCTGTATGCAGTTTGGAAGTGTCTGTAGTGAACTCTCTATCCACTGTCACCTCCTTGGAGCAACCTCTCTCACCATTAACAGATTGCTTCTATCATCTCAACTTCAGCTGCCATCTATTCCATCAGCATCGATGTCCTTGAGAAAATGTCATCTTGGTTCTCTGAATCCCACCACGATCAACCCCAACACCAATATCACACCAGCATCACCACCAACACCACCAAACTTCTCCGCAATCACCTGATGCTGCACAGGATACAGGTCATCAGCACCCAAGAACACTGCTGCCTGGGATGCCAGGAATGGCCTCACCATGGCCACATTTACTTCACTTGATGCTATACACCCTAGCTGGCACATGACATGCCAGGTTGGTATCGCCCCACACCAGCACCATAAAACATCCCTGCAATGCCCAAGCGATTCCTTTCACACTCATCACCATTGCAGGGGGTACTCTTATGTCTCACGATTCACTACAAATCACTACTGACTTCCAAAGGTTCACACAAATCTGTCCAAGAAGGCAAAGTATTCAAATGAAAGAATTCAATGTTTGACAACACATTAGCAGAAACTGTACATGAATACTGGCTAAACGACCCAAGTGCCTACTCTTGTATGTTATTAGTTGGTATGATTGGACATGAATGAGGGCGAGTGTGAGGTGTGGCTAGTGAGATGGGGATTGTTATATATGTAAACCTGTAAATGCCATGTTTAACCACCAGAGGGCTCATCCCTTGGAGTCCCAAGGGATCCTACAATCCCTTGGGAGCACCTGTACATAAGGAGGCCTCACAGGCTGGAGAGGCACTCTGAGACCTGTAATAAAGAACTACGGTCACACCTTACTTTGAGCTTGCAGTATCTGATCTGACACTTTATTCAAGACATAACAACTGGTGACGAGATACAGATGACGAATCCCACCGCAACAATGCAGAGAACCGTGGGCATTCTGGAGAAATTTTCAGAGGGAGACGATTGGGAAACCTTCGTGGAGCGACTTGACCAGTACTTTGTGGCCAATGAGCTGGAAGGAGAAGTGAACGCTGCCAAACGAAGGGCGATCCTCCTCACCGTTTGTGGGGCACCAACGTATGGCCCCATGAAAAATCTGCTTGCTCCAGCGAAACCCACAGAGAAGTCATATGATGATTTGGTGCACACTGGTCCGGGAGCATCTAAACCCGAAGGAAAGCGTTCTGATGGCGATGTATTGGTTCTAAACGTAGAAGAGGTCTGAAGGCCAGGAAGTGGCGAGCTATGTCGCCGAGCTAAGGCGCCTTGCAGGACTTTGTGAATTTGAAGGATACTTGGAGCACATGCTCAAGGACTTCTTTGTACTGGCATTGGCCATGAAGTAATACTTCGCAAATTTTTGACTGTAGAGGCCCAACCTTAAGTAAAGCCATTGCGATAGCCCAGGCGTTTATCGCCACCAGTGACAACCAAACAAATCTCTCAGCACACTAGTGCTGCTGCAAGTACTGTGAACAAAGTAATGTTGTTTTCGAATTGTAATGTACAGGGCAAGACTTACATGTCTTCAGCTGAATGTCTGCAGGTGACTCAGAGCCCACCATCAAGGGTGGTGAATGCAAGGCCATTAACATCTTGTTGGCGCTGCGGAGGTGATCATCGTTTCCATTCATGCTGCTTCAAAGGATGCATTTGCAAAGGTTGTGGAACAATGGGACACCTCCAACATATGTGCAGGCGAGCTGCAAACCCTGCTAATCCTGCAAACCATGATGTTGCAGAGGAGGACAGATCCATGATGGATCACGATGAACCAGAGCCTCAGACTGAGGAGGCAGAGGTAATGGGGTGCACACATTTACCACAAAGTGTCCCCCCGATAATGCTGAAGGTTGAATTAAATGGACACCCGGTGTCAATGGAGCTGGACACGGGCGCGAGCCAGTCCATAATGAGAAAAAAGATTTTCGATAAATTGTGGTGCAGCAAGGCCTCAAGGCTAGTCCTGACCCCCATTCGTACTAAACTGAGAACGTACACAAAGGAACTGATGCTACCATAAAGGTCTCCTATGATGGAGCGGTGCACAATTTATCACTCTGGGTGGTACCGGGCGATGGCCCCACACTGTTCAGCAGGAGCTGGCTGGGAAAGATACGCTGGAACTGGGATGATGTCCAAGCGCTCTCGTCCGTCGACGACACTTCACGTGCCCAGGTCATAAACAAGTTTCCCTCGCTGTTCAAACCAGGCATTGGGAAGTTCCAAGGAGCAAAAGTGCAGATCCACTTGATTCCAGGGGCGCGACCCATCCATCACAAGGCACGAGCGGTACCGTACATGATGAGAGAGAGGGTGGAGATCGAGCTGGACAGGCTGCAACTAGAGGGCATCATTTCGCTGATCAAATTCAACGAATGGGCCAGTCCGATTGTTCCAGTCCTCAAGGAAGACAGCACCGTCAGAACCTGTGGTGATTACAAAGTAATGATCAATTGTTTCTCCCTGTAGGATCAATACCCACTACCAAAAGCAGACGACCTATTTGCGATGCTGGCGGGAGGAAAAATGTTCACGAAGCTGGAATTGACCTAAGCCTACATGACGCAGGAGCTGGCGGAATCATCGAAGGGCCTCATCTGCATCAACACGCACAAAGATCTCTTCATTTACAACAGATGCCTGTTTCGGATTTGATCGGCCGCGGTGATATTCCAGAGGAACATGGAAAGCTTGCTGAAGACGGTCCCGCGCACCGTAGTTTTCCAGGACGATATCTTGGTTATAGGTCGGGACACCGTCGAGCACCTGCTAGTCGGCTTAATTGTGTGGGGCTCAGGTTAAAACGCTCGAAATGTGTTTTCCTGGCACCTGAAGTGGAGTTCCTGGGGAGAAGAATCGCAGTGGACGGCATCAGGCCAACGATTCGAAGACGAAGGCAATCAAGAACGCACCGAGACCACAGAACGTGACGGAGCTGTGGTAGTTTCTAGGACTCCTTAACTACTTTGGTAACTTCTTACCGGGTCTTAGCACATTGTTAGAACCACTGCACTCTTTACTGTGTAAAGGAGGTGAATGGGCATGGGGTAAAAGCTAAGAAAATGCCTTTGTGAAAGCTAGGAAACTGTTACGCACAAACAAATTGCTTGTGTTGTACGATCCATGTAAGCGTTTGGTACTAGCATGTGATGCGTCGTCATATGGTGTCGGGTGTGTATTGCAACAAGCTAATGAATTTGGGAAATTGCAACCGGCTGCTTATGCATCCAGAAGTCTGTCTAAGGCTGAGAGGGCCTACAGCATGATCGAAAAAGAAGCGCTAGCATGTGTTTATGGGGTAAAGAAAATACATCAATATCTATTTGGGCTCAAATTTGAATTGGAAACCGACCATAAGCCACTTATATCTCTCTTTTCTGAAAATAAGGGGATAAATACGAATGCATTGGCCCGCATCCAGAGATGGGCGCTCACGTTTTTTTTTTAATCCAATTTTGTTCCAGATCAACTCTAACGCCAAAGATCACTTTGCGCCAATGTGTTTGATCTTAGGCCAAAAGGCCGAGAGGCGAAGTTGCACCATTCCTGGAAATATTGCAATACCAGGTCGGTGCATGGAGTGGACGGGGCATGCCCCTGATCCAGCTCCCTGTCCAAAAATCAATTCAATATCATGTCCCCATAGGGGATATTAAACTGATAAGAACAGATACTACACTTGATCTTAGCCAAAAGGCCGAGAAGGCTCACGTTGTCCACATACAACTACTCCATCCGCCACAGGCCAGGCACAGAAAACTATGCCGATGCTCTCAGTAGGCTGCCATTGCCCATCAAACGGGTGGAGATGGCACAGCCCGCAGATTTAGTCATGGTAATCGAAGCATTCGAGAGTGAGCAATCACCTGTTACCGCCCGGCAGGTTAGAACCTGGATGAAGCAGGACCCCTTACTGTCTTTAGTAAAAAACTGTGTGCTCCACGGGAGTTGGTCTAGTGTCCCGTTAGAGATGTAGGACGAAATAAAGCCATACCAGCGGCGCAGAGATGAAATGTCCATACAGACAGACTGCCTCCTATGGGGTAATTGGGTAGTGGTACCAAAAAAGGGCAGGGACACCTCCACAGCACCCACCCAGGCATCGTAATGATGAAAGCGATAGCCAGATCCCATGTGTGGTGGCCCGGTATCGATGCAGACTTAGAGTACTGCATGCACAAATGTAATACATGTTCCCAGTTAAGCAATGCACCCAGGGAGGTGCCATTAAGTTTATGGTCTTTGCCCTCCAATCCGTGGTCCAGGTTCCATATCGACTATGCAGGCCCATTCTTGTAAAAAATGTTCCTAGTGGTTGTAGATGTGTACTCCAAATGGATTGAATGTGAGATAATTTCGGCAAGCACGTCCGCTGCCACCATTGAAAGCCTGAGGGCCATGTTTGCCACACGGCCTGCCTGACGTCCTTGTGAGTGACAATGGGCCATGCTTCACCAGTGCAGAGTTCAAAGAGTTCATGACCCGCAATGGGATCAAACATGTCACATCTGCCCCGTTTAAACCAGCGTCCAATGGTCAGGCAGAGCGAGCAGTGCAAACAATCAAGCAGAGCTTGAAGAGGTTAACTGAAGGCTCACTGCAGACTTGCCTATCCCAGGTCCTGCTTAGTTACCGCACAAGATCCCACTCACTCACTGGAGTTCCTCCCGCTGAACTGCTCATGAAAAGGGCACTTAAGACAAGGTTCTCGTTAGTCCACCCTGATCTACACGAACAGGTAGAGAGCAGGCAGCAGAATACATATCATGATCGCGCAAATGTGTCACACAAAATCGAGATTAATGATCCTGTATTTGTGCTGAACTATGGACAAGGTTCCAAGTGGCTTCCCAGCACTGTCGTGGCCAAAGAGGAGAGTAGAGTGTTTCAGGTCAAACTTTCAAATGGACTCACCTGCAGGAAACACTTGGACCAAACCAAACTCAGATTCACGGACTATCTAGAGCAATCCACAATAGACTCTACCTTTTTTGGCCCTCCAACACACACAGCAGTGGCAACCGACCCAGTGGTTGACCACGAAGCAGAACCCATCACTTGCAGCAGCTCAGCAGGACTCACCATGCCCAGCAAGGCCAGCTGTACATAAGGAGGCCTCACAGGCTGGAGAGGCACTCTGAGACCTGTAATAAAGGACTACGGTCACACATTATTTTGAGCTTGCAGTATCTGGTCTGACTCTTTATTCAAGACCTAACAGGGATGTGATAATGTAGATAGAGAGAGAGTAATGGGTGGAGGTGCAAGGTAAGTTGTTGCAAGTAAGGATGAGCAGGAGTAGGATAGGGATGTGATGAGTGGCATAGCAGGATGAAGTTAACAAAGGCATGGGTGAGGGTTTCAGCAGCAGATGAGCTGAGGAAGGGGCACAGGCAGGCGATGTTATGGAGGTGGAAGTAGGTGATCTTTGTGATGGAGAATATATGGGGTTAGAAGCTCAGTTTGGAGTCACATAGGATAAAGAGATTGTAAACAGTCAGGTTTAACCTGAGACAGTGGCTAGGGAGGGGGAAGGAATTGGTGACAAAGGTACGGAGTTTACAGTGGGGGTCGAAGACAATGGCTTTGGTCATCCCAATGTTTAATTGAAGGAAATTACAGCTCATCCAAGACAATGTTGGACAAGTAGTCTGACAGCATAGAGGCAGTGAAAGGGTCAAGAGAGGTGGTGGAAACATAGAACATGTTGTCAGCATACATGTGGAAACTGACCCCATGTCTGCAGTTGATGCTGCTGAGGGACAGTATGTAGATGAGGCAGAGGAAGAGGCCAAGGCTAGACCCTTCAGCAACTCCAGATGTAATGGTGCAGGCAGAGAAGACGTTGCTGGAGATGTTCTGGCTCCAATTGGGTAGATCGGAGCAGAACTAAGTGAGGGCAGTTCAACTGAGCTGCACTGCGGAAGAGAAGTGTTGGAGGAGTATGACTTGTTTGACCATGGAGTTGCTGGAAAGATTGGCATTGATTTAGGAAGTGATAACTTTGGAAATAAATGGAGGTTGAAGATGGGATGGTAGTTTGGGGTAGAATTTTTGAGGAGGGGGTGAGGACGAATGTTTTGAAATGGTAAGAGACAGTACCCGAGGTGAGGGAGACATTTACAATGTCAGCTTGCATGGAGGCCAGAAAAGGAAGTTGAGTGGTCAGCTGTTTAGTGGGAAGAAAGTAGGAACTGTAGGTCTCATGGACAACATTAGCTTGGAGAGCGCATGAGGGGAGAGAGGAGATAAATTAGAAAAGGACGTGTGATCAGGGCTTGGACAGAGTGAAGCTAAGAATGGTTTGGATTAGTGGGCAAAGGGAAGGTAGAGGGAGTAGCAGAAGCAGCTGAACAGATTTTCACAATCTTAGTGACAAAGAAGTTTATTGTTGGAGGTGAGGGTGGCAGGCGTAGTGTAGAGAGGTTTGAGGAGATGGTTGGTAATGGAAAGAAAAATCCGGGCATTATTTTTGCACTCCAGGAGTAGTGCGCAGTTTTGACTGAGGGATGTGAGGTTTGATTATGTTTGATGTAGCCCAGTCAGATCCAGTCCTGGATGTATGCTATCTATGTGAGACGGGAAGGAGGATGCTTGATTAACTTTCAGCTGGTGCACTGGTGGAAAGATGGATGAGAGAGATTAGGCCCGTTAGGGTTGCTGCTCGTAAAGTGACGAATGCCTCGCTGGGCCCTTTGGAGAATGCCGAGGAAGGCACAGAGAATAGGAGGATTTGTGCCACGAATGGCAGTAGGAGAGTGGGAAGCCAGAGGAGTAGTGATGGCTTGGGGTAGAGATTAGGGAGAGCAAGTACCCAAGAGGGCAGAAATGATAGGTGGCAACTCTGAGCGGTTCCAAAAGAAAAATAAAAGGGAGATAGAAATAATGGGCTCGGGTCCAGAGAAGTGGCCATAATTCACATGTAAATGGGCACGGAGGTAATTCATGTTACATAAGCATGGCAGAGAGTATTAGAGACGTGTCCTGGTTGTAAATTGAGAACAGAGAAGAGAAGATATGAGTAAAATCAAAGTTGAACCCCAAGGTCCAGTGTTGGGATGAAGTTGACTTGTATTCAGGATGAAGTCAGCTTGGAGCATTGATAAAGCAATGACCAGATTCAGAGACAGAGACAGTAGAGAAGAGGGAGTGAATTCAGGATCTGTTCAAGGGTCAGAGTATCACAAGCCCATTAATTTTGGGTCTTAAATATAAAGTGCAACTGCTGAGATACACAGGTTGCTTTTAGCAGGTGGTTACAGAAAAGCCAGTAGGTTGCAATAGCTAGGAGCCTGTCTTAATTCTTGGGATGGTAAATGGTGTGCTGGGGTTGGGTGAAGGAAGAATCTGAAGAAAATACATAACTACATAGAAACATAGAAACATAGAAAATAGGTGTAGGAGTAGGCCATTTGACCCTTCGAGCCTGCACCACCATTCAATAAGATCATGGCTGATCATTCACCTCAGTACCTCTTTCTGGCTTTCTCTCCATACCCCTTGATCCCTTTAGCCATAAGGGCCATATCCAACTCCCTCTTGAATATATCCAACAAACTGGCCTCAACAACTCTCTGCGGTAGAGAATTCCACAGGTTAACAACTCTCTAGTGAAGAAGTTTCTCCTCATCTCAGTCCTAAATGGCTTACCCCTTATCCTTTGACTGTGTCCCCTGGTTCTGGACTTCCCCAACATCAGGAACATTCTTCCTGCATCTAACCTGTCCAGTACCGTCAGAATTTTATACTTTTTTATGAGATCCCCTCTCATCCTTCTAAATTCCAGTGATTACAGGCCCAGTCGATCCAGTCTCTCCTCATATGTCAGTCCTGCCATCCCGGTAATAGACACTAGGGAGACAAAATTCAGTATCGCCCTGTTTGGGGGTGGTAACGTAGGCGAGGTGGGACTTCTTACGCCTGGCACGGAAGTCCCGCCCCGGCCACGAAATTGGGGTGGTGAAGTAACGGGCAGCACTGCGAAATGGACAACAAAGGCCGAACTGATAATTCAGCCAGGAACAAAACATGGCGCAGCGCACCTCCCCTTTAAGTGTTGCCCCATGAATGGACTCGCGAGGCGGACATGGACATCGCCAGTGGCAGCCTCAGGGCACTATCCAATTTCCACTGTGGGCAAAAACAGGTCGCTGCACACAGCGATGAGGTCATCATTGCCGGCACAGCGACCCGCAGCACTACCGGTGGGAGCGGGGTGCTGCCAGTTTGCGCCTCCGCTAACTCCCGCGCAATTTCACGGGGGGGGTTAGCGCCCCCCCACCCTGGGCCGAGAAATAATTGTTGCGTCGCTAACAGGAGACGCAAATGATGCAAATTTCTCCCCTGTAAATAGAGCCAGCATGTATTATTTTCAACAATTGGAAATAGAATTTATTAAGTAATTGACTATTTAACATTATTTATTGTTGGTTAAGGGTTTCATGATTAATATAATGCAAAGCAAACAAACTGCAATGTTAGCCCTTTCTCCTCATAAGAAAAAAAGGGAAACAAAGTTTCTTTAAAATTAATTGCATTTTAGAGAGCAAAGACGTAAATTTTCAAAGGATTGGGATATTTCAAACAGGGAAACCTAAGGCATAATCAGTGTAACAATCAGTTTTAAGCAACATTTTCGCAACATGGAACACAGCATATGCATGATTTGGCACTGTTGGTGGTAGAATTGCTAATTCTATGATGCCACCACGAACACTGCCAATTAAAAACACAGAATTTCTACATATGCAATTAATGTCAAGCAGAGCAGTATGTGAGCTTCCCTGCTAATACTGCAACGTTGAATATGGCTGGGTAATCAAAATGCAGTTGTAAATTTCTACCCACTGCAGCCTAGCTACACTTCCCAGGCAGAAGAACAAGAGATGTGACAGCCTGTTATTCCTGTCCCAAACAGGGACAATCATATTCATCAGTGCAGGAGGATACAATGCCTGAGGTACATGAGATGACTAGAGATTAATGAAGATGACAAATTTACATGGGTTAGTATAAAGAAAAATTGCACCGGATAAACCAATGGGATTGCAGTCAAACACATTTCCAGCCAAATAGGCAAAGATTATACATTCACTATGTATGATCTTCCAAAGCCCACTGGATTTGCAAATTCGATGAAGGTAGCAAATGTTACACCATTATAAAAGGGAGGAAAAGACAAACTAAGCAACTATAGGTCAATGAGCTTAACCTCAATGGTGAGAATCCATCATCAGGGGGAGAGCAAGTAAGCACTTAGGAAAGTATAAGCTGACTACAGAGAGCTAGCATAGTTTTGTAAAAGGTAGGCCATGTTTAACTAACCTAACCTCAATGGTGAGAATGCATCATAAGGGGGAGAGCAAGTAAGCACTTAGGCCATGTTTAACTAACCTAACAGAGTTTTTATTTTGATACAACTACTAAGGTATTAGATACAGGAGAATCAATAAAATCCATATACATAGATTTTCAGAAGGTAAGGTTCCAAACAAGAATTACAAGTGGAATTTAAAGTGAATGAAACTGAAGGCAGCCTCTAATTGGTTGGTAGGTAGATGGCCGAGAGCTTGGAAAAAAAGGAACCTCGGCAGATTGGTGGGGCATGACAAGTAATGTTCCCCCAGGGATTGCGACTGGGGCCCCAGTTTTCCATTCTATATTTAAATTACCTGGATTTGCAAATAAATGAGATTATATCCAGATTGGCAGATGAGACTGAACTAAGCGATATAAAGAGAGACTTTTGGTTTGGATGCCAAATGGGCGGTTTGTCGGTGATGCGCTCACCCAATGTGACAGTCAGGAAGCTCGAACCTCTTTCAAGTTCAGGCCTCAATAACAGTTTGCTGCTGGCCTGCGGGTACCAACCAGGTGCTCTGCTGCAGCTCCTCGGTTTCCTGTGGTGGAAAGTTGGCCGGCTACTCCATGCAGCCAGCCAGCAGGTGAGGCCTGTTGGGGGCGGGTGGGTGGAGACAGAAGCGGATGCCATGGGGGTGAGAATGGGATGGTAGTGGGCAGGAATATTTTTGTGGGGACCGAAGGAGCATGCCTGCTTCTCTAGGCCTCACTAACATCTGTCAAAAAAAGCCTCCAAAACCTACCTTTTTTTTTGAAAAGAGGCCTCCAGCGGTCTCTTTAAGGATCGTCGGTTAGGCCTCATAACACTTAAAGAAATGGAACTGCCTATTTGTCGTTAAAAGTTGCACCTCTAAACAGCTTTCATTTACCTCCTCCCTTCCCACCATCCAGGCCTCCAAACACTCCCTCCAGGTGAAACAGCAATTTTCTTGCACTTCAGTATACAGTATTCACTGCTTACGATGCGGTCTCCTCTACATTGGGGAGACCAAACACATATTGGGTGACTGCTTTGTGGGACACCTCTATTCAATCCACAGGTGTGGCCCCGAGCTTCCGATCACCTGTCACTTTAATTCTCTGTTCCACTCCCACTCTGACCTCTCTGTCCCCGGACACTTACACTGTTCCAATGAAGCTCAACGTAAGCTTGAGGAACAACACCTCATCTTTCGATTAGGCACTTTACAGCCTTCCGGACTCAACATCGAGTTCAACAATTTCAGACCATAACCTCTGCCCCTATTTTTTCAGATCGTAGCTGTTGATGATTCTGCTATTCCCATTTATACCTCTTCTAGACTCATCTTTTGTTCCTTTACTTGTCCCATTACCATCTTCTTTTGCTTTGTACAATCATACCTTTTGTCATTTAATATCTCCTGCCTTCCACCCTATCATGACCTTCCCTTTTGCTCTTTCCTCCCCTCCCATGCAGCTGCACTTTCGTAATATCTGTTACATCACTAACTTTTTCCAGTTCTGACGTTTCTCTCTCCACAGATGCTGCCTGACAGGCTGAGTATTTCCAGCATTTTTTGGTTTTATAAGAAGTTTCCCGTCTGTTTTTGGCAGGATTTCTGGGAACCCATTTAAAGGTCTGCTAAAAATTGATTCAGGCACAAGGTCCCCACCAGACTTTCAACGGCTGGTCGCCTGTTTTTCAGGTGAGAAATGGGCGACCAACAGTTGAAAGTCTCTCCCATTGTGAATTATGAAGAAGCAAGCAGAAAATTACCAAGGATATGTGAGCAAAATTATTTCCCCAACTGTCTACATTTATAAATATTATATAATTTTAGGTGAAACTGTTAAGTTAAAAACTCACTTCCTGGTGGTTGGTTTCCTGAGCAGGCCATCATCTATCAAATGTTTTTAAAGGAAATATCACATTTTGTTGTTTTCCTTAACTCTCATTGCATTTATTCATGATTTTTATTCTCTTTAAAAGGCAGTTTTGATTAGTTGTTTTGATTATTTGTCACAAATCTAATTTTACATTTTCTTTTTCGGTCCTTAACGCAAATAGTTTCTTGCACTGAAACCCTTGTCATTTTGCCCGATATTGGTTCCTTGTAATTGATCCATTTTAATGTTGTGCTTGGTCTGATCAAGTTCCTTTGGCTTATGCAGCCTTCACAGTAATAGATATAAAAAAATCCAAGCACACGCACCTTCCACCCTTCAAGATTTAGTTTGGACCTGGAATTTTAAGTCCATTATTGAAACACTTGTGAACTTTTTGACGTGGAAGCGAGTTATCCTCGGTTCGAGGGACTGCCTATGATGATGATTAACCGGGGAACACTGGAAAAGTGTGTTTGGCCAGGTATTCCTATTTTAAAATTAGATCCTGCTGATCGCTTTGATCAAGTTTTGATTCTAGAAGGGCTATTTCAAAAAAGCAACAGTATAGGTGATTACAATACATTTGGGATGAGGGCTTTACATGATAAAATAATGGATTACAGAGAAAGTTGATCAAAGTAATACAGCAGCTGTAGCATATATGGACATTCGGAAGGCATTCGACAAAGTGCCTTACAGGAGGCTTATTAAGAAGACGGAAGCCCCTGGAATGAAGGGGAAAATCGTAGTATGGCGACAAAATTGGCTCAGTAACAGGATGGGTGTTTTTCAGACTGGGAGGTGGTTTGCAGTGTTCAGTCTCTGGTGGGCGCTAACGGGGTACAAACTGATTTTCACCCGGCGGGGGCGGGGTTGGCAGTGGGGCACTACCGGCTCCCGCGAAATTGCGCAGGAGTTAGCGAAGGCGCTGACATGGTAGCGGTGCGCCCCGCTAGTAGCACCCCAGGTTGCCACGCAACCGTCGATGACATCATCACCGTGTGCGGCGACCCCTTTCTGCCCCAGGCCAGCGTCCTGCAAGGCTGCCATGAGCTGCGTCAGCGCCAGCCTGGCGGGTTGCAAACCAGGCTGACATTTGCTCTTGGGGCAGAAGTTAAAGGGGAGGTGGGGAGTACCGTCATTTTGCCGTTTTGGCCAACTCATCAGTCGGACTATCTTGAGTCTCCGTGCCATGATCCCAGCCAGAATCGTGCAGCCTGACACTCCTTTTGGGTTCCGGGCTGTGGTCTCTGCACCATGTTTCCCTGGTGGCCCAGTGGAGGCCACCAGAGGTCCGGTAGAGTGTGCAGCAGCCCTCCCCTTTAACGGAAGGAGAGGGGCATTGAAATGTGTCAGTGCTACATGGAGAAACTGCATAGCGCTCCGCGATGCGCCCAGGTAGCACCACCGAACCCGCCCCAACACAAAGTGGAGCATGTAAGCATCGGTGTGAACATCGACACAGACTTCAGGATTTTGGACTTTTAAGTTTTGGACATTGCTTTTCCATATTTCATTTACTGCAGAAGAGCTGGCAGCATGACTGGGATAGGCCCAGGAATGTTCCACGTGAATACACATCAGGTGGGCGGGGATAGTCTGGGATGAGTCAATGGCTGAAAGCAGGATCCTCATTGCAGGCTGATGGAGGACCCTTTTGTCATGTAATGAGAACCCATCAGTGAGAGATCAGATAAACTGGTCAGTGCTCAAGCCATCATCCTGGAATGAGATAGCCCCGGAGCACGGGAACCTCAGGACAAAGGAAGCTATTGGCCACCCAGACTTGTTGGAGCCTTTATCCCCAGGAAGAGCCCAGTAACAAAGGCACAGGCCGGAGATGTGATTCATTGCTCTTTAGTTGGACTGCCTCAGGCACAGCACTGTTTTTGGCGCTAGGATTCAGCAAGCATTTTTTCAGGTATAAGAGAAGGTAGTTTGCTGCCATCTCTCTCTCTCTCTCTCTCTCTCTCTCCTCTTCTACGCTTGCTTGCTTCATTCAACGCATTCAAGGAACGAGCACTCCATCGGGGACGGATAGAAGAAACCATCATCTATGAGAAAAGAGAGCCTCGCTATTTCGACTGGGAAGCTGACCTTGAGAGGGGACTTGGAAACTACAGGTTGGTACAGAACCAGAAGATACGTCTCATCGGGAGAAGCAGTGAGTAAGCCAAAGAGGTAACTGGTGAGCATTATCCCAGCCCACACATCCTTTAGACCACCACATAGTGTGAAGGGGTGTCATGTGTCCCAACCAAGCCTTAGGAGTTTAGTGGGAAGGTTCTGCGCGGATCATGGGTGTACGCACAGTCTGTTGGACAGATCCAGTGGTGCACTATTGATCCAAGCAGGGGTGGTTTTAGTCATGGGTACTTCGCGAAAGTGGCCTGTTCAGACCAGCCAGTATTGTACTGTGTTTGTTTTACACCACCAGGGTGTGTTTTACTGGAAGCAGATGCATGCTTTAACTTGAATAAAAGCATTGTGATGGTTGAGACTGAAAGATCTGTCTATAACTGAGTATTCTATTCACTACTATAATTCCCGGGTCTGGAACTGTTGTAAGGGGGATGATTCGAAACCATCAAGGGCAAAACCACTTACAAGCACGCGACATTGCACTCCACTTACTGTGAGGGATGGTAGCCGCAATTTCGCAGCCAGGGCGGGACATCTGCGCCAGGTGCAGTAACCCCGACTCAGTTACTGCCCCCAAACGGGGCGCTGGGGAATTTCATCCCCATATGAGTTACTTGGGTTTATAAATAAAGTAATAGAATATAAAAGCAAAGAGATGATGCTAGAACTTTATAAAGCACTGGTTAGGCCTCAACTGGAGTATTTTGTTCATTTCTGGGCACCAGGAATGATGTAAAGGCCTTAGAAAGGGTTTAGAGGAGGTTTACCAGGATGTTACCAGGGATGAGCGACTTCAGTTATGAGGAGAGGTTGGAAAAGTTAGGACTGCTCTCCTTGGAACAGAGAAGGTTAAGAGGTGACCTAACAGATGTTTTCAAGATGAGGAGAGGTTTTGAGAGTAAATAGGGAAAAAAATATTCCTTCTGGCGAGTGGGTCAATACATAAATTCAAATTGATTGCAAAAAGTTCTAGAGGGGAGATGAGGAGAAATGTTTTCACATAGAGAATTGTCGGGATCTGAAACACTCTATCTGAAGAGGTGGTGGAAGCGGATTCGATAAATCATTTTAAAAGGGAATTGGACAGGTACTTGAGAATGAGAAATTTACAGGGTTACGGGCAAAAGGTGAGGATGTGGGACTAAGCACGATTACTCTTTCAAAGAGCCAGCACAGGCATAATGGCCTGAATGGCCTCCTTCTGTGATGTAAGCTTCTATTTGTTGTCCAAATAAAGGTTAAAGTTTGTATTGTAGGAGATGAAAGGTTTTGCTTAATAGTAAGAATTCCCCTCAAAAGCAGAATCACTTCTCTTACAAGGCCCAATTAACTTTGAATGGTTGCTAATTCACTCTAGCAACTTCCATGCAAACCGGTTGCAAACTTCCATGCAAACCAGCTTTGTCAGGACACCTCTCTTATTTACATTGCAACCTATTTGCTACCAATCAAAAATGTTTCATCAATGCTTCTTAGAAACTAATTCGAATAGAACCAGCAAAGCCTTAGTCTTATGGTCACACAACAAACTTTCTTCAATATTAATTCCTTATTATAAAACAAGAACCGTAGCCGCACCAATGAACATACCAAGCTGTCTGATTTCTCCACCCTAGCCCCCAAATATATATATATATGTATTTTCAGACAAGTTGAGGTAAGATTGCTTTTCCAAGTACCTTCGTTGGCTGTATGCTCGCCTCCTCTGTCTCTGTCTACGCATTACTCTGCCACCTCTTCGATTGATTCTTTCAGAAACCAGCGTGTGAGCAGTTATGAGTAATGGCACAGAAAGCATCACTAGCAATAATTTTTTTCACTTGTTATAAATGCACTTTTCATTTACAAAATGCCTAATGTACTAAGCTACAATTGTACAATAAAATATAAGTATAAATCTGAGTCGATCTATCTGTAAAATAGCTTTAAATAACTAACAAATATCTCAGCGGCAGTTGTTTTTGCTGCCACCTCCCTTCCTCCAAAATTCAAAACAGCGTCCGTAGTGCCCATTTCGATGAGGATGGCCTGGAAAAAGCAACTATTATCCAGTGATGTACTCGGTGAGCAATCAGCCCGGCGAAGTGCTGGTGATGTGCCGAAAGTTGGGATGGGCGATGTGCGGGGGGGTTACCTCAGCGATCAGTTCGGCGATGTGAGCCGAAACTTGGGGGCTTAATTTTCCGGCGATGTTTCTGGCCTAGTTTCCACTTTTTGGTCAAAATGGGCAATAGAGGTCCGTTTTGGGCGATATATGGGTGATGTGAAGTGTAAAGTCTAGCCCATAGAAGTTTACGGCATGGAAGGAGGTCATTTTAGCCCATTGTGTCCACGCCGGCCAATAAGAGGCTATCCAGCCTAATCCCACTTTCCAGCTCTAGGTCCATAACTCTGCAGGTTACAGCACTTCAAGTCCACATCCAAGTACTTTTTAAATGTGGTGAGGGTTTCTGCCTCTACCATTCTTTCAGGCAGTGAGTTCCAGACCCCCACAACCCTCTGCGAGAAGACATTTCCCCTCAAATCCCCTCTAAACATTCTACTAATTACTTTAAATTTTGTTGTTGACCCCTTCGCTAAGGGAAATGGGCCCTTTCTATCCACTATATCTCGGTTTTATATGATTTTATACACACCAATGAGGTCTCCCTTTAGCCTCCTCTGTTCCAAGGAAAACAAACCCAGCCTATCCAATCTGTCCTCAGCCAAGATTCTCCACTCCCGGCAACATCCTCATAAATCTCCTCTGCACCCTTTCCAGTGCAATCATGTCCTTCCTGCAATGCGGTGACCAAAACTGCACGCAGTACTCCAGCTGTGGCCCAACCAGTGTTTTTGTACAGTTCAAGCATAACCCACCTGCTCTTATATTCTATGCTCGGCTAATAAAGGCAAGCATTCCTTCTTAACCACCTTATCCACCTGGCCTGCTACCTTCAGGGATCTGTGGACAAGCACTCCCAGGTCCCTTTGTTCCCCTACACTTCTCAGTGTCCTGCCATTTAATGTGTATTCCCTTTCCTTGTTAGCCCTACCCAAATGCATTACCTCACACGTCTCTGGATTAAATTCCATTTGCCACTGTTCTACCCACCTGACCAGTTGATTGATATTTTCCTACAGTCCGCAGCTTTCTTCTTCATTGTCGACCACACAGCCTATTTCTGGCTGACCGCGGGCCTCCATGTTTGGGCACATGTGCCTGGGTCCAAAAACAGGTGGAGACAAATCTCCCTCTCGATGGTTTTTTTTTAATAAATAGATTTTGATTCCGTTCCCTTACAAAAGGTACTGAGGGAGGCATTTCTAATATCTTTCAGGAAGAGTCTTGGCGTCCCCCATAACCAGCAGTGTTTGACCAATTCTCCAGCTTCTTCATCAAGATAGACATCAGATGTGTGCCTCTAGTGGCTGTTATTACCATGCAGGGGTCAGTAGCAGAGGTCCACAGTGGGCGCAATTCTGGTGTAATTGCCGGGATCAATCCTGGTGTAATTGCCCACTTGTTTTGGCAATATAGTTCAGTAACCAAGAACATAAGGAATAGGAGCAGCTGTAGGCTATTCAGCCTTTCAAGCCTGCTCCGTCATTCAATAAAATCATGGCTGATCTTCTCCCTCAACTCCACTTTCCTCCCCTATCCCCATATCCCTTGATTCCCTTGGTATCCCAAAATCTATCGATCTCAGTCTTGAATATACTCAATGGCTGAGCAACCATAGCCCTCTTAGATAGAGAATTGCAAAGAGTCACAACCCATTTGCTTTGTTGTTTCCTACACTGCAATGACAGAACATGGTAAGTCTATGATCATTCCCAGATCTCCTTCAGACTCCTTGAAATTTGAAGTGTTACAAAATGAGAAATGCTTTGAAGAATGATGATGCAGAATAATGCTACATAGTACATAATAATGATACATAGATCAGTATTGAAAAAGAACTAATAAATATACTAATTGGAAAATTGCTGTACAATGTCTCATTAGGTTCTTCCAAATGGTATTATCTCTTAGTCACTGATATAATAATGGTTTAACAGCAATAAATTTGTTTTGATCATGCAAGACCTGACAAGCTTTATATATATATATATGCTTGTCGTTTAAAGTGCCACCTCAGCAACGGGTAGATCAGATTAGAATATGAATTAGATTCCAGTTCTTCCTTTCCCCGCTGAAAAAAAATCTTGTTTTTAGTCTTTGGTAATCACTTCCTGAGATCTTATCACAGAGAGCACGCAATAAATAATTCAGCCATTGCCTTTTTCCTGACATGTTGAGGAGACTTGTTTAAAAGACATATATATATATATATAAACACTTCCTTGCCATAAAGCCAAATGTAATTTGGTTGTAAATCACTACAGATCGGGATAGTTTGCCTATTTTTCCACAAAAAAAACGTGAACGTGAGTGTCATTAATTTCCATGGGGGTTCTTCTAATTGTCTGCCATAACTTCAGTGGAAAATTCGCAGAAACTCCTGAGATATAGCGTGAGCCCTGTTTTTGCAGTTTCTACAGGGTTCTCACAGATCCTCTGGAGAAGTGAAGGTGAATGATCAGAAGCACACCCATGGAAAGTCAATCCCAAATTCTTTAAAATGTGTTTTCAGTAAAATATGCCAATAACTTCTCAAGACAGCCCACAGGCAGACTAATCAGTATGAAAGATGGCGATATGCAATTAGTTAACAATGTCTAGTTATTAAGAAAAACACTTTGCACGTTGATGTTGGCGAAGCCTTTTGATGTCTATTGATCTGTGAGAAAGCATTTTAAAAAGCAGCACACTGACACCAAGGGGAAATTTTAACCCCCAAGGATGGGCGGGTTGGAGGCGAGTGGGAGGTAAAAAATGTTTAAATCTCAAACCCAACCCCAAAACCCCCTCCAACCCAGCCACTTCTGGTTTTAATGGAGGTGGGTTGAGAAGATAGGCAACTATTCTGCTCTCTGGACACGGGCCCATCGGTGAAATCTACTCAGGAGGCTGAATGCCTCAATTTTAACATGATTTTGATTTTTAACCCATGGAGACTGGGTTTCCCGGGGTTCTGGAATCCCAGCAGGTAAAAGGAGGTGTAGAAGGTCTGGATCCACGAGGCAAGTTATTAGCAGGAGTGTTTCCTCTAGGCCTAACAAACTAACCTCTTTACACACCCCGGGTGGGATCAGCTGATTCCTCCCACCGAACCGATCACCAACTCCCCCCAACCCCCGTGATCTCTGGCTCCCCCAATACCCCTAATATCCAACTCCCCCCCCTCACGATCTCCAACTCCCCCCACCCTACGATCTCCAACGCCCCAATATCCAACTTCCCCCACCCCCCTGTGATCTCCAACTCCCCCAACACCCCAGATCTCCAACTCCCCCCACCCCCCTGCGATCTCCGACTCCAACACCCCCGATCCCCAACTACCCCCACACACCCCGCCCACCGCGATCTCCAACTCCCTCATACCCCCAATATCCAACTCCACCCACGCCCCCCATCGTGATCTCTGACTCCCTCAGCACCCCCAATATCCAACTCCCCCCCCACCACCCCCCACCATGATCTCCGACTCCCCCAATATCCCCGATCCCCAACTCTCCCAGCCCCCCGCGATCTCCGACTCCCCCAACACCCCAGATCTCCCACTCCCCCCATCCCATTCTGCCATCTCTGACTCACCTCCCTCTCCATAATCTCCTACTTACCTGCATTCATTCCCAACTGCTATCCTGCCCGACAGGCAGCCAGCCTATTAATCAGACTGGCTGTCGGGTGGGAATACATTGAAAAAATTTGAAAGATGTCCTGTGGTTAATTTCAGCAGGACATCCGGTAACTCCTGCATCCCGCTCTCTTCACGGCCCCAGATACTCTGCAATGAGTGGCTCACTTCCTGGCCCTTCAGAGCCTTTCCATCAACCACAAAGCTCAAGTCAGGAGTGCGATTGAATATTCACTACTTGCCTGGATGGTTGGAGCCGCAACACCACTCAAGAAGCTGTACATCGCCCAGGACACAGCAGTTCGATGCTCCTTTCGTGGGACTCAGAGGCCCTGAAATTCCAGCCTCCCTGGGTGCGTACGATGTGCACGCACGCCTGAAGAGGCCCAGCAACTTCCGAGTTTAGGCGTGCGAAGCGCATGCGCCAGAACCCGGCACTTGCGATCTGGAACAAGGGCCTTCGAGGGCGGAGATTTGGGCTATTTGACTAACTCTTGCCCAGCGACTGTCCTTCAAACTCTTACGCCGAGTAAAAACAGGCGAAAGGCCTGCTTTTATCATAGAATCATAGAAATTTACAGCACGAAGGAGGACATTTTGGCCCATCGTGTCCGCGCTGGACCAACCAAGAGTTATCCAGCTTAATCCCACTTTCCAGCACTTGGTCCATAGCCCTGTAGGTTACGGCACTTTAAGTCCATCTCCAAGTATTTTTTTTAATGTGGTGAACCTTTCTACTTTTCACGCAGTGAGTTCCAGACCCCCACAATCCTCTAAAGAAACTTCCCTTCACATCTCCTTCCAATTACTTAAAATCTATGCCGATTGGTTGTTGACCCCTCTGCCAAGGGAAACAGGTGCTTTCTATCCACTCTATCCAGGCCCCTCATAATTTCATACAACTCAATCAGGTCTCCCCTTAGCCACCTCTGTACCAAAGAAAACAGACCAGCATCTCCAGTCTTTCCTTATAGTCAACATTTTCCAGTCCAGGCAACATTCTTGTAAATCTCTCTGCACCCTTTCCAGTGCAATCACATCTTTCCTGTAATGTGATGACCAGAACTGCACTCAATACTCCAGCTGCAGCCTAACCAGTGTTTTACACAGTTCAAGCATAACGTCCTTGCTCTTGTATTCCATGCCTCGACTAATAAAGGCAAGTACTTCATATGCCTTCTTAACCACTTTATCTACCTGGCTTGCTACCTTCGGGGATCTTTGGACCTGCACACCAAGGTTCCTTTGTTCCTCTTTTCAGTATTGTACCATTTAATGTGTATTCCCTTAACTTGTTAGCCCTCCCCAAATGCATCACCTCACACTTATCTGAATTGAATTCCATTTGCCACTGTTCTGCCCACCTGACCAGTACATTGATATCTTCCTGCAGTCCACAGTTTTCTTCTTCACCATCAACCACACAGCCTATTTTAGTGTCATCTGCAAACTTCTTAATCATGCCCCCCAACACAACATTCAAGTCCAAGTCATTGATATATACCACAAAAAGCAAGGGACCCAGTACTCTGCGGAACCCCACTGGATGCAGCATTCCAGTCACAAAAACACCCATCAACCGTTATATACATATATGCACATATACACACACATATATATATATATATATATATATACATACATACACACACATAATACACACTGCCCTCATCGACCCTCCTGATTACCTCCTCGAAAAATGTAATCGTTAGTCAGACACGGCCTTCCCTTAACAAATCCATGCTGACTGTCCTTGATTAATCCATGTCTTTCCAAATGAAGATTTATCCTGATTTTTTTTCCAATAATTTTCCCATCACTGAGGTTAGGCTGACTGGCCTGTAATTACTTGATCGATCCCTTTCTCCCTTTGTAAACAAAGGTACAACATTAGCAGTCCTCCAGTCCTCTGGCAGCACACCTGTAGCCAGAGAGGACTGGAAAATGATGGTCAGATCCTCTGCTATTTTCTTTTTTGCTTCTCTTAACAGCCTGGGATACATTTCATCTGGGCCTGGAGATTTATCCACTTTCAAAGCTGCTAAGCCCCTTAATATTTCCTCTCTCACTATGTTTAACTTGACTAATATTTCACACTCCTCCTCCCTCATTGCAATGTCTGCATCGCCCCTTTCTTTTGTGAAAACAGATGCAAAGTATTCATTATCATACCCACACACAGATTTCCTTTATGGTCTCTAATGGGCCCCACTCTTTCTCTAGTTATTGTCTTGCTCTTAATGTATTTATAAAACATATTTGGATTTTCTCTAATTTTACTTGCCAACATTCTCTCATGCTCTCTCTTTGCTTTCCTGATATATTTTTTAATTGCACCAGTGCACTTTTTATTTCTGCAGGATTGAGTTCTTGGTATCTGTCATAAGCTTCCTTTTTTTCTTTATCTTACCATGTATGGCCCTTGACATCCAGGGGGCTCTAGATTTGTTAGCCCCACCCTTTTTCTTTAAGGGAACATACTTGCTCTGTACCCTCAGGATCTCCTCTTTGAATACTTCCCACTGCTCTGACACTGATTTACCATCAAGTAGCTGTTTCCAGTCCACTTTGGCTAAATCCCATCTCAGCTCAGCTTTACCCCAAATGAGAACTTTTTTTCCTGGTCCACCTTTGTCCTTTTCCATAACTACCCTAAATCTTACTGAATTATGATCACTAGCACCACAGTGCTCTCCTACTGATACCCCTTCCATCTGCCCCTCTTCATTCCAAAACCAAGTCCAGAAACGCTCACTCCCTTGTTGGGCTTATTACAAATTGGCTACAGAAGTTCTCCTGAATGCATTTTAGGAATGTCGCATTCTCTGTACCATTCACACTACTTTTTTCCCAGTTAATATTAGGATAGTTGAAATCCACCACTATCACAGTTCTATAGTTTTTGCACTTCGCAGCAATTTGCCCACATATTTGTTCTTCTATCTCCCTTTGACTGTTTGGGGGACTATAGTACACTCCCAGTAGTGTGATCGCCCTTTTTTGTTCTTCAAATGAGGCCATATGGGTTGAATTGATGACCCCTCTAACATATCATCCCTTCTCACAGGTGCAATTGTTTCTTTAATCAATACTGTGACCCACATCCATTTTTACCCCCTCTCTATCCCGCCTGAAAACTCTGTAACCAGGAATATTGAGCTGCCATACTTGCCCTTCTTTCAGCCATGTCTCAGTAATAGCTATAATATCGTACTCCCAAGTATCTATCTGTGCTCTCAGCTCATCTGCATTATTCACTATACACCTTGCATTGAAGTATGTACCACTTAGTAGTGCCAAACTCCCTTGTTGTCTATTTTCTAGCCCTCTGTCTTCCAAATTCACTTTCTACTTTGCTGCTGCACAATTCCAGCTTTGCTTCTCTCCCCACTGCATCGCCAAGAGCATGCAGAAATCAAGTGCAGGCAGCGGAAAGAGCGTGCAGCAAATCTGTCCCACCCTCCCTTACCCTCAACGACTATCTGTCCCACCTGTGACAGGGACTATGGTTCTCATAGTAGACTGTTCAGCCATCTAAGGACTCATTTTAAGAGTGGAAGCAAGTCTTCCTCAATTCCGAGGGACTGCCGACGATGGTGATGATGATGACTATTCTCCGGTTCCTATCCCCCTGCCAAGCTAGTTTAAACCTCCCCAACAGCACTCTGAAACCTTCCTGCGAGGATACTGGTCCCGGCTCTGTTGAGGTGCCAGCGTAAGAGTTTTAATAGATAGAAAAAACTAATGTTATTACTTATTTTTATATTAAAAACCCTGTCTATGAAGGTAAGTTTATTTTTGACACTATTTAAAAAAAAAATTAATTTCAACAAAGTAAATTATAAAACATTTAATTTAATGCCATTTCTATTAATTATAAAATAGTGAAGTGTTTTTTTAATTTATGTTTGTGTTTTATTTGATTTCAGGGGCATTCTCATTGATCGCAATGGTAGCTCGGTGCTCCCATTACTATGACCGAGAATACTACGTGATCCCAGGATGTGCTTATGCTCCTGGAAGTCATTGGCCTCTGCATTGGGCTATGCACCTAGGCTCGGAGTGCAAGTGTTCGTTCCTCTGGGATCACCAGGTACTTTCATTAAAAAAATTTCAGTCGGAGGTATCCGCCCGTGGGAAGCCTCCGACTGCAATTTGTGGTCCAGTATCCACCCCGTCTACTACCAGCATACTATGGCTGCAATATGTAAAATCTAGAGGATACACCGCAGCAACTCATGAAGGTCCCTTTGACAACATCTCTCTCCTCTGTAACTTCTTCCCAGCAAGGAGGTCACAAGCAGCAATGATATGTAAATACCATCACTTCCAAGTCACATATGATCCTGACTTGGACATACATCGCCATTCCTATATTGTTGCTGGGTCAAAATCCTGGAATTGCCTACCTATCATTGTGAAACTTCAACATGACAGTTCACACACTAATGCCCTATATATAAGACAACTACTCTTCAGGAAACCAGGGAGGGGCAATAAATATGGGCTTGCCAGTGATGCACACATTCTAATACCAAATATAATTCATTTCATATTTAGAAAAGAAGGAAAAGAGAGCAATGCAAACAGTTCAGTTTGGACGTACACTTTATGGGCTCAATTTTCCCCAAAGCATTTTTTTGGCGTAATTAAAGAGTTACTCCTGATTTATTTGGGGCCCAAGTATGGCAAAAAAAAAGTGTTGTAAGTTTCTCCGTCGGATCTCTTCATTTTGGCATGGCCTAATCCGAGGGGGGTGGAGCCTTGATCGGCACCAAAAAGATCGGGTTGCCATGGTAACCAGGGATACAATGCGAGCTGAGGCTGCAAAGTGAAGCAAACAGCCACCTCGCAACACATTAAAAGAATTGAAAAACACATAGCACCACCTTACCTCCAACCCTGCCTGAAGGCTGTCCGGTCCGATCCCAGTCTCGGTCGCCAGTTCGGGTCTCTCTCTCTCTCTGTCTCTCTCTCT
The DNA here is from genome assembly GCF_044704955.1 of Pristiophorus japonicus. Classification (NCBI taxonomy): domain Eukaryota; kingdom Metazoa; phylum Chordata; class Chondrichthyes; family Pristiophoridae; genus Pristiophorus; species Pristiophorus japonicus. Next base: position 122,798,244 of record NC_091978.1, on the reverse strand, counting down.
CTCTCGTACTGTGTGTGTGAACCGGGCATTGAGAATGGAACCGGACAGCCTTCCTGTGTGTGTGAACCTGGGACCGAGAATGGGACCGGACAGCCTTCAGGCAGGGTTGGAGGTAAGTTGCTGCTATGTGTTTTTCAATTCTTTCAGTGTATCCGGGCATCTGCTGTGCCGATTTCCTTAACTCGAGGGAAGGTTTTTCAGGACAGGCCACATACGCTGGCCTAATCAGAACTGGAGTAACTCTCAACTGGCCAAACTTCCCTAAATGGCCAGAAGTGGCGTAGGTGGCTGGTTACGCCCCCTTTGGCTAAAATAAAACTGACTTAAAAAATTTGTAATTAACTGAGTTACACTGGTGCAAATTGATTGGGAAAACTGGGGATTTTTAAGTTCGGCCAGAAAAAGCAGCCTGCTCCAAAAAAAATGGCTCAAATACTGTGGAAAATTGAGCCCTTTAAGTAAGCAGGTAAATTGCACTGTGCCTTTGGTGTTAATGATATTTTTTACCAGGTACCCAGAGACATTGAAGGATACATCATAGCAGGAAGTGAACTTATTTTTAGTTAATAGCTTTTAACTGCTCTATGTTTTTATTTCACATCCCTCAACTATTTTAAGTCCTGTAGTTTGCTGAAACTGAATGAAATGGAACAACAGCGGCTACAGGCTTATTAGCACTCATGACAAAGGAGTCCCAAGATACTTCATCGAATCAGATTTAATCGCATCAGGCTGGCAGGCATTGATAGCGCTCATTAACTGAAGTTACAGTGAAGACTTCTTTATTGACTATGAAGTCCAAGAGTTCCATGGAGATCTGTTTGCAATCACAAACAGAAAATGTCTATTAACACAAACCATTCACAGTCCCTTCTCTTCTACAAAGCGTATTAGTAATTGTAGGTAATAAAATGTATAGGCCCGAGTTACTGGTTAAGTAAGTCAAGTAACATGTTTGACCTTTGCAGGCAAAAACATTTCCTAAACAGTAGGATAGCGAAACATCTAATGGGCTCCATAGCTCGAGTCCTTAAACCCACTGAAATACTACCGATTCCAGTTTTTGTCAAACTGTATAATTAAGAGCATATACCTAATATCCTTTTAATCAGTCAGTATTTATAAATGTTATCAAATATCATGTTTTCTTCTGAAAAAAATCAATTTTCATTTCGAAAAAAATGTTGGAATTGACCAATGACTTTGACCTGAATCTCCTGCAGTTTGACATAGTATAGTTGTCGATTGCTTAGAAGCCAAACAGATGATGAACAATTTCAAAACATGCTTTTGAAATTTGCCAGGAGGAATTATCTATAAAAGTACCCAGAGGGTTACAGAAAATGTAGACGTCATAATGACAAATTTTTAGAGAGCAAATGTGGTCAAGGTTTTCCACCCGATTTACATTGATTTGAGTGGTACTAGGTGGGTGCCTATGACAAATTGGCTGGGGCCAGTTTCTTGCACCTCCAGTGATCTTCTCATTTCACTTCCACCAGATGCAACCCCCAACCCCCATAAGTATTCAAATAAGGCAGTAAAGACCAATATGTCGAGGAACCAACTAGGGGGGAGGCCATCTTAGACTGGGTGTTGTGTAATGAGAGAGGATTAATTAGCAATCTCATTGTGCAAGGCCCCTTGGGGAAGAGTGACCATAATATGGTGGAATTCTACATTAGGATGGAGAATGAAACAGTTAATTCAGAGACCATGGTCCAGAACTTAAAGAAGGGTAACTTTGAAGGTATGAGGCGTGAATTGGCTAGGATAGATTGGCGAATGACACTTAAGGGGTTGACAGTGGATGGGCAATGGCAGACATTTAGAGACTGCATGGATGAACTACAACAATTGTATATCCCTGTCTGGTGTAAAAATAAAAAAGGGAAGGTGGCTCAACCGTGGCTATCAAGGGAAATCAGGGATAGTATTAAAGCCAACGAAGTGGCGTACAAATTGGCCAGAAATAGCAGCGAACCCGGGGACTGGGAGAAATTTAGAACTCAGCAGAGGAGAACAAAGGGTTTGATTGGGGCAGGGAAAATAGAGTACAAGAGGAAGCTTGCAGGGAACATTAAAATGGACTGTAAAAGCTCCTATAGATATGTAAAGAGAAAAAGGTTAGTAAAGACACACGTAGGTCCCCTGCAGTCAGAATCAGGGGAAGTCATAACGGGGAACAAAGAAATGGCAGACCAATTGAACAAGTGCTTTGGTTCGGTATTTACTAAGGAGGACACAAACAACCTTCCGAATATAAAAGGGGTCAGAGGGTCTAGTAAGAAGGAAGAACTGAGAGAAATCCTTATTAGTCGGGAAATTGTGTTGGGGAAATTGATGGGATTGAAGGCCGATAAACCCCCAGGACCTGATGGACTGCATCCCAGAGTACTTAAGGAGGTGGCCTTGGAAATAGCGGATGCATTGACAGTCATTTTCCAACATTCCATTGACTCTGGATCAGTTCCTATGGAGTGGCGGGTGGCCAATGTAAACCCACTTTTAAAAAAAGGAGGGAGAGAAAACAGGGAATTATAGACCGGTCAGCCTGACATCGGTAGTGGATAAAATGATGGAATCAATTATTAAGGATATCATAGCAGGGCATTTGGAAAGAGGTGACATGATAGGTCCAAGTCAGCATGGATTTCTGAAAGGGAAATCATGATTGACAAATCTTCTGGAATTTTTTGAGGATGTTTCCAGTAGAGTGGACAAGGCAGAACCAGTTGATGTGGTGTATTTGGACTTTCAGAAGACTTTCGACAAGGTCCCACACAAGAGATTAATGTGCAAAGTTAAAGCACATGGGATTGGGGGTAGTGTGCTGACGTGGATTGAGAACTGGTTGTCAGACAGGAAGCAAAGAGTAGGAGTAAATGGGTACCTTTCAGAATGGCAGGCAGTGACCAGTGGGGTACCGCAAGGTTCTCTGCTGGGGCCCCAGCTGTTTACATTGTACATTAATGATTTAGACGAGGGGATTAAATGCAGTATCTCCAAATTTGCGGATGACACTAAGTTGGGTGGCAGTGTGAGCTGCGAGGATGATACTATGAGGTTAGGTGAGTGGGCAAATGCATGGCAGATGAAGTATAATGTGGATAAATGTGAGGTTATCCACTTTGGTGGTAAAAACAGAGAGACAGACTATTATCTGAATGGTGACAGATTAGGAAAAGGGGAGGTGCAACGAGACCTGGGTGTCATGGTACATCAGTCATTGAAGGTTGGCATGCAGGTACAGCAGGCGGTTAAAAAAGCAAATGGTATGTTGGCCTTCATAGCGAGGGGATTGGAGTACAGGAGCAGGGAGGTGTTACTACAGTTGTACAGGGCCTTGGTGAGGCCACACCTGGAGTATTGTGTACAGTTTTGGTCTCCTAACTTGAGGAAGGACATTCTTGCTATTGAGGGAGTGCAGCGAAGGTTCACCAGACTGATTCCCAGGATGGCGAGACTGACATATTCAGAAAGATTGGATCAACTGGGCTTGTATTCACTGGAGTTCAGAAGAATGAGAGGGGATCTCATAGAAACGTTTAAAATTCTGACAGGTTTAGCCAGGTTAGATGCAGGAAGAATGTTCCCAATGTTGGGGAAGCCCAGAACCAGGGGTCACAGTCTAAGGATAAGGGGTAAGCCATTTAGGACCGAGATGAGGAGAAACTTCTTCACCCAGAGAGTGGTGAACCTGTGGAATTCTCTACCACAGAAAGTTGTTGAGGCCAATTCACTAAATATATTCAAAAAGGAGTTCGATGTAGTCCTTACTACTGGGGGGATCAAGGGGTATGGCGAGAAAGCAGGAATGGGGTACTGAAGTTGCATGTTCAGTAATGAACTCATTAATGGCGGTGCAGGCTAGAAGGGCTGAATGGCCTACTCCTGCACCTATTTTCTATGTTTCTATGTTTCTATATCATGTGGTTCATTTTCCATCACATGTTGGACACCAGTCACGCCAGCATTTTACTGCAATTCAGTGTTCTGAGAGGCAGTGGAGGGGATTTAAACTTTAAATGGCCCACCCCAGAAACTGTAAGTGATCATATGGTGATCAATGTCCTCTCCCTCAACACCATTTGCAAATATATGGAGGTGTTCACTGCCTGGTTGGCAGTTGGACTTTTGATCTGCTGCAGACTCCCGAGTCCTGCAGCAGAAATGATATTCCAACTCCCACCCCCACACCCACCATGTTGGGCTCCCCAGCACGGGTGAAAAAGCTGCTGGGAGCTTGCAAAAAAAAAAATGAATATAATGCTGACCCTGGAAAGTTTGCTGAGGGTCATTCGAGCGAGCAGAATTATGCTCTGCCGCATTTTCAGCAGCATCACCACTGGACCAAACAAATTCGGCTGATATTACTACCGGATGATCATGAACATGATGGCACTAATGAGTAGTTGTAACAACATTTTAAAAAGTACGAAAAAAGCGCCTTGGTTCATCAAGCCTGCACTTTCCACAGTACACTGTATGTCAAACGCAGCTATTACTCAGAGTTAAAAATTCTTTCTTTATGGGTTGCGATAATTCCAAACATTCCTCAAATTCAGATTAGCAAAAGATGAAATTAAATTTAGAAAGAGAACATAAGAACATAAGAAATAGGAGCTGGACTAGGCCATACAGCCCCTCGAGCCTGCTCCACCATTTCATACGAACATGGCTGATCCGATCATGGACTCAGCTCCCCATAACCCCTTAATCCCTTATCGGTTAAGAAACTGTCTATCTCTATTAAATTTATTCAATGTCCTGGCTTCCACAGCTCTCTGAGGCAGCAAATTCTACAGATTTACAACCCTCTGAGAGAAGAAATTCCTCCTCTTCTCAGTTTTAAATGGGCGGCCCCTTATTCTAATATTATGCCCCCTAGTTCTAGTCTCCCCCATCAGTGGAAACATTCTCTCTGCATCCACCTTGTCAAGCCCCCTCATAATCTTATACGTTTTGATAAGATCACCTCTCATTCTTCTGAATTCCAATGAGTAGAGGCCCAACCTACTCAACCTTTCCTCTTAAGTCAACCCCCTCATCCCCGGAATCAACCCAGTGAACCTTCTCTGAACTGCCTCCAAAGCAAGTATATTCTTTCGTAAATATGGAAACCAAATCTGTTCGCAGTATTCCAGGTGTGGCCTCGCCAATACCCTGTATAACTGTAGCAAGACTTCCCTGCTTTTATACTCCATCACTATTACAATAAAGGCCAAGATTCCGTTGGCCTTCCTGATCACTTGCTGTACCTGCATACGAACCTTTTGTGTTTCATGCACAAGTACCTCCAGGTCCTGCTGTACTGCAGCACTTTGCAATGTCTCTCCATTTAAATAATAACTTGCTCTTTGGTTTTTTTCTGCCAAAGTGCATGACCTCACACTTTCCAACGTTATACTCCATCTGCCAAATTTTGCCCATTCACTTAGCCTGTCTATGTCCTTTTGCAGATTTTTTGTGTCTTCCTCACACATTGCTTTTCCTCCCATCTTTGTATCATCAGCAAACTTGGCTACGTTACAATCGGTCCCTTCTTCCAAGTCATTAATATAGATTGTAAATAGTTGGGGTCCCAGCACTGATCCCTGCAGCACCCCATTAGTTACTGATTGCTAACCTGAGAATGAACCATTTATCCCGACTCTCTAGTTAGCCAATCCTCTGTCCATGCTAATACATTACCCCCAACCCCGTGAACTTTTATCTTGTGCAGTAACCTTTTATGTGGCACCTTGTCAAATGCCTTCTGGATGCCCAAATACACTACATCCACTGGTTCCCCTTTATTCACCCTGTTCATTACATCCTTAAAGAATTCCAGCAAATCTGTCAAACATGACTTCCCCTTAAATCCATGCTGACTCTGCCTGACCGAATTATGCTTTTCCAAATGTCCTGCTACTGCTTCTTTAATAATGGACTCCAACATTTTCCCAATCACAGATGACATTGAAAAAAGAATACTGGATACACATCCCAAATTAACTTCAAGATTTGATTTTACTAAATAAATCTAAACTTTCACGATTTACCCCTCAAAACTTTCATAATTTTGAAAAACCTCTGTTACATCTCCCTTTAAGCTTTTGGGTTCCAGTTCCAATAAATGTCCGGTCTCTTCACAACAGGGATGCTACAATTGGCTTCAGCATTCCTGGGCTAGGAAGAATGAAAATCAACCACGATTCCCATTCTTTATGGCTACACATTAGCTCCTGGTGGAAACTGCATGTTAGTGGACATTGTTGGAGAACAGGATTGGGTTGATTGAGTACAGGATTGGGCTTGCAGGAGGGTAAATCACCTGCCAATATCAATTGTCCAGAGTTAAGTATGGAGAATGGCCATTTGGGTGAGGTACTGAAAGATTACCAGCCTTAGCAGAACTGTATTCCAGCAACATGTCACTGCCTTCAGTAGGAGAGGGGAGAACATCAAAACATTAAAAAAAACACGATTTATTTAAAAATTTGGTTCAATAATTGCTAGAAATTATTGGCTCCCTAGATTGATTGACCAGTTTCTGGGCCGTAATGCTACATTTTTGGGAATCAAAGTTTCTGTCTATCTTGCACACACATTCATAAGGGGTGCACACAATTACCATTTATTTCTCTTTGGACTAAAGTTAGGCTGTTTTTCTGCTCCCATGCTACTTGGAGTACACTTTTATTTATTAATTCCTGGGATGGGGCTTCGCTTGCTATGCCAACATTTATAGCACATTCCTAATTGCCCTTGAGATGGTGGTGGTGAGCCGCCACCTTGAACCGCTGCAGTGTGGTTAGGGAGAGAGTTCCAGGATTTTGATCCAGAGATGATGAAGGAACAACGATATCATTCCAAGTCAGAATGGTGTGTGACTTGGAGGTAATGGTGCTCCCATGCGCCTGCTGCCTTTGTCCCTCTTGGTGGTAGAGATCATTGGTTTGGAAGGTGCTGTCGAAGAAGCCTTGGCAAGTTGCTGCAGTGTACCTTGTCGATGGTACACACTGCAGCCAGAGTGCACTGGTGGTGGTGGAAGTGAATGTTTAAGGTGGTGGATAGGGGGTCAATCAAGCGGGCTGCTTTGTCCTGGATGGTGTCCAGCTTCTTGGGTGTTGTTGGAGCTGCACTCCTCCAAGCAAGTGGAGAGTATTCCATCACACTCCAGACTTGTGCCTTGTAGATGGTGGAAAGGCTTTGGAGAGTCAAAAGATGAGACACTTGCTGCAGAATACCCAGTCTCTGACCTGCTCTTGTAGCCACAGTATTTATGTGCATCCAGGAGGGTGCTGAGCACCTTGAGTCTCGTCATCAAGAGCATGCAGAAATCAAGTACAGGCAGTGGAAGGAGCGTGCAGCAAACCAGTCTCACACATCCTTTCCTTCAACGACTGTCTGTCCCACCTGTGACAGAGACTGTAATTCCCATATTGGACTGTTCAGTCACCTAAGAACTCATTTTTAGAGTGGAAGCAAGTCTTCCTCGATTTCGAGGGACTGCCTATGATGATGATTTAGGTGACTGGACCAGTTAACTTTCTGGTCAATGGTGGCCTCCAGGATGTTGATGGTGGGGGATTCGGTGATGGTAATGCTGTTGAATGTCATGGGGCAATGATTAGACACTCTCTTGTTGGAGATAGTCATTGCCTGGCACTTGTGTGGTGCAAAGGTTACTTGCCATTTATCAGCCCAATCCTGAATGTCATCCAGATCTTGCTAAATGCGGGCATGACTGCTTCATTATCTGAGAAGTTGCGAATGGAACTGAACACTGCAATCATCACCGAATATCCCCACTTCTGACCTTATGATGGAGGGAAGGTCATTGACGAAGCAGCTGAAGCTGGTTGGGCCTAGGACACTGCCCTGAAGAACTTCTGTAGCAATGTCCTGGGGCTGTGATGATTGACCTCCAACAACCACAATCCTTTTTTTGTCTCATAATACTCCTGTGAAGTGCCTTGAGATGTTTCACCATGTTAAAGGCTAAATACAAGTTTTTGTTGTTGTGCTGGGTATGACTCCAGCTTGTAGAGAGTTTTCGCCCTGATTCTCAGCGACTTCAATTTTACTAGGGCACCTTGATGCCACACTCGGTCAAATGTTGCCTTGATGTCAAGGGCAGTCACTCTCATTTCACTTTTGGAATTCAGCTCTTTTGTCCACATTGGGACCAAAGCTGTAATGAGGTCTGCAGCTAAGTGGTCCTGGCTTGATGAAGCACAATCAGAAAGAAATTAAACAATTCCAGCCTCACAAGATATCTAACAGAACAGATTAGAATCATATCTGTTTCAAAGGTTACATTAGTCTTTATTAAATGTGTGTAGATAAACAATCTGATCGCAACATACACCTATGATTTTCTAATCCAAATTTTTGTTCTAAAGTTACATTGTTTCCCTCACAGGCACAGACTTGGGAGTCATATTGTGGAAAAACATTGAGAAATTACAGGATGTGATACTGATCCGGTACAGATCATTGTTTCATCTTTGTTAGGAGTATTATCTGTAATTCCATTATGCTACAGCAAGGAAAGCATATGGCACTGAATGAGATTCAGTAAATGGCTGTCTGATGCATGCCTTGAACTATAAGACCCCATGCCCGAGCCCTGACCTCCTCTTTCTCCAGTTTCTCTCTGATCTCCTCTCATGATTTGTCAAGCTCACCCTGTCCACGAGACCGACTTCGTGCTCCCTTGACCCTATTCCCACCACACTGCTGACCACCCAACTTCCTTCTCTGGTTCTCATGTCAGCTGATATTGTTAACGGTTCTCTCTCCTCAGGTTCTGTCCCCCCTCTGTCAAATCTGCTGTTTTCATAGCTCTCTGTAAAAAAACATGCAAACTACCGCCCCATCTCCAATCTCCCTTTCTTCCCAAAGTCCTTGAATGTGTTCTCGCCTCCCAAATCTGTACCATCTTTCCCACAATTCCATGCTTGAACCTTTTCAATTCAGTTTCCGCGCCTGCCACAGTTCCGAAACGGCTCTCATCAAGATCACAAATGACATCCTTTGTGACTGTGACAAAGGCAAACTATCCCCCCTTGTCTTTCTTGACTTGTCCGCAGTCTTTGACATGGTTGACCACTCTATCCTTCTCCAATGCCTCTCACTGTCATCCAGCTGGGTGGGACTGCACTCGCTTGGTTCCATTCTTATCTGTCTAATCGTAGCCAGAAAATCACCTGCAATGGCTTCTCTTCCCACACCTGCATGGTTACCTCTGGTGTCCCTGAAGGATCTACCCTTGGTCTCCTCCTATTTCTCATCTACATGTTCCCCTTGGCGATATCATCTGAAAACACAGCGTCAGTTTCCACACATATGCTGATGACACCCAGCTCTACCTCACTACCACTTTTCTCGATCCCCTCCTCAGACTGCTTGTCTGACATCCAGTTCTGGAGGAGCAGAAATTTTCCCTAATTAAATATTGGGCAGACCAAAGCCATTGTTTTCAGTCCCCGCCACAATCTCCATTCCGTAGTCACTGGCTCCAACCTCTCCCCAACTTCTGTCTGAGGCTGAACCAGACTGTGCGCAACCTTAGTGTCATATTTGACCCTGAAATGAGTTTTCGACCACATATCCGGACCATAACTAAGTCCGCCTATTTCCACCTCCGTAGCATCACCCATCTCCACCCTTGCCTCAGCTCATCCACTGCTGAAGCCCTCATCCATGCCTTCATTATCTCTAAACTTGACTATCCCAACGCACTCGTTGCTGGCCTCCCACATTCTACCCTACGTAAACTAGAGGTGATCCAAAACTCAGCTGCCTGTGTCCTAACTCGCACCAAGTCCCGCTCACCCATCACCCCTGTACTCACTGACCTATAATAGCTCCCAATTAAGCAATGCCTCGATTTAAAAATTCTCATCCTTCTTTTCAAATCCTTCCATGGCCTCGCCACTCCCAATCTCTGTAATCCCTTCCAGCCCCACAACTCCGAGATGTCTGAGCTCCTCTAATTCAGCTCTCTTGAGCATCCTTGATTATAATTGCTCAACCATTGGTGGCCGTGCCTTCTGTTGCCTAGGTCCTAAGCTCTAGAACCCCTCCGCCTCTCTACTTCTCTTTCCTCCTTCAAGACGCTCCATAAAACCTACCTCTTTGACCAAGCTTTTGGTCACCTACCCTAATTTCTTGTTATGTGGATCGGTGTCAAATTTGTATCTCATAATACTCCTGAGTAACTTGGGATGTTAAAGGCGCTTTATAAATACAAGTTGTTGTTGTTGTTTACACTGGAGAAGAATGAGAGGAGCTCTTAAGAATTTCAAGGTTTCTTCAGGATATTGAGAGGAAGGACCTCAAGAATCCATTTATATGGTCCTGAGAATGACAATTGTTAAGTTCAGAATAATTCCACGTGATTGTGTTGTAAGCTTAAACCATTGTGACCTTGGTCTCTTTAATATAACTCCAAAGTGAGGCAGCAGCATGGTGGACTGCCTTTTATACCCGCTTGTTCCAGGGTGCACAGGTGACCCAGAGGTCTCCCAGAGGTGTGCCCCCTAGTGGCAAGTCTTACACATAGGTGAGGTTCACATACATAACATCACTTCCCCCTAAAGTCTTAAGTACAGGTTATTTACAGGTTGAGGCTATCTGCGTTCCCGGGTCGATCGCCTGAGTTGAAGTCCTGGCATGGATGAGTTGGTTGGATCATTGCTGCACGGCTGGTCTGATCGGGCTGTTGGGCATGGTGGGTTCATCCTCATGGTTGACAGCGAGATCAATTGCTGGTTGGGTGTGTGTTGGTGGATCATAGATGGCAAAGTCTTCTTCAAACTTTTCTTGGTTGTCAGTGAATCGTAGTTTGGTCTGATCCAAGTGCTTTCTGCACGTTTGCCCATTCAACAATTTCACAACAAACACTCTATTCCCCTCCTTGGCTAAGACAGTGCCAGCAACCCACTTGGGACCGTGACCGTAATTTAAAACAAACACCGGATCATTGACTTCAATGTCGCATGAGGCCGCCACGCGGCCGTGGTACACGTTATGCCGGTGCTGCCAGGTGGACTAAGGTTTTGAGTGCTCTCTTCATTAACAATTCTGCAGGGGGAACCCCGGTAAGCGATTAGGGTCGCGTGCGGTAGGTGAGCAGAATCCGAGATAACCGGGTCTGCAGGGAGCCATCCGTCACTAAGTAAACTGTAACATTGTTATTACCAATTTAAGGGTATCTAAGGGTTAAGGCATGGCAGGAGAGCTCGGTCACGTGATATGCTCCTCCTGTGCCATGTGGGAACTCAGGGACGCTTCCGGTGTTTCTGACGACTACGTGTGTAAGAAGTGTATCCGCCTCCATCTCCTGATGGACCGCGTTGCGGAATTGGAGCTGAGGGTGGATTCACTCTGGAGCATCCACAATGCTGAGAATGACATAAGTGGCACGTGTAGTGAGTTGGTCTTACCGCATGAGAAGGATCCACAGCCAGCTAGGGAATGGAAGACCAGCAGGAAGAGTAGTACAAAGAAGGTAGTGCAGGGATCCCATCTGGTCATCCCCCTGCAAAACAGATACACTGTTTTGAGTGCTGTTGAGGGAGATGACTCATTAGGGGAGAGCAACAGCAGCCAAGTTCGTGGCACCGTGGCTGGCTCTGTTGTACAGGAGGGCATAAAAAAGTGTGGGAGAGTGATAGTGATAGGGGATTCAATCATAAGGGGAAGAGATAGGCGTTTCTGCGGCTGCAATCGAGACTCCAGGATGGTATGTTGCCTCCCTGGTGCAAGGGTCAAAGATGTCTCCGAGCGAGTGCAGGTCATTCTGAAAAGGGAGGGAGAACAGCCAGTTGTCGTGGTGCACATTGGTACCAACGACATAGGTAAAAAAAAGGGATAAGGTCCTACGAGATGAATTTAAGGAGCTAGGAGTTAAATTAAAAAGTAGGACCTCAAAAGTAGTAATCTCGGGATTGCTACCAGTGCCACGTGCTAGTCAGAGTAGGAATCGCAGGATAGCACAGATGAATATGTGGCTTGAGCAGTGGTGCAGCAGGGAGGGATTCAAATTCGTGGGGCATTGGAACAAGTTCTGGGGGAGGTGGGACCAGTACAAACCGGACGGTCTGCACTTGGGCAGGAACGGAACCAACGTCCTAGGGGAGTGTTTGCTAGTGCTGTTGGTGAGGAGTTAAACTAATATGGCAGGGGGATGGGAACCAATACAGGGAGACAGAGGGAAACAAAAACGAGACAAAAACAAAAGACAGAAAAGAGATGAGTAAAAGTGGAGGACAGAGAAACCAAAGGCAAGAAACAAAAAGGGCCACTGAATATAAAAGGGCTGCAGGAGGGGTAAAAACTAAAAATCATGGTTTAAAAATGAGGATGAAAACACTCTACCTAAATGCATGCAGCATTAGAAATAAGGTAAATGAGTTGACGGCACAAATCATTACAAATAGGTATGATTTGGTGGCCATTACAGAAACATGGTTGCAAGGTGGCCAAGACTGGGAATTAAACATACAGGGGTATCTGACGATTCAGAAAGATAGGCAAGAAGGGAAAGGAGGAGGGGTAGCTCTGTTAATAAAGGATGATATCAGGGCAGTTGTGAGGGATGATATTGGCTCCAATGAACAAAACATTGAATCATTGTGGGTGGAGATTAGAGATAGTAAGGGGAAAAAGTCACTGGTGGGCGTAGTTTATAGGCCCCCAAATAATAACTTCATGGTGGGGCGGGCAATAATCAAGGGAATAATGGAGGCATGTGAAAAAGGAATGGCAGTAGTTATGGGGGATTTTAACCTACATATCGATTGGTCAAATCAAATCGCAGGGGGTAGCCTGGAGGAGGAATTCATAGAATGCATACGGGATTGTTTCTTAGAACAGTATGTAACAGAGCCTACAAGGGAGCAAGCCATTTTGGATCTGGTCCTGTGTAACGAGACAGGAAAAATAAACGATCTCCTCGTAAAAGATCCTCTCGGAATGAGTGATCACAATATGGTTGAATTTGTAATACAGATTGAGGATGAGGAAGTTGTGTCAGAAACGAGAGTACTATGCTTAAACAAAGGGGACTACAGTGGGATGAGGGCAGAGTTGGCTAAAGTAGACTCGAAACAAGGACTAAACGGTGGCACAATTGAGGAACAGTGGAGGACTTTTAAGGAGCTCTTTCATAATGCGCAACAAAAATATATTCCAGTGAAAAAGAAGGGCGGCAAGAGAAGAGATAACCAGCCGTGGATAACCAAGGAAATAAAGGAAAGTATCAAATCAAAGACCAATGCGTATAAGGTGGCCAAAGTTAGTGGGAAACTAGAGGATTGGGAAAATTTTAAGCAACAGCAAAGAATGACTAAAAAAGCAATAAAGAAAGGGAAGATAGATTACGAAGGTAAACTTGCGCAAAACATAAAAACAGATAGTAAAAGCTTTTACAGATATATAAAAGGAAAAGAGTGACTAAAGTAAATGTTGGTCCCTTAGAAGATGAAAAGGGGGATTTAATAATGGGAAATGTGGAAATGGCTGAGACCTTAAACAATTATTTTGCTTCCGTCTTCACAGTGGAAGACACAAAAACCATGTCAAAAATTGCTGGTCATAGGAATGTGGGAAGGGAGGACCTTGAGATGATCACTATCACTAGGGAGGTAGTGCTGGACAGACTAATGGGATTGAAGGTAGACAAGTCCCCTGGTCCTGATGAAATGCATCCCAGGGTATTAAAAGAGATGGCGGAAGTTATAGCAGATGCATTTGTTATAATCTACCAAAATTCTCTGGACTCTGGGGAGGTACCAGCAGATTGGAGAGCAGCTAATGTAACGCCTCTGTTTAAAAAAGGGGGCAGGCAAAAGGCAGGTAACTATAGGCCGGTTAGTTTAACATCTGTAGTGGGGAAAATGCTTGAAACTATCATTAAGGAAGAAATAGCGGGACATCTGGATAGGAATAGTGCAATCAAGCAGACGCAGCATGGATTCATGAAAGGGAAATCATGTTTAACTAACTTACTGGAATTCTTTGAGGATATAACGAGCATGGTGGATAGAGGTGTACCGATGGATGTGGTGTATTTAGATTTCCAAAAGGCATTCGATAAGGTGCCACACAAAAGGTTACTGCAGAAGATAAAGGTACGCGGAGTCAGAGGAAATGTATTAGGATGGATAGAGAATTGGCTGGCGAACAGAAAGCAGAGAGTCGGGATAAATGGGTCCTTTTCCGGTTGGAAATCAGTGGTTAGTGGTGTGCCACAGGGATCAGTACTGGGACCACAACTGTTTACAATATACATAGATGACCTAGAAGAGGGGACAGAGTGTAGTGCAACAAAATTTGCAGATGACACTAAGATTAGTGGGAAAGCGGGTTGTGTAGAGGACTCAGAGAGGCTGCAAGGAGATTTGGATAGGTTAAGCGAATGGGCTAAGGTTTGGCAGATGGAATACAATGTCGGAAAGTGTGAGATCATCCACCTTGGGAAAAAAAACAGTAAAAGGGAATATCATTTGAATGGGGAGAAATTACAACATGCTGTGGTGCAGAGGGACCTGGGGGTCCTTGTGCATGAAACTCTTTTGAGTTAAACTGCAAAAACATAAAACATGTATCCGTGCCACCCGACCTGGATGACACACACAAGACATTTACAAGGCCCCTTTTTTATTTATTTTTTTTTTTTTATTTATTTTTTTTTTTTTTTGTGGTTTTTTTTTTTTTTGGGGCACTAAAATCAAATTTTTCCTTTTTCCAGTGCCCCCTATAAAAGGAGAGGGGGACACTAAAGGCACCGGCAATTAAACCAAATTAAACTTTAAAACGTAAAATCAAATTAAAATTTGGTTGCCGGGCGTGATGATGCACTCCAGTCCCTCCGGTGCCCACCTCTCGCGGAAGGCCGCGAGCGTACCGGTGGACACCGCGTGCTCCATCTCCAAGGACACCCTGGACCGGATGTAAGAGCGGAAGAGAGGCAGGCAGTCAGGTTGAACGACCCCCTCGACCGCCCGCTGCCTGGACCGGCTGATGGCACCCTTGGCCGTGCCCAGGAGCAGTCCTACGAGGAGGCCCTCGGACCTACCCGCTCCCCTCCGCTCAGGGTGCCCAAAGATCAGGAGTGTGGGACTGAAGTGCAGCCAGAATTTCAGGAGCAGCCCCTTCAAATAATGGAACAGGGGCTGCAACCTCGTACACTCAATAAAAACATGGAACACGGACTCCTCCAGACCGCAGAAATTTCCTTGTGCATGAATCCCAAAAGGTTAGTTTGCAGGTGCAGCAGGTAATCAGGAAGGCAAATGGAATGTTGGCCTTCATTGCGAAAGGGATGGAGTAGAAAAGCAGGGAGGTGTTGTTGCAACTGTATAAGGTATTGGTAAGGCCGCACCTGGAGTACTGCATGCAGTTTTAGTCACCTTACTTAAGGAAGGATATACTAGCTTTGGAAGGGGTACAGAGACGATTCACTAGGCTGATTCGAGAAATGAGGGGGTTACCTTATGATGATAGATTGAGTAGACTGGGTCTTTACTCCTTGGAGTTCAGAAGGATGAGGGGTGATCTTATAGAAACATTTAAAATCATGAAAGGGATCGACAAGATAGAGGCAGAGAGGTTGTTTCCATTGGTGGGAGGAGACTAGAACTAGGGGGCACAGCCTCAAAATACGGAGGAGCCAATTTAAAACCGAGTTGAGAAAGAATTTCTTCTCCCAGAGGGTTGTGAATCTGTGGAATTCTCTGCCCAAGGAAGCAGTTGAGGCTGGCTCATTGAATGTTTTCAAGTCAAAGATAGATAGATTTTTAAGCAATAAGGGAATTAAGGGTTACGGGGAGAGGGCGGGTAAGTGGAGCTGAGTCCACGACCAGATCAGCCATGATCTTATTGAATGGCGGAGCAGGCTCGAGGGGCTAGATGGCCTACTCCTGTTCCTAATTATTATGTTCTTATGTTCTTATGTCACGTGTTTCAAGCTCTGCTTGACGGTTTGGACTGCCCGTTCCCCTTGACCGTTGGATGTGGGCTTAAATGACGCAGACTTGACATGCTCAATGCCATTGCAGGTCATGAACTCGTTGAATTCCGAGTTGGTGAAGCATGGTCCATTGTCACTAACAAGGACATCGGGCAAAACAATGGGGCGAACATGGCCCTGAGGCTTTCAATGGTGGTCAGTGGACGTACATGATGACATTATTATACATTCAATCCATTTCGAGTAAGCGTCCACTGCTGCTAAAAACATCTTCCCTAGAACAGGTCAGCAAAATCTACGTGGACCCTGGACCACGGTTTGGAGGGCCATGACCACAGGCTCAGTGGGGTCTCCGTGGGTGCGTTGCTCAACTGTGAGCAAGTGTTGTATTAGTGTACGCATGACTCCAATTTGGTATCGATGCCGGGCCACTAAACGTGTGACCTGGCGATAATCTTCATCAGGACTATGCCTGAGTGGGTACTGTATAGGTCGCGTATAAACATTTCTGTGTCTTTTTTGGGCAAAATCACACGATTTCCCCATAGGAGACATAGAAACATAGAAACATAGAACAATCCAATTGGATGGACAATTCGTCCTTGCGTCGGTGAACCGTCTTAATTTCATCTTGTATTTCCCTGGGAACCGCCGACCAGCTCCCATTGAGGATGATGCAGCTTTTAACAAGTGATAGCACCGTGTCCTGGCTAGTCCAGGTCCTGATCTGGCGAGCCGTGACGGGTGACCCCTTGCTCTCAAAAGCATCCATTATCAGAAGCAAGTCTGCGGATTGCGCCATTTCCACCCCGATGGTGGGCAATGGCAGCCAACTGAGGGCATCAGCGCAGTTCTCAGTGCCTGATCTGTGGCGATTTACATTGTCATACGCAGACAATGTTAGTGCCCATCTTTAGATGCGGGACGAAGCATTGGTATTGATACCTTTGCTTTCTAAAACCAGTGAAGTAAGCAGTTTGTGGTCGGTTTCGAGCTCGAACCGGAGACCAAATAGATATTGGTGCATTTTCTTAAACCCGTATACACATGCCAACGCTTCTTTCTCAACCATACTGTAGGCTCTTTCAGCCTTGGATAAACTTCTGGATGCATATGCAACCGGTTGCAGTTTGCCTGACATATTTGCTTGCTGTAACACACAACCGACCTTGTACGACGACGCATCACATGCTAGTACTAAACGTTTACATGGGTCATACAATACAAGTAGCTTGTTAGAGCATAGCATGTTTCTGGCCTTGTTAAAGGCTGCCTCTTGAGGTTTACCCCAAAGCCAGTCGTCACCCTTGCGTTGCAATAAATACAAGGGTTCCAGCAAAGTGCTCAATCCCAGTAGAAAGTTACCAAATAGTTGAAGAGTCCCAGGAACGAACGCAGCTCCATCACATTCTGTGGTCTGGATGCATTCTTGATGGCCTCCGTCTTGGAGTCCGTGGGTCTGATACTGTCTGCCGCAATCTTTCTCCCCAGAAATTTGACCTCTGGCACCAGGAAAACACACTTGGAGCATTTCAGCCTGAGTCCCACTCTGTCCAATCGCTTTAGAACCTCTTCCAGGTTGTGCAAGTGTTTGGTGGTGTTGCGACCAGTGATCAAGATGTCGTCTTGGAACACCGCGGTGCATGGAACCGACTTCAGCAGACTCTCCATGTTCCTCTGGAGGATGGCCGCAGCAAAGGGGCATCTGTGGTACACGAACAGTCCTTTGTGCGTGTTGATGCACGTCATCTTCTTTGACGGTTCAGCCAGCTCCTGTGTCATGTAAGCGGAGGTCAGGTCTAGCTTGGTGAACGACTTTCCCCCGCTAGCGTTGCGAATAAATCCTCCACTTTGGGTCGTGCGTACTGGTCCTGTAATGAGACTCGGTTGATCGTCACCTTGTAGTCCCTGCAGATTCTGACCGTCCCATCGCTCTATAGAACCGGATATGATTCCCTCTCGTTGAAGTCTGTTCCAACCTGTGAAGTTGCCAATGCCTGGCTCAATTAACGCTGGGAATTTGTTTAGCACCTGGGTGCACGAGGCGTCATCCACCAAAGACACTGCTTTGATGTCGTCCCAGTTCCACTGGATCTTGTCTAGCCAGCTCCTGCCGAACAGCGTTGGGCCATCGCCTGGTACAATCCATAGTGGTAAGTCATGCACCATTCAGTCATATGATACTTTCACTGCCACACTGCCAAAAGAGTTATGAATTCTTTGGTGTAAGTGCGCAGCATGGTATGAATTGGGCTCAGTTTTGGCCTCGTGCCTTGTTGCCCCACAGTTTCTCAAAAACCATCTGGCTCATAATCATAGAAACATAGAAACATAAAAAATAGGTGCAGGTACAGGCCATTCGGCCCTTTGAGCCTGCACCACCATTCAATAAGATCATGGCTGATCATTCCCTCAGTACCCCTTTCCCGCTTTCGCTCCATACCCCTTGATCCCCTTAGCCGTAGGGGCCATATCTAACTCCCTCTTCAATATATCCAATGAACTGGCATCAACAACTCTCTGCGGCAGAGAATTCCACAGTTTAACAACTCTGAGTGATGAAGTTTCTCCTCATCTCAGTCCTAAATGGCTTACCACTTATCCTAAGACCGTGTCCCCTGGTTCTGGACTTCCCCAACATCGGGAACATTCTACCCGCATCTACCTGTCCCATCCCGTCAGAATCTTATATGTTTCTATGAAATCCCCTCTCATCCTCCAAACTCCAATGTATAAAGGCCCAGTTGATCCAGTCTCTCCTCATATGTCAGTCCAGCCATCCCGGGTATCATTCTGGTGAACCTTTGTTGCACTCCCTCAATAGCCAGAACGTCCTTCCTCACATTAGGAGACCAAAACTGAACACAATATTCCAGGTGAGGCCTCACCAAGACCCTGTACAACTGCAGTAAGACCTCCCTGCTCCTATACTCAAATCCCCTAGCTATGAAGGCCAACATACCATTTGCCTTCTTCACCGCCTGCTGTACTTGTATGCCAACTTTCAATGACTGATGAACCATGACACCCAGGTCTCATTGCACCTCCCCTTTTCCTAATCTGCCGCCATTCAGATAATATTCTGCCTTTGCGTTTTTGCCCCCAAAGTGGATAACCTCACATTTATCCACATTATACTGCATCTGCCACGCATTTGCCCACTCACCTAATCTGTCCAAGTCACCCTGCAGCCTCTTAGTGTCCACCTCACAGCTCACACCGCCACCCAGTTTAACAGCATCTGCAAACTTGGAGATATTACACTCAATTCCTTCATCTAAATCATTGATGTATATTGTAAAGAGTGGGGGACCCAGCACTGAGCCCTGCGGCACTCCACTAGTCACTGCCTGCCATTCTAAAAAGGACCCGTTTATCCCGACTCTCTGCTTCCTGTCTGCCAACCAGTTCTCTATCCAAATCAGTATAATACCCCCAATACCATATGCTTTGATTTTGCACACCAATCTCTTGTGTGGGACCTTGTTAAAAGCCTTTTGAAAGTCCAAATACACCACATCCACTGGTTCTCCCTTGTCCATTCTACTAGTTTCATCCTCAAAAAATTCCAGAAGATTTGTCAAGCATGATTTCCCCTTCATACATCCATGCTGACTTGGACCGATCCTGTCACTGCTTTCCATCCTTAATGATTGATTCCAACATTTTCCCCACTACTGATGTCAGACTAACCGGTCTATATGCCCATTTTTTCTCTCCCTCCTTTTTAAAAAAAAGTGGTGTTACATTAACTACCCTCCAGTCCATAGGAACTGATCCAGAGTCGATAGACGGTTGGAAAATGATCACCAATGCATCCACTATTTCTAGGGCCACTTGCTTAAGTACTTTGGGATACAGACTATCAGGCCCCAGGGATTTATCGGGCTTCAATGCCATCAATTTCCCTAACACAATTTCTCGCGTAATAAGGATATTCTTCAGTTCCTCCTTCTCACGAGACCTTTGGTCCCCTAGTACATCCGGAAGGTTATTTGTGTCTTCCTTCGTGAAGACAGAACCAAAGTATTTGTTCAATTGCTCTGCTATTTCTTTGTTCCCCATTATAAATTCACCTGAATCCGACTGCAATCCGTCTTCACCAATCTCTTTCTCTTCACATATCTACTCCTGCACCTATTTTCTATGTTTCTATGAGTCCGAAGTCGCTGGAGGTGCCCCATCATTCCACATCCCTTGTACACAATGCTTGAATCGACATTGATGGGCTCTATGACTGCCCCTGCAATGCCAGCATGGTGTTAATGGGTTTGCATTAGCATTCCACAGCTGCCTCTGAGTCACCCTAGGCCTGGCCTCTGTGGTCGTGTGGGCCCTATCATGTACAGTTCTGCCTGCTGAAGGCATTATTTTATGCACAGTACTTGCCGGTGGGTTTTGATTCTGTGAAGATATCTCTTTCGTGTTGTCGCTCGTGGATACGAAGGCCTGGGCTATTGTGATGGCCTTGCTCAGATGTAAGGATTTCGCAGACAGTAGTTTGTGGAGGATGGCCTAATGGACAATTCTGAGCTCGAAAAAGCCCCGCAACATTTCCTCCAAAGATCCTGCAAATTTGCACTGTTGCACAAGGTGTCTTAGTTCGGCGACAAAACTTGCCATGTTCTGGCCCTCGGAGCAATGGTGCATGTCAAAGCGATACCTGGCCATTAAGGTGCTCTCCTTCAGCTGGAGGTGTTCGTGAGCCAGCGTGCACAGCTGTGTGAAAGTCTTATCCGTTGGTTTGTCTGGGACCAGTAGATTTTTGAGGAGGCCATATACCGACGACCCACATATGGTGAGGAGAATCGCTCCACGCTTGGTTTCTGTCTCAGCCGTGTCTAGCTCGTTTGCCACAAAGTACTGGTCGAGACGCTCAATGAAGGCTTCCCAATCATCACCCTCAACAAATCGCTCAAGAATACCAACTGCAGCCATTTCCGTGTGAAAGTTCGTGATCTGTAACTCGTCGCCAGTTGTTAAGTTCAGAATAACTCCACGAGACTATGTTGTAAGCTCAAGTCATTGTGACCTTGGTCTCTTTAGTATAACTCCAAAGCAGCATGGTGGACTGCCTTTTATACCTGCTTGTTCCAGGGTGCACAGGTGACCCATAGGTCTCCCACAGGTGTCCCCCCTAGTGGCAAGTCTTACACATAGGTGAGGTTCACATACATAACAACAATGAAGGCAATTAGGATGAAGTTCAAAAGAGGAAATGGGTATTCCAAAATATTACAATGTAATTGCAACACAGAAACAGGCCATTCGACCCAACAGATACATTTGGTGTTTATACTATGAGCATCCCTCCCCTCTTCATCTTATCCAATCAACATAATCTTCTATACCTTATAGATATATATAGGATAGATCAGTTATAATTATTTTGCCTAGGGAATTGAGTTAGTTAGATAATATTAGTAATTTTAAGATGGAGTTGGACTAGCATTTGGTGCGAACAATCATTTGATGGATATATGTAGTGAATTGTGTCATCATCATCATAGGCAGTCCCTCCGAATCAAGGAAGACTTGCTTCCACTCCTGAAGTGAGTTCTTTGGTGGCTGAACAGTACAATATGGGAGCCACAGTCCCTGTCACAGGTGGGACAGACAGTCGTTGAGGGAAGGGGTGGGTGGGACTGGTTTGCAGCACGCTCTTTCCGCTGCCTGCGCTTGATTTCTGCATGCTCTCGGCGTTGAGACTCGAGGTGCTCAGCTTCCTCTCAGATGCACTTCATCCACTTAGGGCAATCTTGGGCCAGGAACTCGCAGGTGTCAGTGGGGATGTTGCACTTTATCAGAGAGGCTTTGAGGGTGTCCTTGAAACGTTTTCGCTGCCCACCATCGGCTCGTTTGCCGTGAAGGAGCTCCGAGTAGAGCACTTACTTTGTTAGTCTCGTGTCTGGCATGCGAACTATGTGGCCTGCCCAACGGAGTTGATCGAGTGTGGTCAGTGCTTCAATACTGGGGATGTTGGCCTGGTTGAGGACGCTGATGTTGGTGCGTCTGTCCTCCCAGGGGATTTGTAGGATCTTGCGGAGACATTGTTGGTGATACTTTTCCAGCAACTTGAGTTGTCTGCTGTACATGGTCCATGTCTCTGAGTCATACAGGAGGGCAGGTATTACTACAGCCTTGTAGACCATGAGCTTGGTGGCAGTTTTGAGGGCCTGGTCTTCAAACATTCTTTTCCTCTGGTGGCCGAAGGCTGCACTGGCACACTGGAGGCGGTGTTGGATCTCGTCGTCGATGCCTGCTCTTGTCTTATCGTCGATGCCTGCTCTTGTTGATAGGAGGCTCCCGAGATATGAGAAGTGTTCCACGGTGTCCAGGGCCACGCCGTGGATCTTGATGACTGCAGGGGCATTGCTGTGCGGTGAGGACAGGCTGGTGGAGGATGTTTAGCGTAAGGCCGATGCTTTCATACGCCTCAGGAAATACGTCGACTATGTCCTGGAGTTCAGCCTCTATGTGCGCAGACGCAGGTGTCGTCCGCTTACTGTTGCTCGACGATAAAGGTTGGTAGTGGTCTTGGACCTGGCCTGGAGACAGCGCAGGTTGAACAGGTTCCCACTGGTTTTGTACTTTAGTTCCACTCCAGGGGGGGAGCTTGTTGACTGTGAGGTGGAGCATGGCGGCGAGAAAGATTGAGAAGAGGGTTGGGGTGATGACCCGGCCCTGTTTGACCCCGGTCCGGACGTGGATTGGATCTGTGATGGATTCGTTGGTAAGGATCACGGCCTGTATGTCATCGTGGAACAGGCGGAGGATGGTGACAAACCTTTGGGGGCATCCGAAACGGAGGAGGACGCTCCATAGACCCTCATGGTTGACAGTGTCAAAGGCTTTTGTAAGGTCGAAGGCGGCTATGTACAAGGGCTGGCGCTGTTCCCTGCATTTTTCCTGTAGCTGTCGCGTTGCAAAAGACATGTCCGTTGTGCCCCGTAGGAGACGAAATCTGCACTGTGACTCTGGGAGGAGCTCCTCGGCCACGGGAAGAAGACGGTTGAGGACGACTCCAGCGACGACTTTCCCAGTGGCTGATAGCAGGGAGATTCCTCTGTAGTTGCCGCAGTCGGACTTAACCTCTTTTTTAAAGATGGTCACGGTTACTGCATCTCTGAGATCGCCTGGCATGCTCTTCTCCCTGCAGATGAGAGAGATGAGGTGATGTATTCGCGCCAGCAGTGCCTCTCCACTGTAGTTCAATGCCTCAGCAGGAATTCCATCAGCACCTGTAGTCTTATTGTTTTTAAGCTGTCTTATGGCTTTTTCTACCTCGTGCAGTGCTGGGGTCTCACTGAGGTGGTGGCGAGTCGCATGCTGCAGTATGGAGTCGAGGACACTTGTGTCAAGGGCAGAGTCTCGATTGAGGAGATGTTCGAAGTGCTCCTTCCAGCGGGTCCTGACTGCCTCGGTGTCCTTGATGAGTGTTTCTCCATACTTGGCCAGCAGTGGGGTGGGGCCTTGGGTGTTTGGCCCATAGATGGCCTTGACTGCGATGACGAATCCTCGCATGGCCAGCTGCAGTATCTCCTGTGCTTTTTCCATCTATCACCTGTTCTTTAGATCCCAGGTTTGTTGTTGAACCTCAGCCTTGAGCCGTCTGTAATGTTGCTTAGCTGCTCCCACATTGGGTAAATGTGGTGAATTCATATATGTAGGTGAATTGTGTACTCTATAGTTGAACACTGGACTGGAATTGTACTTTCTTCTCCAGTATGCTTCAACACATTCCTATGTTCTTATATAGGCAAAGAGCTAAGGTCCATGATAAAGGCTCCAATCAAGGCAGAAAAGTGTAGCAGAGAAAAAGAGTGATAAAAGGGGGAGAAATTGCGTAGCGCCCCATTCAGAGCGATAACTTTTGTGGTACCGCAAAGGTACCGCCGGGCGCTACGCGAGGGACTCCCTTGTGAACTTCCGGTTTAGTGCTCCAGAAAGAAAGTGGAGCACTAAATCAAGCGCTACCACATCTTTTGGAGTGTTAAAGCCAGCAAAAGGGGCTGTAAAGGTGCAGCGCTGCTGGGAACTTTAAAGGGAAGGGCCATCGCTGCAGACTCTGCCTTGGAATGAAATACTTCATCACCGACGGCAGCCGCTATCTGGTCCAATCAGCCCCAAGCACTCTAGATCAATCGCGGCTGAAGAAAATTCTCAAAAATGACCATTATGAATTAGCGATATTTTTTCTCTTGCACCTACATCCCTTTTAAATTACGCCCTCCCAAACGCCCGGTCGCCCTAACAAAGCCTGCTGCAGCAGTTGGTGTTGTAGCCAGCCGATGCTGCAGGAGGTGGAACTGAAGTTCGGCTCCGAGGCGCGACCAGGGTGATCCGCAGAGCGATGACCTCATGATCTGCAGGTGCAGGAGATCGTGGCGCTAGGAGTTACTGCCGTCGCAAACTTCGACAGGAAGTTCGTGGGCATCGCTACTCTCGTCGTGCACATTCGCAAAGCCAGTAGTGCCCCGTTATCATCCCCCAGAGGTGCTAACGGGAAGTGCAAAGGAGGCGAATTTCTAGCCCAAAGTATTAGTTAGGTGACATAAAGCCCGGACTTTAAATGTCTGAAGATCATAGGAGGAAAGGAAGACTGAGGGAGAAAAGGAATTTTAGAGTTTTGAGATTGAGAAACAATGAGTTAGAGTAGAAGGCACTGGAATTAATCTTGATTTCAATACAGTGAAGATATCAGAAGGAGAGTTCGGATTCAGGACAGTGGAACAAAAAAGAAGTTCACAAGTGCATTGTCCATAATAGATTCAACAATAGACAAGAAAACTTGTGATGGAAGGACGTTAAAATCATAGAGATTCACAGCACAAAGAAGCCATTTATCTCATTATGTCTGCGCCAGAGCTCTGGAAGAGCTGTCTATTGGTCCCACTTTCCTACATGCTCTTGAAATGTTATTTTTCTATTATTGGGTGATTTTAGACTGGAAAGCTAATGCATTTGGTCAAAGTAGAAAATGTTGTTTGAATACATGCTTCCTAGTTCAATATATTTCTATTCCAGTAAGGAGAAACACATTACTGTACTTGATTTAGTTCTGGAAAATGAAGTGAGACAAATAATTGATGAGAGCAGCAGAATAATTCGGAAATAGTGAGCACAACACAGCTAGGTTCAGAAGAGAGAATAATAATGAAGATTTAAAGATAAAGATGCTGGACTAGAGAAAGGTAACTGTCAGTGAGATACAAAGGGATCGGATCCAAATTAAGTGGGCTGAAAAGATAACAAGCCAGTCCATGGATGAGCAGTGACAAATCTTCAAATGAGAGATAGATAGAGAACAAAATGGATATATTCCTGTTGGTAAATTCCACAACATTTCTTCTCAACCCTCAAGGTAATCAAATAAAATTCTAGAATACCTACCAGTCCCCTCTGGTGAGTTGCAATTCACTGATTATATTTCCATGGTTACAGCAGGTCAGAAGCTATATTTTTTATTCATTCCTGGGATATGGGTGTCGCTGGAAAGACCAGCATTTATTGCCCATCCCTAATAGCCCTTGAGAAGGTTGTGGTGAGCCACTTGGTATTTCTGGCTGAAGATGGTTGCATACGCTTCAGCCTTGACATTTGCACTCGCGTGCTGGGCTACACCATCATTGAGGATAGGGATGTCCATGGAGCCTCTGTTCCCGTTAATTGTTTAATTGTCCAAGACCATTCATGACTCGATGTGGCAAGATTGCAGAGCTTTGATCTGATCCGTTGGTTGTGGAAACATTTAGCTCTGTCTATAGTGTTGTGTTCCGAACACAGATGAGACTGCACACAGGGAGGTTAAAGTAACAGTGACCTCAGTCTTAATTAAGGCACTCTAGAGTGAGGAACAGGCCTTAGGGGTCGGCTTATATACAGTGCTCCCAAGGGATGCTGGGATCCCTTGGGACTTCAGGGGATGCGCTCCCTGGTGGCAGAACATGGGAGTGCATGCTTTACAGATACACAACATCACTCCCCACCAAAGTCAAAGTGAAAACTATTTACAAGGTGAGGCGGTTGGGAGCCTTTCTTTCCCTGATGGACCTCCTCGGTACAAATGTCTGTTCTGGTATGTTGGCTGTGCCCTCGCTGGGCGGGCGTGTTGTTGGCCCTGCAGGGCTGCTGGGTGAGCATGGCCTTGCTGGGCTGTTGGACGTAATGGGTTCAATTTCCTGGTCTGGGATGGTGTCGTTGATCTTTTGGGTGTGTGTTGTGGGCTCGAAAAAGGTGGTGTCTGCTGTCGTTTGTTCAGGGCAGTCTGTGAACTCGTTTGGTCCAGGTGCTTCCTGAAAATTTGTCCATTGTCTAGTTTGACTACAAACACCCTACTCCCTTCTTTAGCTATCACCGTGCCCGCGATCCACTTGGGACCATGTCCATAGTTAGCACATACACAGGGTCATTCAGATCAATTTCACGTGACACAGTGGCGCGACCATCATTTACATTTTGTTGCTGCCGCCTGCTCTCTACCTGATCATGCAGGTTGGAGTGAACCAGCGAGAGTCTGGTTTTAAGTGTCCTTTTCATGAATAGCTCAGCCGGGAGCACTCCTGTGAGCGAGTGGGGTCTCGTGCGCTGGCTGAGCAGTACTCGGGACAGGCGGATTTGGCGTGACCTTCTGTGACTCGTTTAAGGCTCTGTTTGATTATTTGTCCTGCCCGCTCTGCCTGCCCATTGGAGGCTGGTTTAAACGAAGCCGAGGTGACATGTTTGATCCCATTGTGGGTCATGAATTCTTTAAATTCGGCACTGATGAAACATGGCCCGTTGTCACTGACCATTATGGCAGGCAGGCCGTGGGTGGCAAACATGGTCCTCAGGCTTTCAATAGTGGTGGTGGCGGTGCTTCCCGACATTATTTCACATTCAATCCATTTTGAAAAAGCATCCACCACCACCAGGAACATTTTACCGAGAAACGGGCCCGCATAGTCGACATGGATCCTCGACCATGGTCTGGAGGGCCAGGACCACAAACTGAGCAAACATGCGGCATTGACGTACACAGGACTCGAAGTCAGTCGATGCCGGGCCACCACATGTGAGATCTGGCTATCGCTTTCATCATTACTATACTCGGGTGTGTGTTGTGGAGATCCGAGATTAACGTCTCCCCGCCCTTTTTGTGTAGCCCTACGCGGTTACCCCACAACAGGCAGTCTGCCTGAATGGACAGCTCATCCTTTCGACGCTGGAACGGCTTGATTGGCTCTTGCAGTTCAACGGGGATGCTGGCCCAGCTCCCATGCAGTACACAGTTTTTTACTAGGGACAGCAGAGGATCTTGGCTGGTCCAAGTTCTAATCTGGTGGGCCGTGACAGGTGATTTATCATTTTCAAATGCTTCCATGACCATCAACAAGTCTGCGGGCTGCACCACCATCAACAAGTTTGCAGGCTGCGCCATTTCCACCCCAGTGGTGGGCAATGGTAGCCGACTGAGAGCATCCGCACAGTTCTCGGTGCCTGGCCTGTGGCGGATGGTATAGTTATACGCTGCTAGTGCGAGTGCCCACCTTTGTATGTGGGCTGAGGCATTAGTATTTATCCCCTGGTTTTCAGCGAAAAGGGATATGAGGGGCTTGTGATCGGTTTCCAGCTCAAATTTGAGGCCAAACAGGTACTGATGCATTTTCTTTACCCCGAACACACACGCTAATGCCTCTTTCTCAATCATGCTGTAGGCCCTCTCAGCCTTAGACAAACTCCTGGAGGCATAGCCGACAGGTTGCAATTTCCCTGCAACGTGAGCTTGTTGTAATACACACCTGACTCCGTAAGACGACGCATCAAATGCTAGCACAAGTCTTTTACACGGGTTATACAATACAAGCAGCTTGTTGGAGGATAAAATGTTTCTGGCTTTCTCAAAAGCAATTACTTGGTTTTTTTTCCCATACCCAGTTCTCACCTTAACACAATAACACATGTAGGGGCTCTAAGAGGGTGCTTAACCCTGGTAGGAAGTTACCAAAATAATTGAGGAGTCCTAGGAACGACCGCAGCTCTGTGACGTTCTGTGGCTTGGGCGCATTCCTGATAGCCTCAGTCTTGGCGTCTGTGGGACGAATGCCGTCCACCGCTATCTTTCTCCCCAAAAACTCCATTTCTGTTGCCATGAAGATGCATTTCGACCTCTTCATCCGCAGCCCTACACGATCCAGTCACTGCAGAACCTCCTCCAGGTTTTGTAGGTGCTCGACGGTGTCCCGACCTGTAACCAGTATGTCGTCCAGAAAAATCACTGTGCGTGGTACCGACTTGAGTAGGCTCCCCATGTTTCTCTGGAAGATCGCTGCAGCCGACCGAATTCCAAACGGGCATCTGTTGTAGATGAACAGTGCCTTGTGTGTGTTGATGCATGTGAGGCCCTTCGAAGACTCCTCCAGCTCCTGCTTCATGTAGGCCGAAGTCAGCTCAAGCTTGGTGAACGTCTTGCCTCCTGCCAGCGTCACAAATAGGTCATCTGCCTTAGGTAGCGGGTATTGGTCCTGTAGCGAGAAACGATTAATAGTTACTTTATAATCGCCGCAAATCCTGACCGTGCCATCACTTTTGAGTATTGGAACAATTGGGGTGGCCCACTCGCTGAATTCCACTGGGGAGATGATGCCCTCGCATTGCAGCCTGTCCAGCTCGATTTCCACTCTCCCTCATCATGTGAGGTACCACTCGCACCTTGTGGTGAATGGGTCGTGCCTCTGGGCCCAAGTGGATCCACACCTTCGCCCCGGAAAAGTTTCCAATGCCTGGCTCAAAAAGGGAAGGACATTTGTTAAGAACCTGGGTACATGAGGCCTCATCGACATGTGATAGTACTCGGATGTCATCCCAGTTCCAGCGGATTTTGCAGCCAGCTCCTTCCAAGCAGTGTGGGGCCATCGCCCAGGACTATCCAGAGTGGCAGTTTGTGCACCGTGCCCTCGTAGGTGACCTTGACCATGGCGCTGCCAGGACAGTGATGAGCTCTTTGGTGTACGTTCTCAGTTTCATGTGGATGGAGCTCAGGGCTGGTCTGAGTGTCTTGTTGCAACACAGTCTCTCAAACATCTTTTTACTCATGATGGATTGGCTAGCGCCAGTGTCCAGTTCTATGGCTATGGGTAAGCCATTCAATTTTACATTTAGCATTATAGGTAGACATTTTGTCGAAAATGTGTGCACCCAGTGTACTTCAGCATCTGCCTCCTCTCTCTGAGGCTCGAAATTGCTTTGATCCACCATGGACCGATCTTCCTCTGCCATGTGGTGGTTAGCAGGTTTTGCAGAGCTTGCAGCTCATCTGCAAGCTCGTTGGAGGTGCCCCATTGTTCCACAGCCCTTGCAAACATACCCTTTGAAGCGGCATGAATAGGCTGAATGGAAGCCTCCACAATGCCAACTAGATGTGAATTGCCTTGCATTCATCCTTTGCTGTGGACTCTGAGTCATCTGGGTCACCTGAGGCCTGCTGGCAGTTACAGACTCATGGTTTCTGCCCTGTACATTTCTGCTCGCAAACACAGTTCCAGTTAATTTATGAATATTGCTAGCACTTGTGTGCTGAGAGATTTGTTTGGTGTTATCACTGGTGGACATAAACGCCTGTGCTATCGCAATGGCCTTACTGAGGGTCGGTGTCTGTGCAGTCAAAAGTTTTTGTAGGATGGTCTCGTGGCCAATGCCTAGTGCATAAAAGTCTCTGAGCATCACATTGTCCTGCAAGTCGCCTTAGCTCGGCGACGTAGCTCGCCACTTCCTGACCTTCAGATCGCTGGCACGTATAGAACCGATACCTCGCATGCTCTCCCTCGGGTTAAGATGCTCCTGAACCAGTGTACATAGCTCCTCATATGACTTATCTGTGGGTTTCACCGGAGCCAGAAGATTCTTCATGAGGCTGTAGGTCGGTGTCCCGCAGACTGTGAGGAGGACCGCTCTCCTTTTTGCAGCGCTTTCTTCTCCGTCCAGCTTGTTGGCTGCTAAGTACTGGTCTAGCCGTTTGGCACAGGCTTCCCAGTCCTCACCCTCCGAGAACTTGTCCAGGATGCCCACAGTTTGCTGCATCTTTGCATTGGATTCGTATACTCGTCGCCAGTTGTTGTGTTCCTAACACAGATGAGACTGCACACAGGGAGGTTAAAGTAACAGTGACCTCAGGTTTATTAAGACACTCCAGAGTGAGTAACAGGCCTTCGGGGCCGGCTTATATACAGTGCTCCCAAGGTATGCTGGGATCCCTTGGGACTTCAGGGGATGCGCTCCCTGGTGGAGGAACATGGGAGTGCACGCTTTACAGATACACAACATATAGCATGCTGCTTCCGCTGTTTAACAATCCTTTGCTGCAGCTTCTGCAGGTTGGCATCTAATTTTTAGGTGCGCCTGGTGCTGCTCCTGGCATGCTCTTCTACACTCCTCATTGAACCAGTTTGATACCCTGGCTTGATGATAATGATAGGGTGGGGAATATCTCGGACCATGAGGTTACAG